>NC_084482.1:198222372-198522372 GCF_030035675.1 Rhineura floridana
TCATCAATTTATTATTTTTCTTTGTTGTGTGTGCTGGGACTCTGCAGGAGTTTTTTATTTAACAAAATGTATATACTGCTTGATTGTAGAAAGTCTCTATAAACCATTTATTTTAAAAAAAGATCTTGTTAGTCATACGTTCTGTCCAGCTCCTCATTATTGGATCTGTCAGTCTGAAGCTGCCTGTCTTTTATCTCTCTCAGGAGCCCATGAAGAAGTGGACTACACTGAGAAGCTGAAATTCAGCGATGAAGAGGATGGAAAAGACTCTGATGAAGAAACCACTGAGAACCAGTAAGAATTGACAGTGAGGTGTACATGTGGCCAATTACTGAGGGTTGTATCCAGGCCCAGGCCTACTCAGATTAGACCCTCAGAAAATAATGGGCCTACCTCATTCGGGTCCATTGATTTCAGTGGGTCTTCTCTGAGTAGAACTTATTTGGAGACAAACCTTTGCCTGTCCCACAAAACAGGCACATAAGATGTCAGTTTCGTGGGAAGGAGGCCCCGGGCCAACTAGTCCCATGCTCTTGACCCCTTGTTGAGCTGAAGCCCTGTGTCACATGGATCACCTTACAGAAAAGCCCACCTGGCCATGGCTACATGACAAGAGTACCCGAGTCTACACCATTCCTGCACCTTGTCACCCCAGCTGCAAGCAGTGGGTGCAGGATCCATATAGCCCCATTTGACATGGTTCTCTTCCTCTGTCCCCAAGCAATGATGAGGCTTCTGGCCCAGAAAGCCAGTCATCAGCCCCAGACACAAAGAAGGCTGGAACTCCAAAAGAGGATCAACCCCTTGTGAAAGAAGCCTGGGTCGAAAACTCACATCCCCCAGAGGGTGCCAAAGAGCCGTTGCCTGCAGCCCGGCCTCCGCCGCCACCCCCACCGCCCAACCGGGGTAACTGGGGACAGCCCAATGACTTCCCGGTGAGTCTAAACAGGCTACAAAACTTGGCAGCCTCTGTGGTTGGGAATTGCTATTCAGGTAGGCCAAAGAATGGAGAACTAGTCCCATGCCTTGTCAAGGGGCATAAAAGCAAATTTAAGTTTTAGAGTTGGGGTTACAGTCACATTAGATTTTCAAGTTTTGGAAACATTAGTTTTACACAATGTGTAAAAGTTGAAAACTTCCTTAATCTGAAAAGTGTACATTACTACTACTACTACTATAATATTGCCCTGTTTTTCTGCTTAAAAGATAGGTGTTTGGGTGGCACAGCATTAGCCAAGGTATCCTGTCTTCAAATAGAGCTTCCATGCCAAGTTATTAAAGGGGTGAAGTAGCAAGGAAACAGAACAACTTGGCTGTGAAAATTTTTGATGTTTGAATTCTTGCTTCTTAGCAAGGAAACAAGGTTGTGGGGAGGAACAACCTCTGCTTTGCTTGGATGTTTGAGCTTTCAGCTCTGGTTTTCCTTAATGGAGCAGCTTTGAGTCAAAGCGTCTTGCTCTTTGTCCTCCTTCTCCAGGACCGTCCGCTGCGACCACCTCCCCCAGAAGACGAGGATGAAGCTTGGCGCCAGCGGCGAAAACAGTCCTCCTCGGAGATCTCCGCAGCAGTGGAGCGGGCCCGACGTCGGCGGGAGGAAGAGGAGCGGCGCATGCAAGAAGAGCGACGGGCTGCTTGCGCCGAGAAACTCAAGCGCCTGGATGAGAAGTTTGGAGCTCCTGACAAGCGCTTGAAGCCAGAGCCTCCCAAGGAGCTGCCTGCTGCTGCTACTCCTCCTCCAGCTCCCACCCTAGTGCCCTCGAATCCACCGGCTGCCCCAGTCCCCCCTGAGGAGAAGAGAGAGAAAGAGGAGCCAGTACTAGCTAACAAACCTCGCAGTAGTGTTGGTGGCTGTAGTAGCGGGAGCAGCTTGGACTCTGCCAGTGCTGGTAACTGCTTTTCATATGTATTATGTCCCATCTGTCATCTCCCTCCCCCCTCCCAAAAAAAAGTCATTGGATGGAAACATAAAAGCAAAACAGGAGAGCAGGAAGTTTGCCCGGTTCGCATGCACACGTGCCACTTCATATATGGCCTAACAAGTCTCAGCTAATTGGATGAATGCCCTCTCTTTTGCAGCATTGTGTGAATTGGCCATTGCTACGCACATGCAAGTTATCAGTTGCTGTTGCTGTCATTGGATAATTAGAACATAGGAAGCTGCCTTCTCCCGAGTCAGACTATTGTTCCATCTTGCTCAGTAGGGTTGGCATGGATTGGCAGCAGCTGTCTAGAGCTGCAGACGGGGGACATTCCCAGCCCTACTTGAAGATGCCGGGGTCTGAATCGGGGACCTTCTACATGCAATGCAGGTGCTCTACTGCTGAGCCACAGCCTTTTCCCTGAAGATCCATGTGGGAATTTGGCCTAAGAGTTCAGTTGGGGGAGAGGGGAAGGGTCTTTTGGCACTGAGCCCACAAGCTATCTGTCTTCTTATTTAATTTTACAAAATTTATTTTTCAAAACACCTGAAGCAATATACAGTAACTTCAGCAGTGCCGCCTCCAGCAGTATTGTTCTCATAAAGTGTTCCTGAACAGTAAAATAACACACACACACCCCTCTGGTACAGGAAAGACTGAGCACTCCCACCATAAAAGCCTGGCTTCACAGATGCGTAGAGCAAACCTCTTTGGGGAAGGGCTGTAGCTGGTGGTAGAGCATCTGCTTTGCATACAGAAGGCCCCAGGCTCAATCCCTTGTGTCTCCAGGGAGGGCTGTGAATGATTCGCTGCCTGAAATGCTGGAAAGCCGCTGCTGGCCAGCTTGGACAACACAGAAGCAGATAGGCCCGGGTCTGACTTGGTATAAGGCAGCTTCCTAGATTCCTGGTGTATCAGAAAGTACGTGGGGAGCAGCACAGGCTTGGCTGCTGATCTGGGCGGGGAGGTATATATGGGGCTTAAGGCAGGGATTGGGAAGTGGTGGCCCTCCCAGATGATGATAGGCTCTGAACTCTCAGCATCCCTGACCGTGGACCAGGCTGGCTGTGGCTGATGCAACTTCCTCTTGAAGGGCCACAGGTAGAGATGTGAAGGCCTGGAGAAATTTGGGGAAACCTTTTTCCCATTTTCCCCCAAAGCCTTTTGTGGGTGTTATTCATGATACATTTTATGTTCCTAAAGTAACAAAAGTGATTTTCGATCTGTAAAAGGTGCATTAAAAAAAGTATTGCTTATTTTTCCACTTCCTGCATTTGTTTGGTCTAAAAAGCCGGGTTTTTTCCCTGTCTTCAAAATGTTTGGAAATGTTTCATCTCTAGCTACAGGATCCTCATCCCTGTCTTAAGGGCTGTAGAAATGAACATGGTTGAACCCAGAATCTGCCTGCTACTTCAAAATGTGTGTCTTGTATATGTGCACTGCAGGTGAGCCACCTCTGACTTCTCCTCCCAAGGAAGTGCCTGAAGTGAGGGAAGAGCCACCACCCTTACCTGGGCCTGCTCTTCCAGCAGCTCCCATCCCAACCAAGGTGGAGCCCAAAGGCGAAACAGTTCTTCAGGTGCGCCAACCACCACCTGCTCAGACTCTTAGCTACTCAAAGTACCAGAAGTCGTTGCCTCCACGATTCCAACGACAGCAGCAGGTATGGGGGAACAGGGCTGGGCACCTGGGCTGGATACTTGATCCCAGTTGGGGAAGAGTTGGGAGAGTGGAGATGGGGGGAAAACTTACTCAAGGTTCTGTTGCAGCGATGAGTCTTTAGACTAGAGTCTCTGATGCTCCCTGATGTTCTCACAGCTACCTGAGCAACACATAACTTCCCCATCCAGTGACATCCTCTGTCACGGAAATGGCACCTCTCATGAGGGTGCTGCTGAGGGATGCTGTCAAGGAGCACTCTGTTCTCTCCCCCCTCCCCTTTTTCAGGAGCAGTTGTTGAAGCAGCAACAGCAGTGGCAGCACCAACACAGCCAAGTCCAGCCCCCACTGGCTTCCTCTACCCAGCAGCAGGCAACAAATGCTCCTCTGGCTGCTATGGGCCCCTCGGGCAATGTTCACACTCAGCCTGGGCCAACAGGGCAGCAGCAAGCCCCAGCCCCGCCTCCTGCACAGCAGCCTCCGCCCAAAGGCATGTACCCAGGCTCCATTGGACGGCCTCCACCAATGCCACAGATGAACTTTGATCCTCGCTGGATGATGATTCCGCCTTACATGGACCCACGCATGATGCAAGGGCGGCCTCCCATAGATTTCTACCCACCTGGGGTACACCCCTCTGGTAAGTAGAACTAAGAAGCCTGGTCTCATTAAGTGCAGATTAGCAGGCAGGTACTGGGCTAGCCAGATTTAACTGACCAGCCCAAGGGGATTGGGTTTAGAAGACTGCATGAGCCATGAGATCTGACTCGTGTGTCTTCCTTCTCTCCCACAGGTCTCTTGCCCCGTGAGCGATCGGACAGCGGGGGCTCCAGTTCAGAGCAGTTTGACCGCCATCCTCCCATTCTTCGAGAGCGTGGCACCCCACCTGTTGATCCCAAGCTGGCCTGGGCCGGAGATGCCTTTACTAGCGCCCCCTCTGGTGCAGATCCGCGGCCTCAGACAGCATCCCTTCGGCAGCAGGATGAGGAAGAGAAGGGGTTAAGGTGAGGGAACTTTTAGAGGGAGCGTCTAGGTAAGGGAACAAGATCCGAAGTGATTGAAGTAGTCCCATGTTTGCTTTTAAAGGTGGTCTCATGGAATAGAGGCCCTGGCAATTTGCTCACCATAGTGATGGTGATGGGGGGGCAAAGTCTTCTGCCCATTCCCAGAGAGGCTAGCTGTTGAGGCTCTATTGCCACAAAACTCTTTTTTCATACCCTTCTAGTGCCACAGAGATTGGCAATTGGGGGGAGAGGCAGTTTGCAATGTTTGGAGCCATCGGTTGCTGACGCCAGAATAGAGGGTATTGTCCTCATCCTTGTTATCTCTTTCTCAGGAGTGAGACTCCTCCAGTTCGCCTGCGTGAGGCTATCACGCCACAGCCCTATATGGGGAACTATCAGGGTTTCTCAGAAAATGGCAATCCTGCCTCATTGCACCGCTTCCCAGTGGATGAGCCCCCACGACCAGGGCCCCCCTGGCAAGCCAGCATGGCTTTGACGGCACCGACAGAGGTGAGCAGAAATGGGCGCCCTGAACCCCAAGTCCAGCCACCCCGTAAAAGTGAGGAAGAGCCACAGTTGCTGCATCGTGACCCCCCCGAGGAAGTCAAATCAGTTGAGCCTCCAGTCATTCGGCCCGTAGTGGCTAAGAAACCTCCCTCTGAACAGCCTAAAGAGGACCTTCCAGTCAAAGAGGAGGTACTGCGGCGGGTGGAGAAACCACCACGGCAGCAGCATGAATTCCACAAACAGCCACGGCGTGAGTCCAAGACAGAGACACGCTGGGGTCCCCGTCCTGGCAGCAGCCGGAGAACTGAGGAGATTTCTGGGGACAAGGCTCCACGGCGAGCTGGGCCCATCAAGAAGCCGCCACCCCCTAAAGAGGCAAAAGATGAAGGTGAGGAGATGCGTCCTGCTGGGAAGGTCAAAGAGGGTGGAGAGCCAGTGAGCAGCAAGCCTGAGCTCCCTAAAGAGTCCCCGAAACCAGGCAAAGAGAACAAGGCAAAGCCGGTGGTAAATGGTGGAACAGTGATGCCACCTAAAGAGCAGCAACAGGGCCCACTGTCACCAAGCCGGCATCGTCGGGATGGCCCATATGAGCGCGGCGGCTACACTGGCCGTGGACGCGCCAGGGGGCGAGGAGAGTATTTTGCTCGAGGAAGGGGATTCCGGGGTGCTTATAGTGGCCGTGGACGAGGTGGCCGTGGAAGAAGCCGGGAGTTCCGCAGCTACCGTGAACCTTTTTACCGGCTGGATGATGGGGCTGGCAAAGCCACAGGGCCAAGCTCCAACTTCCGCCCACGCAACACGAGTGAGACACGTAGCGAAGGCTCAGAGTACGAAGAGATACCCAAACGGCGGCGTCAGCGGGGCTCTGAAACAGGAAGTGAGACGCATGAGAGTGCTAGTGATGTGGCCCATTCAGACAAGGAGATGACCAAGGAACCGACACCAAGCCAGCGCAGCCGAACTGTTCCAGTGACTTCTGCATCGGCACCTTCTGCCCAGCACCCTGGCTTGCCCCGATTTGCTGACAAGATGCCACCGCGCCTCTCAGATCCAGGCACCCGTGGTGGGCGTGTCTTCACTCCTCGTGGTATCCCTTCACGCCGGGGCCGAGGAGGGGGTCGTGCACCCCCTGGTGGATGGAGCTCTCCATCCAAGCCCCAGCCCAATAAGAAACCCGAGAGGCAACCAGAGGTAGTTCTGGAGTCTTCTGGGAAAGAGAAGGTGTCCTCAGGCCCTCCAGCAGTGACCCCAGAAGAATCGTGTGGCTTTCAAGCCCTCTCAAAACAGCAGCCTCTTGGCCCTGGCTCAGATCGTGGCTTTGACCGGCCACCCCGTCGCCGGCGCCATGGGCGCTCACAGCAGCAGGACAAGCCACCTCGGTTCCGGAGGCTGAAACAGGAGCGTGAGAATGCGGCCCGACTCAATGGCGAGCAGAGAAGTCAACCCTTCTCCCCTGCTCCTACTGTCCCGCTCCCAGAAGAATCAGCTGCCCGGCGTGTGGCTGGCACAAAATCTCCTGACTTGTCCAACCAGAACTCAGACCAGGCTAACGAGGAGTGGGAGACTGCTTCAGAGAGCAGTGACTTCACTGAGCGCAGGGGCGGGGGTGAGAAGGAGCCAGCGCCTGGTGGACCTCCCCCCACTGCCTTCCTCAAAGGTGGCTGTTCTGGTGCACCTTCTGTGGGTGGGCGGCCGCCCAACAATGAGCTCAGCTTAGCTCAGAGGAAGGAGATGTCCAAGCGCAGCTTTTCCAGTCAGCGGCCTGGCATGGACCGGCAGAACCGGCGTTCTAATCCCGGCCCAGGGGGAGGAGGCGGCAAACCTGGCCGTGGAGGGAGTGGCGGTGGGCGCAGTGGTGGTGACAAGAGGAGCTGGCCCTCTCCCAAGAACCGCAGGCAAGTTCTTAGAGAAGTGAGCCAGAGAGAGAGAGGGGTGTGTGTGTGTGTGAGAGAGAGAGAGAGAGATGGGTAGATAAAGTCTGGTTTGGGAGCAGGAGGCATGGCAGAAGAGAGTAAGATGGAAAAGGAGAAACAGGCAGGGAATTATGGGTGAGGAAGACGAGCCAAGGAAGGGTTTTGACTAGATTGTTCTGGGCCTGTTAGGGATTGGCCAGTGAGAGGGAGAGAAACAAACAGAGTGGATAGTAGAATGATATAGCCTTCGCTAGAAGTGGGCAAGGTGTCAGCTAAGTTGCTGACTGTGTTTGCTTAAAATTTTCCATACCACTTTTTGTTATAAAAATTAAACCTTTTTCTGGGCCTTGTATGCTAATGCCAAAAAAGAAAAAGTAGCAAGATAATGCATTGGCTGTTTGCTTTGGGGGAGGGCATTCAAAAGCAGCAGGGGCCACAGCCAGGGCCTCTTGTCATGGCAGCCAGTCTGGCCTTGTGGGTAGGCGTGGTGGAAATCAAAGTGATCCTGCCACAAAGGTGGGCTCATGCAAAAGGAGACATTCCCAAGATAATTGGGACTCAAGCTGGTGATGGCTCACCAAATGAGAATGAAATTGGATGTGTTTGCAGGTGTGATGTCCCTGGTTTGTCCTTGATGGCTCAAGGAACTTTGCAGGGTAAAGAACCAAAATCCCCTGCAACAGGAGTGGGAGGTGGGAGACAATTCTTGATTCCAAAGGCCCACATCTGAGGCCCCAAAGAATTTACATAGTGTCAGTCAGCATATTCAGATATAGGCTGAAAAAAATGTCAGCTTCATAGAGCCACTTTTTCCCTTGAACAGCTTGTCTCCTTTTTCAGTACTATTCTGAATGATTATCCGGATAATGGGAATGTGCTCCTCATAATCATAATTCTTCTTAAATCCTTGCCTGCCACTAAAGTTAACAAATCTGTAGCTGCTGAGTGGGTGTGCCTACGGGAAAGAGACAGGGAGCAAAACCGTGGCGGGGGGGAGCCTGTAAGAAGGCCAGGGGAAGTTAGGTGTGGGCAGAAGGTGGAGGAGGCATCCTCCATCATTGGCTCAGGAGAAGTGGGCACTATCAAAAGATGGAGGGGATTTTGAAGATGACTTGAGGATGGCGAGGGAGGGAAGAATCAGCCAGCCCCTTTTGTAACCCTACCTGCCTCTTTTAGCCGGAACACCGATGACCATTCTCCGGGCCTCAGCCTGCCCCCGGCACCCACCACCAGCACTGTGTACCGCTTGGACCGCGTCATCCACAGTGACCCAGCTGGCATCCAGCAGGCTCTGGCTGAACTGGGCAGCCGCCACACAAAGCCAGCCTCCCCTGGCCCTGCCCAGTCGCCCTTCCTGGGGCCTGGAGGCAGCAACTGCTCTGCCCTCCCGTTGAGACGCTTTGAGAGCAGGAGCAGCGGCAACACAGGTAAGCCTGTGCTTAGTAGCCAGAAGCTCTCTGGGGTTTTGGGACTCGAAACCCCCAGAATCATTCTTGGTGATAACTTGCCTGTCAAGTCAATATTTATTTGTTGTACTAGAATTGCAAAAAGAAGCTTTTGGTTCAGTCGATGGGAGATGTGTCGTGGGACAGACATAACTGGTAGCTGTGTTGAGTGCCTTAATCAATGCTTCAGCTGCAGTTGCTCTTAGCAGCTCCAGGGGACTGCAGTTCTTCCCATCATTCCCAGCTCTGTGACAGAAAACTTTCTCTCATGGATGACAGAGGTCTCCAAGCGGGTTCAGTAGCTTCCCCTGTAGCTCAGAGACAGGAAACTCTTCAACAGACTTTTAAGCTCCTCCCCTCCTGCTGAGGCTCAGTTTTTAGTTTCCTGTCGGCTCGGAGAGACATCTTGCCTGATTTCTCTATTCTCTTTACTAGATATATTTCTCTTCTCATTTCCTAATCTAAGATATTTTATCTTTTATACCCTCCCCTCGTGTTTATGACCATTATTTTGAATAATTTCTGTCATACTAAATACCTTACCTGTTTAGTTCGCTCCTTGTCTTCAACAAACTGTTGATTCTTCGTCGTCTTCTATCTGTTTAAAAAAAAACAAAAAACCCCTTAATTCTACTGTCCTATTATTTCTTACTTCTCTGAAAGCTGTCTTAACAGTTACCTCAGAATTTTCTTCTCCTCAGCCAATTTTTCTTTGCCTGAACTATTGCTCTGCTATTGGCTGCCTAATCGATTTTTTTATATGGAGAAACGCAGCATTGAGGCTCACCTTTCTAAGAAAAAGCAGACTAAATCTGGGCAATACTCGGCCGCAGCCGTGTTCAGATCCCAGTCTTCACAGCTTCCTGCCATTTAAAGCAGGAATAAACCATCGATCGCTAGTGACCCTAAGGAGGGCACTTCTTCCAGCTATGGCGGTAGACGTGGCTCCGGTATGGAAGTGTACCCAGGTAGGGAGTCCACGGATGTGGTTCCCTGTCCCAAGGGGTTGCGGGAAGCGGCGGCAGTTGTAATTGGAAGCGCAACGTCAGGCTCTAGCATCCCGAAAGCAGTTGCAGCCGCCATTTTGGATACTGGACCAACCTTACCTGCCATTTTGGAGCCTGGAATGAGAGGCTCCGCCATTTTAACTGAAGGAGTAGCAGTGCAGATGCCACCATGGATTCTGTCCAGTTCTCCTGCAGAGCCATGGTAGCAGCAACTGTCGCTTGTAGACATCTATGGCTGAACCACTGGGATGTGGACATTTCCTCCCGTGCAAATTTGGCTTCTGTCCCTTTTTCTGGCACAAAGTTGTTTGGTGACGCAGTGTTGCAGGATGTTCTGGTGGAGACAAGGGACAAGAGGAGGATGATGCCCTTCCAAAGACGGGAGGACAGACATTCGTTTCGATGTCCTTTTTCTTCGCCTCAGGTATTTCATTCCTTTTGTGGTTCCAAGAACCCAAGTCGAACTAGAGAATTCAGAAGCAGCCGTCCCTTTTGGAACAGATCTTGTTTTCAACAACGTTCTCAGCAACCTAACGCTTCCAAAGGCACTTATGGTCAAGGAAGACAGGCACGCCAGAACAAAGACGCTTTTGACTCAGATCAGATTCCGCCAGTAGGGGGCAGACTCAGTCAGTTCTTGTACCATTGGCAAGAGTCCACTCAGGACTGTTGGGTACTCAAAATAGTGAACATAGGTTACAAGATAGAACTGTCGGAGTATCCACCTGCCAAGTTCATTCCTTCCCCAGTCTCAAGCTCTGGTTGAGTGTGCAGTAAAGCAACAAGCAGTATTCAACGAAATATGTCACCTGTTAAACATCTCTGCAATAGAGGAAGTTCCTTCCCATGAGCGTTTCACAGGGCTTTACTCAGTCTTCTTCTTGGTGGGGAAGAAAGATGGCACGCGGTACTCGACCTGAAGTTTCTAAACCGCTTTGTTATCCAGCGGAAGTTCAGGATGGAGACCATAACATCCCTCAAGGAGGCTCTACAACATCAAGATTACCTGGCCTCAATAGATTTGAAGGAAGCATACCTTCATATTCCCATTCTCCCAGCACACCATTGCCTGCTCCATTTCTCTTACAACGGAGGTTACTACCAGTTCAAAGCCTTACCTTTTGGTCTGTCGTCAGCTCCAAGAGTCTTCACCAAGGTAATGGCGGCATTAGTGGCCAGCCTTCGGGTACGTGGCCTACACATATATGCTTTCCTGGACAACTTCCTGATCTGATCCAAGTCCTTTTACCAGGCCCAGGAGGGTGTCCAGATAACCTTAGCCCATTTAAAAGACCATGGATTCTTGGTGAACACCATGAAGAGTCACCTAACTCCATAACAGCAGCTATAGCACCTGGGGGCATGGATAGACACAGTTCACCAATCTATTTCCCTTTCTCAGGAGAGGGTTTACAAAATCAAGGCCCTATCGACGTCCTTGGCTCGGGTGACATCAGCAGACATCATGAAGTTGGCAAAGTTGTTGGGCATGATGGCCTCTGCCATAGGGATTACTCCTTGGGCTCGCCTACACTCTCTCCCGCTGCAATGGCTGTTAATAAACTATCAGGAGGACATTGCACACTGCAGGCACCGCTATGTACGAATTCCCCACAGTGTCAAGACATCTCTTCTTTGGTGGAAATCAGAGGCACATCTGTGAAGGGGTGTCCTGATGTACGATTCCCCTCGCTCCCTCATCACCACTGATGCCAACCTCAAAGTATGGGGAGCTCACTGTCAGGGCCAGTATATCCAGGGCAAGTGGTCACAGTCGGAGTCAACCAGAAGCATCAATTGGTTGGAGCTTCGAGCAACACACCTGGCGCTTTGTCACTTCATTCACTCAGGTTTCCAGATGTTTTGATTCGAACCGACAGCACGACAACCTGTGCTCACTTGAACAAGCAAGGGGGCACAAGGTCATTATCACTACAAAGGGAAGCCATGGACATGCTTTTGTGGGCGGAACAGCATCTTTCCTCAATCAGAGCAGAGTACATCCAGGGCCATCTAAATGTGACAGCCAACTGGCTCAGTCAGCAACAACTGTTCCCGGTGGAGTGTGCCCTCAACATGGAGGTATTTAAATCCCTTCAGTCTATGTTTGGAACTGTCACCATAGATCTGTTTGCCTCGGAGATCAATCACCAGAAGAGACGTTTTTACTCGAGGTACCTGTCTCACAATGCGGAACAGGTGGATGCCCTAGCAGTTCCCTGGCAGAAGAGCCTGCACTATGCCTTCCCTCCGACACCTCTGTTATCCAGAGTTCTCAAGAAAATCCGATCAGAGAGGGCCATTGTGGTGTTAGTGGCCCCATACTAGCCATGACGTCCATGGTTCTCAGACATCATTCAGTTGACCACATCACCCCCGTTTCATCTTCCATCAAGGCCAGACCTGCTGCATCAGGGTCCACTGCTACACCCGGAACCCCAATGGCTTCAGCTAACCGCCTGGAAATTGAACGCCTGCAACTGTTAAATTCGAGCATACCGGCAGAGGCGGTGACTACCATCCTGGCGGCCAGGCGACCATCAGGCAACGTGGAAGACGTTTTCCTCTTGGTGTGGCAGAAAAGGGGTTGGACCAGTATCGGCTGGGGTCTATGAAGTGCTGTTATTTCTACAAGACAGGCTTCAGAAGGGCATGTGACCTAACACTCTGAAAAGGCAGCTCTCAGCTTTGTCATCTGTCTTACAAATCAGGGACTTCAACTCGACAGCGATGCATCCGTGGTTGAAGCGATTCCTTAGGGGAGCTACTACTCTTAGTCCACCAGATGTTCACCGATTTCCAACCTGGAGCTTATTACATACAGTTCTGGCTGCACTGCAGAAACCTCCATTTGAGCCATTGAATTCCGTGCCACTGAAATTAATGTCGTTTAAAACAGTTTTTCTCTTTGCCATCATGTCGGCATGATGGGTGTCGGAACTACATGCACTATCCATACAAAAGCACTTACATTCTTTTCATAAAGAGAGTGATTTTGCACACTAATCCAGCATTCGTGCCTAAACGCTATTTCACAGACAACAGGAGTTACTCTTACCTTTATTCTGTCCTCACCCTTCTCACCCCAAGGAGAAGGCATGACATTCGCTGGATGTAAGGCGTGCTCTAAAGGTGTATATTTCCCGCACAGAGTCTTTTAGACGTTCTGATTCACTATTTGTGTCCTTTCATCCAGCCACTATGGGAAAGCAAGTGTCTTCCGCCACACTAGCATGTTGGATTAAGGCGTGTCTTTCTCTGGCTTATGAGGCACTACACTTACCGTCTCCTTTGCACATTACAGCACACTCAACCAGGCCTGCTGCTACTTCAGCGGCTTTTTCCACAATTGCTCCAGTGGCAGATATCTGCAGAGCAGCAACATGGTCCACTCCGAACACCTTTACCAAACACTATAAAATTGATTTCTACGCCTCAGCTGAGGCTTCTTTTGGCCGCAGGGTTTTACAACAAGTCCTGCCGACATCTATCCCACCCTAGGTCTGCAGCTTTAGTACGTCCCACTTGGAGACCTCTGTCATCCATGAGAGAAGGGACGGTTTGTCCTTACCGTAAACGGTGTTTCTTCATGGATGATGAGAGGTCTCCAAGGCCCACCCTTGCAGAGTTTATATGGTGGATGGGACAAAGTCTATGAGTGCCATGACTTCTCCGATATGTTCTCTGTTGGTCAATATACCGTGTTACTAATGCTCTTGGTTATTGTCAAGTTTGGTTGTTTTTTCTCTTCATACATGTTATGTTTGGTGGTAAACTGAGGCTGAATTCCGAAGCTTTACAAGAAATGAACTCGGCCTCAGCAGGAGGGGAGGAGCTTAAAAGTCTGTTGAAGAGTTTCCTGTCTCTGAGCTACAGGGGAAGCTACTGAACCCGCTTGGAGGCCTCTCATCATCCATGAAGAAACACCGTTTATGGTAAGGACAAACCGTCCCTTCTAGAAGCTAGCAAACTGCATCAGCAGTCGGGTTACCCAGTGCACAGTACGAGCGTGTATTTTCAGATTCCAAGAATGGCTGCTGACGGGCTTTGAGGAGGATTGTTGTACTGTTTGCTGCATTGCCAGGTGCTTCCAGCCTCAGAGGGATAAGATACCTGACCCTCCACCCTAAAGGGGAACTTGCTGGTTTTTTTGTGCACATGCCCCTCCCCCTTTTTCTGGCTGTTCCTACTACACCGCCTCTTCCCCACCACCCTACACTCCCTTTTCACTAGAGACCCCTTTTTTTTTAATCCAGACTCTTCCTTCCTGGAGAAGAACCAGCTGCTTCACTCCAACAGTGCACCTGTGAAGGAATCCAGCATGGTGAGTGGCTTTTCTGCAAAGCGCCGGGAAAGGCCTCGTAAGCAAGATCTGCTGCAGCAGGTAAGCAATTTTTTCCCGTAGTCCTTGTGTGAGGCAAATGGAAGTGAAGGCTTACCTGGCTTTGTACATTCTCACGGATAAGTTTCTTCCCCGACTCTCTCAGGAACCCCTGGCCTTTCCCAGTGGCCCCGGCTTTTCAGCCCCCAAAGAGGAGACCTCCAGTGAACCTCGCAGCAGGAGCGTCCCAGTGTCTGAGGGGCTTGCCCCACAGATCTGGAACCAGCTGAATTCGAGTGAGTTGCTGGGGATGGTGGAGGGCAGGGAAGGCAGTGCTCTTAGGATTGGGAAATCAGAACTGGCTGCAAGAGGGGACAACTCGTTGGATCAGGAGAGAGCTGGGAATACTGGTTCAAAGGTGAAGATGGTCTTCCCGTTGGGTGGTTCCTATTTTGTCTCTGAAAGGGACTTTTCCCCTTGGACATCGTGGGTGCATTGGCCAGTAGTGGGGGGAGATGTAACTTCCCCAAGAGACTTGTAATGAGTAAAGAATGATGAATAGAGTTTACCTTCTGATGAATGAACCTAAGTTTAGGAAGGCTAGAGTGAGGTTTCAAGACTATCTTAGAAGGAAGACAGCATTGGAAAGACCTGGACCACTTCTTCATGCTGGCTGTGTTTTGTTTCATCAGACTCCTCCCGAAAGAGTTACCGCCCTGCCTCAGTGGAACCGTGGATTGACCCGCTGAACGCCTTTGAAGAAGTTGCCAGTACGGAGGTGAGGGTCACAGCTGCAATGTAAAAGTGTGCTGGGTTGGTGGTGCAAGATGTAGGGAGGCTCCCTTTAGAGGGCAGAACTGGGCTTTGCAGAAGAGGAAGTCTTTCCGTTCCTGCTGTCTTCCCCTTAACCCTATTTGCTGAATCTCCTTTGCCGCTTGGCCAGATGAGCTTGTCAGACAGTGGTGTGGACCTCAGCAGTGACTCGCAGGTCTCCTCGGCCACCTGCAGCCAGCGCAGCTCTCCCGATGGGGGTCTGAAGGCCACACCAGATGCTGGAGTCAAACGCAGCGGAGCCATCGGCAAGAGCAATGAAGATGCCACCGCCGCTGGCCCAGAGGGAGCAGAGCCGAAAGAGCAAAGGAGGCGGCCACCGCCAGCCAGAGACTCCAGTCTGCTAAAGGATAAGAAGGTACAAAATCAACTCTGGAATTACCCACAAACCATCAGTCAACACTGTTTTTATTTATGTCTTACATTTATTTCCCACCTGTCCTTCCAGGAGCTCAAGATTGTGTGTATGTTTTTTCCCTCCCCGTTTTATTTTCACAACAGCTCTGTTAGGTAGGTTAGGCTGAGAGGTAGTGACTGGCTGAAGGTCACCCAGTGAGCTTCATGGCTGAGTGGTAATTCGAACTCTGATCTTCTCGGTCCTAGCCCAACCCCCCAACCGTTACACCGCATTGGCTCTGTTATATCACATGCAATACATGTGCACACATGCTCTTCCATTGGTCTCTCTGAGTTCTTGTTTTCCAGGCTGGGTTCCTTTGACACGCCCAGTTCTACTGAAACAGCTCTCCAGAAGGTTTCTGATGAGTAGGTGTGTGGTGCCATATCAAGTGGTCTCTTCTGGGTCTTCCCTTTGCCCTTGACATGAATGCTGCCTCTTGACACAGTTGATCCTGCCATCATCCTCACTGTGCTTCTGAGATGCTCTCTACTCCTGACTTGACCACCTCTTTTTTTTCTCTCGAGTTTGTTGTTTTTGTTCCGGTTAAGGCTTGGTCCTTGGCCTCAGTGCCTTATTACAAATGGGGATCTGTGAGAATTTCAAGATGTTAACACTCCACCCTCCAATGATCCTTTTGGCAAGCAAAGAAAGGGCAGTCCCTTCACTGCCAAAGGCGTTTGGGGTGGACATTGAGCTCGTAAGAACGTAGTTCCTTGGAACCTGACTCTCCTTCCTTTGAGACCATTTTGATGGCAAAGGTGAGCTGAGCTTGCTTCCCTATCAGGAATATTTGGGGGTGGGATTGATTTGGGCTCTGAGGATACACAGCCACAGAGCATTTTTTCTGACTCAGCTTTTTCAATAAGAGCTTGGCCTCCTTTCTTCTTTGCTGAAAGGAGTCCACGTGTTGGTGGCTTAAGGGGATCTTTGCGTGGTACGTGTAGCTAAGAACAGAAGAAGAGCCTGCTGGATCAGGCCAGTGGCCCATCTAGTCCAGCATTCTGTCCTCACGGTAGCCAACCAGGAGCCCACAAGCAGGGCCCAAGCTGAGAGTGTGTGTTCATGTGTTTGCTTCCCATTTCTTCTTGCTGTGGGATTCTTTCAAGAAACCCTCTCCCTGTCACTCCTGAAAGTATCTTTGGGAGCAATAGAGGGGCTTGTAGGATCAACTTTGTTTTTTACTAGGACCCGGAGGCAGGTGCAAATAAGATCTATCGGCAGATCCCGGCCTACCATCTGACCTGTCATCAGCTCACTCTCCTCCCAGCGTGCTCCTCGCTATCTTTTCAGGAGATGAGAGCTTTTCTCCTTGACCTCCCTCCTCTTCCTTTACAAAGCTAGCCTGACAAGCTGTCTAGGCGCAGTGAAGATGTCAAAAGTCTCAGGAGATGTCTGGGTGTCACTTCAGGGCTGGTCACATTGGCTGACTTGGCAGTGCAGTGAAGTTGATGGCGACTGCTGCTTCAGCGCAGCCTGTCTGGGCCAGCCAGTTTTTTCTTGGGCCTCTTTGGAGGTGGCTGCCAGGGCCATTGGCTAGGCTAGTAGATGGCATCTTCCTAATGCAGGTGTCAGGCCTGCCACACAATTTCCTTGCCAGAAACAGCCCTCAAGGCAAACATGTCTAGAAGGACCCATAAGCTTCACCACCCCTCCTCCTCCTCCTCCTGCGACAGGTGAGCAGCTCCCCTGAGCCGCCGCCCCGAGAGCACCCTCCCCCTGGCGCTATTGGCACAGAGCGTTCCCAGCGAGCGGAGAAAGCAAAAGACAGCACAGAGGGGCTGGGTGTGATGACGTCGGAGCCAAGCCCCCAGCTAGAGTCCCCCGGGGCCTGCCCACCCATCCAGTTTGGTGCTAGCGAGAAGGTAAGTGAGAAGGCCGGGAGTCCTGGCTTTCTTCCTGCACAATGGAGGAGAGAGGCAGGACTCGTGAGTCTTGCAGTTGCCTGTTTGACAAGTCCTGGACCTTGATTCTCACTCTGGTTTTGCCCCCTGCAGGATGCCGACCTTCGCTTCATGGTGAACGAGGGACCAAGACAGGACAAGGAAGAGCTGCATCAGGCACTTGCTGAGGGGGTGAGTGGCGAAGCTGGTGCAGGGTGTGAAGGGATTCCCTCTTCTTCTTTTTTCCTTACTCAAGTAGAGCCTGGAGGGCTGCAGTAGAGCTTAGGTTTGCTGGCCAGGGAGTGGGTGGCTTCACACTCCAGCTTTGAAGGCAAAAGAGGCTCCAGTTGCTAAAAGGAAGGGCTGCTCCCCAGCAGTCTCTTGGATCAAGCCTCAAAATCTGCCGCAGCAGAGCTGACTTGAACTGGCTTCTCTTTCGAAAGGCCCCTCTGGACAAGAGTGGGAAGAAGTAGCTTCTCTCTCCCTAGAGCTCAGGCCATTGAGTACCGTTTTAAATCCCACGTTCCATACAGGATCAAAATCAGGAAAAGCATCCATGCCCTAACAATGTCCAGGCTTAACTTCTGCAACATGTTGCATATAGGGAATGCCTGTGAAGATCTCCCAAAAGTTTCAGCATATTAAAAATGCAGCAGGCAGACTGCTGTTCAGCAGGAGTTGTATGGAATATATTTTTGCCAGGGTGGTTTTTTTAAGCTTCATTTTTTTTGCTGCTGTTGCGATACATGAAACTTTTATGTGATTTCTTTCTTGGTTTATTTTTGCAAGCGGCATCAAGGCAAAGTATTAATTTGAATTAGTGAATAAAAATTGGGCCTGTTTATTTTATGTATTCCATTTATACCCTGCCTTTCTTTTCATGACAGAAACCCAAGGTGGCTTACATATGGTTCCCAGGCGGTGTCCCATCCAGGCACTGACCAGACCTGACCCTGCTTAGCTTCAGCAGGGAGCTGGCCTCATGTGCCTTCAGACCACAGCCTGGAAAAGTTACTTTTTTTGAACTACAACTCCCATCAGTCTAATCCAGTGGCCATGATGGCTGGGAATGATGGGAGCTGTAGTTTAAAAAAGTAACTTTTCCAAGCTCTGCTTCAGACCATAGCCTGGGACTCTGTTACACTAGAGCAGCCTTTCCCAACCAGTGTGCCTCCAGATGCTGTTGGGCCACAACTCCCATCAGCCTCAGCCAGCATTGCCAATGGTCAGGAAAGATGGAAGTTGTGGTCCAACAACATCTGGAGGCACACTGGTTGGGAAAGGCTGCACTAGAGTAAGGAAGCATTGGAGGGCTAGAGCTTGACTGCCCTTCCTTTTTACCTCTTCGTCACCTCCTTTCTCTCTCCAGCTGACCTCTACCCCCCGGGAGTGGGAGCTACTCCCCCCAGCACCTCCCAGCCACAGAGCTTCCCCAGAGGTGGCTCCTGGTCGCTCCTGTGAGCCCCGACCTTTCCCTGTGGCCCCAGCCGCTGCTTCCTGCCTGCACAGCCTCCCGGCAGACACTTCTGTGTTCTCAGGTATGGAGTGGCATTTGGAGTGCGGAGGACAGAAGGTTACTTCATGTGGCTTTCAGCTGGATTGGTGGCTGACTGCTCTCTCTCTCCTCCCTACAGGTGAGAGGGGCCAGGGGCAGCGACTATACACGGAGCTGTTTTATGGGAACCAGGTACCTGCTTTGGCAAATTGAGGAGAGGAATACCTGAGACAGAGCTGGGAAGCCTCTTGGGCTTAGCTATGCCAGGCTTCCACCATAGCTGAAGAGGAAGCTGGGGGAGTTCCCGTGTCCTCTGATGATTTTCTTGCATCCTCTCCCTGCAGGTCTCCCCTGCCCAGCTCGAGTCCCAGATACACAGCGCAAGTGGTGGTGGCAGCTACCGTCCAAGCACCCCCTCTCTGCACACTTACAGGTACGGGCAGGCAGTGGAGACGAGTCCGGAAGTCCCTGTGGGCCAGGAGAGATCCCGGAGTCTCTGCCCTGTGGCGTGCTTCTCCTCCCCACCGTGTGGTTCTGGAGGGGTCCAGTCTACCCTGGTTGACGTGGCTTCCTTCTTCCGTAGGTCCCAGCACCTGTACCTCCAGCCAAGCCCCACCCCCCCTTCTCCAGCTCAGGCGGCGGCGGGTGCCATGTTGCCCAGCTCAGCTCTGCTTTCGGGGGTGGCCCTGAAGGGGCAGTACGTGGAGATATCGGCCTTGCAGGCGGCTGAGCTGCCCAAGCTGCCAGCGACGGGGTTGCTGTACCAGGCGCCCCCTCCCTCCTTCATCTACAGCTCTGCCTTCTGCGGCAGCCAGCTGGCTCCTGAGCAAGCCCTGCTTCAGGTACTGGTGGCAGAATCGGCTAGAAGGCAGGACTTCTGGGAGTTGGGGGTGCAGATGGAACCAGGATTGCTGGAGAGAGAAGGTCATGATACGGCAGAAATTTGGGGTGGGGATCAGAGCAGGGCAAAAGGAAACTGGGATGGCGGAGAGCCCTTCATAAGCCAGAAACAGAATCTGCTTGGCCACTCTGGGAAAGCGGATGCTGGACTGGATAGGCCTCAGTCCCATTCAGCAGGGCTCTAACTGTGTTCTTGGGTTCCAAAGCATTGGAGCCAACCAAAGCTGGTCTCCTCTGGCTCTCAAAGAAGCTGACTACAGTGGCGACCCCATCATGACTGGCTGCCTCTCCCCCCCCCCCCCCCCCCGTGCAGGTGCGCCAAGAATTGGCATCCCCCTCTGACTTCTACCCAGCTACTCTGGGGCAAGGCAGCCAGAGCAACTTCCTGACTGCCACAGGCCCTGCTCAGCAGGTGAGCAAGTCTCCCATCCCCTGCAGCCCGGCTCCTTTCTGAGAACTACCCAAGAGCCTTCATGCAGTGTCTCTGTGTGAGTCTCTCCTCTCTGTCCTGCTCTAGGTGCTTTTGCCAGTGGTGGAGCCACCCCAGCTGTCCCCTGTGGTGAACTTTGGCTCTTTGCAGCAAGCACCACCTGCTGCCCCTGCCCCACCACCGCCTCCCCCGATGCCCCTGGTGCCCATGGCTACCCAGGCTCTGCGGCCACCAGGGCAGCTGGCTGGGCGCCTCATCTCTCCAGCCATGCGAGCCTTTCCTCACGCCGGAGTGGGCAGGAACGAGGTGAAGAAGTGAGGGGAGGAGGCTGGGAGGCAGCCCAGCTGGATGGGAAGTGCCTCTCCCCCTGGTTCTGATCAACCTTTCTCTTCCCAGCTCCACACTCTGGAAATGAAGCCTCTACGGGACTACAGGAAACTTAATGGTCTGGGCTCTGCAGGGGCCCGACCCCCCTCTGGGGCCAGGTGAGTGTTCCGTGTGGGGCCTGAATTAGCTGTGGGAGACGGAGGGAATGTGATGAAAACCAGCAGGATGTCTAAAGTTAGCAGACTTCCCCTGATGCCTGTCTGGATGCCTGGGAATGCTGACGCCCAGGGAACATGGTTTTGAAACCAAAGGGCTGTTGGACCGATGTACTTTTTAAAATTATTTTTAGGGGCTGCTGCCCACAACACCTTGAGCCAGGCACTAGAGGAAGGTGTTTCCCTAAAAGAATCTTGTTATTAGCACTTTTTGCCAGTTCTAAAACTGTTGCTTTCAGGCTCAATGCCATGTAAATATATTTCTTTTTAAAAGTGAAAGGGAATTATAATTTACAATTATGTGCCTTGATTTTTTTCCTCCCTCCACCCTACTCCAAGGCACTGCTGTGACAGACAAGTACTGCAAGACTTCATGCCCAGAGAATATTGGGGTTTGAGTTCCAGGCATTCTAAAGGCTTGGATGTCGTTGGTTGAGTAATGAAGGGGGGTGGGATTGTTTTTGAAGGGTGGGGTATAAATCTTGAGAATGAATAAATTTTCAAAAACAAACACTCTATATGTCTTGTGCTGTGACAGGAAAACTGGATTAAGGATCAGTTTAAGGAAGGGAAACCTGTGTGCTCCCCCCGCCCCCCCTGGATGACGCTGGACTGCAACTCCTGCCATCCCTGATGATTGGCCATGCTGGCTGGGGCTGATCGAACCGGGCAGCCGGCATCTGGAGGGCCGCAGGTTCCCCTTCCTTGGGCAAAAGGAGCTCCCCATGTAAGCAGGGAATACTGTCACCTTTTCCAGATCTCCGTTAAGCAGAAAGGAAGAGTACAAAGTTGCAAAAAGTGGCCTTGCCTTCCGGAGTGAGTGGGCAGAGCAATCTGCTCCAGGAGCCCAGAAACATTTAGGAAAGGGTTTGTTTTTTGGAAGGAAAAGTGGGTACAAGTAAACTCTGGGAAAATGCCTGTGGAAAAACTGCTCTGGTGACCTGGGTTTGTGTCTGCTTGATAAAAGTGCTCTGGGAGTAAAGCTGCTTCCTGAGGAGGAAGAGAGAAGACACAGGCTGCCTTTGGCCTCCCTCCTTGTCTTTGAGACTTTTCTCGTACTGCCCACAGGCCTTTCTCTGGAGGCTTTGGTGCTAGGCTGAAATCCCCTGGTTCTGGCTATGGTGGCATCTTCCGTGCCCAGCGCTTTGAGGTCTACCAGCAGGTGAGGCTGCCTATGGGACTTGCCAAATATGGCTTAATTGAACGCCTTGGAAGGAGGATGGGATAGAAATTTAAAAACTGTACCACCATCTTAATACATCTGGGATTATAGTAGGTTGTAGGAATTTGAGAGTAGTCGTTTATATTGAGGAACAGAGTTCTTTTCTGTTTCCTCTCATCTACTTTGTTTCCCCTTGCAGTCAGATATCCTTCGCTGGAATCCCCGCTCTTGGGAGCGAGTAGCTCAACCGCGTGATGGAACGCCTGCCCGCCGCCTTGAGCCCGATCTCCGCTCCCACACTGACAAGCAAGACCCCAATCTCTCCAACCACCACTAGCCCAGGATGCTGATGCCTCCCTTTTTTGGTTCTGTTAACTTCTTCCCCTGCCCCTTCCCAAAATCGTGGGAGGGCTGTTTGCAGGGGCCTGTTCCTGCTCCCCCTTGGTGTATCCTGAATATGGGGCGTCTCCTTAACTCCTTTTCTGTTTGTATGGGGGGGGTGACACTGGAATTTGCCCCTTCAGGTAAGAGTTAGACACAGTGGGGTGCTCAGAGTGTAATTTGGGAGGGGGGCAAAGATCAGGATTTTGAGAGGCTCCCAGCTGAATGTATTTTTGCTTATTTCCTTTGGTTTCACCTGAGTTTATTTTTCTGGTAGGGGCTGTGTTGCCCTTTGATATGAGGGGAGAGCAGCTCTGAGGTTTGGAGTGTAAATATATATAAATATAAACGTGGGGGGTCTCTCCTCTTCCCTCTTCTATTTATGGGGGTGGGGAGAGATGAGACTGGGAGCCTGTCTCCTCTCCTATTTGCTCCCCTGAGTTTGAAATAGGAAGCGTTGAGTTTTTAAAAGGTGGTCAAGCTGGTTTGTTTAATAAATAAAACCAAAAAAGTTGTTTAAAAAAAACCAATAAACTAAAAAGTCAAACAGTGGTTTTTCCCCCCTTCTGTGTTAACTCTTGCTGATCAGTGTTTGGATTATGTTATCTGTTGATTTTCTCTATAGGTGAAACGTCCAAAATCACATCCATACGAAAAGATAGTCAGGCCCCACTTCTCCACATTCCGCTAATACGGCGGCAGCATGCCGTCATGTGGGTAATAGCGCCATCTAGCGTCCGAAGGCAAGAATGTATGGGAGTCAAGACCTGGGGCATGCATGCCCCTCCCACTCCAGTTCATTCTTGCCTTCGTCCAAGGCACTTATATCCACGTGTACTGTAGGAATTGAGTCTTTAAGTTGTGTGTGAAAATCTTGTGTGTGAGAGTGTTTTTTTTGGGGGGGGGTTGTTTCCCAGCTTTTTTCCTCTCTCCTCTTTCTGTTTTACCTTTTCAGAGATAGTTGGGCTGGTTGGGCTGGTCATTTTCAGTTGTCCCCCCCCCCCTTTCGCTTTCTTCTGCCCTACCTGTTTCTCTTGTTTTTTGGGAAAGGGGGGGGGCTGCTTGTGCCACCTCTCTTTTTACAGCGGCGGCGATGGCTCCTCTCCTTCAGGGCTGTTAGCGGCTTGTGCGGCTTCTCTTTTGCAGCGGTGGCTCTCCCCACATTCAGGGCTTTTTCTTCACCCGTGCGCAGAAGTGCCTGTCGGTGGTAGCAGCGAGTTTGAAGCTCACAGTGGTGGCTTCAACTCGCATCTCGCTTCACCGCGGTGTCCTGCTTGCCTTGCGGTGGCGGTGCCTTTTCCCTGCGGCTGCTACTGCGGCTGCTAGGATCTCGCAGCCGCAGTGGCTCCCTGCTGTTGCTCCTGTGGCACGGTTGGTGCTCATGGCAGCGGCTCTTTCCCTCCCCACTCCCACCCCGGAGGCTGTCTCCTCCACCATGACGGCCGCCGTTGTGCTCCTTCCGTTCACCTCTGTGATGGCCGCCATTTTGTTTTTGGATTTTCCCACCTTTTGCACCGCCATTTTGACACTATGTTCCACTTTTCAGCGATTTTTGTTTTTCGGCGGGGGTCTGGAACCTAACCTGCCATATTAGTGGAGCCCTACTGTATTAGTTCTCTTTACCATAATAATTTTGGAAATTACAAGTGTGGCCTTTTTCAAACTTACTCTGTTGGAAGATGGCTGGTATATTCGTCTTGAGCTAGAGATGGTACTGCAGCTTCCAGATTGCCAGAGACACAAAAGATACGGAGTCTGCAGCACCGTCTCTGTAATCATTACAGCTATACTCCTTCAAAGCTTGCCATCTTCCAATCTCCAGTGGCAAAGAGAAATCAAAACCACGGGTGACTTGGTCTGTCCACTATGAACCCCTTCTGTTGAACACTAAAGAGCATATACCAACTCAACCCTCATGAGGCTAACCAGCCTCTGTTGCTGTAGCGCTTACATGAGGGCTACTGAGTTTGTGCTGCTGCTAAGTCCTCTGAAATGGCAGGAAGGTGCCTTATTTTATTCCTTCACCCACTGCTCTAGCCTTCAAAAGGATAGGGCAGTCCCTCCCTGATAGACACAAGCAAGTCGTATTATATTTTGAGTTTATACTTTGTGTTAGTCATTTGAGCTGTTACCCCTTTCAAAGAGCAAGACTTGCGGGCTTTGCTATTTCTGTCTGTCTTCCTATCCATGGCTACAGCCAAAAGTGTGTGAAGGAAACGCCTTGACAACCAGCAAAGGGCTCTTGGTGGCTAGCTTAATGAAAATGTCAACCCAAGAAGTAGCAGCTGTAAAAGGCATTCCATGCCAGGGATCAAAAATAAAAGCTGCAACTTTTAATACCTTTTGCTAAATCTTTTATGGTGCAACTATACTTGAGTACTAGGTGTAGTTCTGACAGTGCACCCCAAACAAACTATTCTGCAGAAAAAGGCAGCCATAATGAGCACAGGGCTATGAGGAAATGTTACGACATCTATCTCAGCAGGACACAACACATACACATTTGTATGTATGATGTGGAGATTGGGTCAGAAATACTAGACGTGAGTCAGCTAGTGAAGCTGACAAGGAGATCCAAGACAGTTAACTTCACAAAGTGTGTAGTTAATTTTGTCTATGGCATTTGCTTGTGTAGGCTGTGGTGATGGCTTGAAAAGGGGATTAGACAAATTCATGGAATATAAGGCTCTCGGTAGTATAGATGACTAAAATGCCTCTAGTGTCAGAAGCCATATATTCCGCAAAACCACTGAAGTCACTGAAAAACAGGAGCGCTCCTAGCCTGTTTGTAGGCTTCTCGAGCAAGGGATTGGGAACCACCAGGCCATTTTAGGCAAACTACACCCACCTTTTCCCATGCCTGATGTTAGAGGGCAGTAGCATGGGAAATTTCAGATATCAAGAGCACATTTTAACTGCACTCCTACTTCTGCCTGCAAATTACAGTTGTATTAAAATCCTAAACCCAATCAATTTTCTCTTCAACCCCTAGCTCCCTACCTTTCTACAGCAAAAAGTTGAGGTACAAACACAAGTGCAGCTTAGTAATGAAGAGGGATACAAAAAATTTAAAAGAAAAATAATAATTTTTTAAAAATGTAAATAAGTTTCTAAAATAGGTGGTAAAGCGTTAAATAATGTGGATATAAGTTTATACCACCCTATTTAGGAAGTTAACTGGTAGCCATAGGTCACCAGGCATTTCATGGAGGTGGAACAAGGGGGCAGGGTGCTAGTGCCAGAAGGAGGGAGCACTCTGTTCCTCAACCAGGCCCAGCACAGAAATGCAGCTCATCTCTCTGGCAGGGCTGAGCAGGCAAGTAACCTTTGGGAGATTAATTTATTTATAGCCCACCTTTTCTCCAAGGAACTCAAGATGGCATGCATGGCATTCTTCCCATTTTATCCTTGCAGCAACCTGTGAGGTACATCAGGCAAAGTGACCGTGACTGGCCCATGGTCACCTACTGAAGCCAGCTGGAGATTTGAACTCTGCTCTCCCACATCATAGTCCAACACATTAACCGCTAATCCGTGATAATTTCTCAAATAGGAATATTTATACTCTACCTACAAAGATAAGCACTTCATTTCTACACAAGTGAGCAATAAGTCCCAGTGTGATTTATCAGCCATGGGTACTTCATTTTGATTTGCTACTTTTGTGCGAGGGTTGGAATGGGCCAAGAAGCAGAAAGGAGCAACCCTGAAACAACAAATGCAGGACAACTGAGCAGTGCAGAGGGTCCTGAAATCAAGGGGACTCAGGCTGAGTAAATAGAATTGTGGTGTTAAGCGTGCAAACTGCCAGGGGTGCCGATCATAAGAAAGCCCATATAAAGGAATACTTCAAAGATATCCCCTCTATAGTTTAAAAAAATGAAAGCACTTGGTAAAAATGAAAGAGTTCAAACAAAACTCTTCAGTTGTAAATTAACATGATTGTCAGATTTACAGCACTTTAGGAAACAAGTAGTATCAACTTGATTTAAATCAGCCTTTTCTCTTGCTAGTTTAAATTATTGATTTTAATCAATTCACCCTATAATTAACACAGAAGTACCCAACAAGAGCCACATGCAATGAAACGGCTAATTCCCCTCCTCCCCCCAACCAAAAAGCATTTAAAAACACACAAGTAGCACCAGACCCTGGACAAGTGGCTTTATTTACTGATTCAGCAGCAACTTGAGCACTCCACTGGGGGAGAAAGGTCACAGCAACCAGAGGTTAGGGTGGGGGTGGGGAAATACATGGGAAGGAACTTAAATATTTGGCCTGAGAAGGGAGTGGCTGTCTGCATTGTGCACAAAAAGATAGAGGCAAGCCCCAGAGAGTGCGCCTCCCATCCAGGAGGCTTTGGATAGCAGCCATTACAAGTCCTCAGCCACAAAGGCTTGCTGGGCATTAGGGAATCTCTGGGCAGTGAAGCTAGGATCAGCTTGCAGCCGCTTCTGCAGATCAGATTTCAGCTGAAAGAGGAAAAAGGAGGGCATGAGTCCGGCTGCCCCAGATTTCCTGGACAGATGGGTGTCATGGTCCTTGCTGAAGGGAGAAGCAAAAATTAAGTCTCCCCCCCACGCCCCTGGCCCATATACCCTACCTGCTGTCGGTAGCCTTCCTGCAATGCTGGCTCCGCAAGGTCTCTGCTCAGGCTCTCGGTGCTCGTCAGAGGCTTCACACCGGCTACTTTGGCAGCTTTGTTGACTGCCTCCGACAGAAGCAGCTGAGGACCATCACCCTGCATGGTCTTCAAAGATAAGACAAAATTGAATGTTCCACACTTCCCAGAAATGCTTAAGCAGCAGATTCTCTCATCAAATGGGAATCGGGGGCAAAAATGAAGCTCCTTAAAGCAGCACCTGCCTCTAAGGCAACAGGCCATAAAAGCCAAACCCATTCAGACAGTGGCTTTCTCCAGTTGTGAGCCACCTCTACCCTGCCCCCCTCCAGATGGATTTTACTTCCCTAGTTAAGTATCAGGCCCACCTACAGGAAACTCCCACAATGCAGCTCAATGTCTCCCCCTCCCCAATTCTGAACCAGATATGAATTACGGTCACATGACGAGCAGCCAGAGCCAGTAAGAACCATGCAACCTATTCGCAGAGCTGGTCTGGATGTACTGGAATTCTTTAGCCCTTGCTCAAGACTAGGTTTGAGAAAGTACTTCCAGACATTTTGCTTGCTTTCGTTCATCACTTCTACTAGAGTAAAGAGGATCTGGTGGTTTTTTTACTAGTGACATCACCTCTTTCATGGATGCCATGAGGTCTCCACGTGGGTTACAGTCCCCAATCAGCTCAAGACAGGAACCTGTCATAATTTTTTCCTGGCTCCTCCCCTTCTTACTGAGGTGATGCCAGTTCTGTTCCTGTCTCAGCTCGGGCAACAACCTTTGGCTGTTTTCTCTAACTCCTATGACTATCAGCCTTCGGCTCCTCTTTTTCCTTTGTTCTTTCTATACTTGATTTCGTACACTCTGTATTAATTAGTTTTAAAAGGGGGGGGGAATTGCTATCTCTATTCTTCCTTTCTTATCCCTATTTTCTCTCCAATCTGAGATATGGAAACAGCACCATCTTCTCAGACCGCCAGGACAAAAACCCTTAGAGGAACAGGGCAGCACACAGTGGCTACTGTGGTCGGTTCCCCGCAAGGCCATAAGGGGTCAGGGCAGCACTCAGCTCCTGCTGCAGTCAGTTCCCGGCCGCCGTCTGTCCCGCCATCCGGGGAAAAGAAGGGACACAAAAAATCAGGGCCGCACCCAACTCCTGCTGCGGTCAGTTCCCTGCAGACACTGGATATGGCGGAGCATAGGCAAGAAGCCACTCGTCAGAGCGTGAATTTCGCTACTACACCACGGCATAGCTCTCATCGCCCTTCCGATTCGAACACTCGAGACGGAGGCCTGCTGCGAGAGGTGAGGTTTTCGCCAGTGCCTACTGCCTCCTCCAGCTCCCCGATAAGTTTTCGTGCCAAAAATGCAGCGGCAGCCATTTTGAGTGGCACACAAGAGGTGTGCTCGATAGAGCCCGCAGTCCAGCGCCATCTACTGGAGCAGCTGGAGGACAGCAGGTCGGAGGACGACGAAGTGATGGAAGCCCATGCACAGTATGCCCCCCCCCGCTTCTCCACCCCAGCTCTCTCCTCAGCCTATGCCAGCTTCCTTAATAACCTCTTCGATGATGCTGGCACAATTATTTTCGCCTGATGTAATCCAACAACTTAAGCAGGCACTATTAGAGGAGGTCCCACCACTTAAAGTGACGCCCCACAACGCCCACAGTCTCCGCCAGTAGCCACCCCCCCATGTAAGAGGCCACGCCACGTTGTCAGACAGCCTTCCCCTGACACGACTTTGGTGGCCGTGGGTAGGGGGTATTATGAGCAGGATCACCAGGATCCCTTATCAGAAACCGATTCTATGGGGTCCAGGGATGACGGAGAATGGACCGATGCCTCAGATACAGAGGCTCAAACTTCGGTCAGACTATTTTTGGAAGTTCATTTTGAACCATTGTTAAAAAAGGTGATCGCTTCCCTGGAGCTGACTGCTCCTACTGAGGAACAACCTACATCCTCCAGACAGGCTATGGTGCTGCCTACCGTAAACATTGGGCCTAAGGGCATTCCGTGCCCACCTATGCTGTTGACTAATATTCAACAGGAGTGGGAACTACTGCTGTACCCCAAAAGGGGGACTAACTGGGCTAATAGACTGTATACCTTAGAACCCAGTGTCATGGAGCAGTTGCGAGCCCCAGACATAGATGGGCCTATTATTGCTCTCCTATCACATTCCATCTTGCCACGGGATGGGGATGCTCATCTCAAAGATCCAATACAGCGTAAGTCAGATCTGGCACTTAAGCGAGTGCATGAGGCGACGGCGATGTCCATATGAGCCTCGGTGGCAGCCTCAGTATTCTCTAGGGCATCACTGCTGTGGATTGAGGACCTAGCCCAAAATCAAGACCTAGAGGTTTCCAAGTTATGAAAGTCCATTTTAAAACTCTCACGCTGCATCGCTTTCATAACAGACGCTACCATGGACTCCTCACAATTTGCAACCAGGGCTATGGCCATGGCAGTGGTAGCCAGACGCCTAGTATGGCTTTCGCACTGGGATGCGGACAATGCATCCAGATTTAATCTAGCCACGGCTAAATATACAGGTGGAAAATTGTTTGGGGAAGACAATCTGGCAGAAGTTTTGGTGGACAATAAAGATAAAAAGAAAGTGATGCCCTCACAGGGTAAAGACGAAAAAAGGCCATTTCGACGCTATACCCCCACTTTTCAGATGCGCTCCTTTCGTGGCTCAAGGCCCTTCTTTAGTAACAGACAGAGGGATTTCAGAGGCTCCCATTTTCCTTGGCAAAACCAGAAGCCTCCCCAGAGATTCCACCAGAATAGACAACAATCCTACCAGACTAGGCAGCAGCGTCAACCACAACAACGCTTCTGACTCTATACCTGTAGGCGGTCGACTCAATTACTTCCTGAACCAATGGCAGACAACAACAAAGGACAAATGGGTCCTGAGCATTATCAAAGATGGATACAGACTAGAGTTACACCAGTATCCACTCCCACGTTTCGTCTTCTCTCACAGACCGACATCACCACAAAAACACGGGACATTCCTAGAAGAAATAGAGCACCTTCTACAAATCTCAGCCATAGAACTCGTCCCAATAAAGGAACGGTTTTCCAGAGTATACTCCCTCTTCTTTTTGGTGGTAAAAAAAGGCCAATTCGTTCAGGGGGGTGCTCGACCTGGTTTGTCAACCAGTTCCTGAAGCGCAAGACTTTCCGGATGGAAACAATCGCTTCAATCAGGGAGGCGCTCCAACCCCACGACTATTTGGTATCCACAGACCTCAAGGAGGCTTACTTGCACATTCCAATTCACCCCAGACACAGAAGGTTGCTCCGGTTTACATACAACAACGAACACTTTCAGTACAAAGCTCTCCCATTCGGGCTGGCCACGGCACCCAGAATTTTCACCAAGGTGCTGGCAGCAGCACTCTCAGGTCTACGCCTGGCAGGGGTGCATATTTCCCCTTATTTGGACAACCTACTACTCAGGTCCTGGTCGTTTACCCAGGCAAACAAAGACTTAAAGCTTACATTCAGTTTCCTACAGAGCCACGGATTTTTAGTGAATGTTCTAAAGAGCCACCTCTACCCCACACAATCACTAATACACCTAGGCACGGTGATAGACACCCTGCACAAACTATAACGCTGGCACCACAGAGGATCCGGGCCATCACCGATCTAGCACGCTGCATATGCGGACAACCAAAATCAGACTTGATGCGCCTGGCAAAACTGCTTGGAATGATGGCATCATCTATAGCAGTTACACCATGGGCCAGGCTTCACTCACATCCTCTGCAACATCTTCTGATCAAATTCCAGAGAGACATTGCCTCCAGACGACACCGCAAGGTTGCCTTGCCACACGACGTGCGTCAGTCACTCACCTGGTGGCATCAGGACTCAAATTTGTCCAGGGGGATCCCGATACAGCAGCCGCCCCGGGCAATAATCACTTCAGATGCAAGCCTCGGGGGCTGGGGTGCCCATTATATGGATCTTTTCGTACAGGGACGTTGGAGTCCACCAGAGGCAGCCAGGTCCATCAATTGGCTGGAACTGAGGGCGGCTCATCTGGCGCTGAAGCATTTCTTTCCCAGTCTTCACTGCCCCAATGTATTGATCAAAACAGACAACACGTTGACCAGATCATACATAATGAGGCAAGGAGGGACCCGATCTAAACTCCTCAGCAGAGAAGCAACGTCCATGCTCTCCTGGGCAGAGCATCGCCTTACATCTGTGACGGCGGAATACCTGTAGGGGGCAATGAACGACCGGGCGGATTGGCTCAGCAGACGTCAGATATTCCCAGGGGAATGGGCACTCAACAGAAGTGTCTTCCTGATGGTTCAACAGCAATTTGGAAAACTAGAAGTGGACCTTTTTGCCTCGGATGCAAACTATCAAATCCCTCGATTCTTTACAAGATTCCAGACGCGTGCAGCAGAACAGACAGACGCACTGACAGCGAGCTGGCCACAGCTTCTATTGTATGCGTTTCCACCGACTCCTCTCATAGCCAGAGTCCTCAACAAGATCAGGAGGGAAGAGGCACAGGTGGTCCTAATAGCCCCATACTGGCCAAGAAGACCGTGGTTTGCAGACCTCGTCCAGATGTCTGTCAAAACCCCGCTCGCACTTCCAGATCGCCACGACCTGTTACATCAGGGACCGGTCCTCCACCCAGACCCAGCATGGCTTCAACTAGTCGCCTGGAGGTTGAACGGAGCAGGCTGTTAGCATTACAGATCTCACCTGACGCAACAGCAACTACCCTGGCATCACGTAGACCGTCTATGCTCAGGATATACCAATCCACTTGGGCAGCTTTCCTACGTTGGTGTACAGCTGACGACACCGATCCTATGATGGCATCTGCACCACATATTCTGCAGTACCTCCAGGAGGGCCTTAACCAGGGTCTACGACCTAACACCCTCAAGCGTCAACTGTCGGCACTTGCATCCGTTCCATCTTTAGACGAAGAGGTTTCTCTAGCGTCACATCCGTTGCTCAAGAGATTTCTAAGAGGGGCAACCGTTATTAGCCCTCTGGTAGTGCACAGATTTTCTTCATGGCACCTACATACAGTACTGACCACACTACAAAAACCTCCATTCGAACCTCTGCAGACGGTTCCTTTGCGAATACTCACCTTCAAAGTCACGTTCCTCATAGCAATCACGTCAGCACGCAGGGTATCAGAGATTCAGGCTCTATCAGTGCTAAAACACCTCTGCACCTTCCATAAGAATAGAGTTGTACTCCGGATCGATCCTGGCTTCATTCCAAAGGTCAGATCTCAGTTTCACCTATGACAGGAGATCGTGCTGCCCACGTTTTCCCCAAACCCTAAACACCCCACGGAAAGGGCATGGCACTCCCTTGATGTGAGGAGGGCGTTGAAGGTATACATCAATAGGACAGCACAGTTCCGTAGATCGGAATCTCTGCTATCTTTCCACCCTCCGACTCTGGGCCACAAGGTGTCAAACTCAACTATAGCGAGATGGCTGAAGGCATGCATCTCCTTGGCCTACAGATCACTCAGTAAACCCGTGCCGCACAGGATCACGGCGCATTCTACTAGGGCGGCAGCCACAACAGCGGCTTTTTCGGCTAATGTCCCATTGGAGGAGATCTGCAGGGCAGCAACTTGGGCCTCGCCTTCGTCGTTTACCCGGCACTACAAAATGGACTTGTATGCATCTGCGGAGGCTGCATTCGGTCGTAGAGTTCTACAGCAGATCCTTAATAGACCCACCCTATGGCTGAGCTTTAGTACGTCCCACGTGGAGACCTCACTGGCATCCATGAAAGAAGGTACGGTTGGACTTAGCGTGAACGGTGTTTCTTCATGGATGCCATGAGGTCTCCACGACCCTCCCTATGAGGGGCTGGGAAATCCATCTGCACTATGCGCTATCCGATCTTATTCTGTTTGTCTCTACCTTCGCATTTCTTTCTTTCTATGTTACACTGAGGTGAAGTTCCGAGCTAGCCAAGAAAGAGAACTGGCATCACCTCAGTAAGAAGGGGAGGAGCCAGGAAAAAATTATGACAGGTTCCTGTCTCGAGCTGATTGGGGACTGTAACCCACGTGGAGACCTCATGGCATCCATGAAGAAACACCGTTCACGGTAAGTCCAACCGTACCATTTCTATCATGAACTCGGACGTTAGTGTTCCCAAAAAAGGGGAGGGAAGAAACAACAGCCACAAAAGGGGTGGGGAGAGGAGTGAGGAGTTTCTCGAAACAAATCCCAGAATGTCTGCTGCCACCATCACTGAACATCCATCACACACAACAAAGTGACATTTTCTCTCTCGAGTGCAAAGGTCTTCAAATTGGAATTAAATCTGCCTCCGCAATAAGGGAACACCACCCACTGGGGGTCTGTCCACAAAAGTAGAAAAGTAAACGCCACCCCAGGCCACCCTCACTTTCCCTGCACATTTCACCACAGTCAAGGAGCCTCCAAACCCCAACAAGGGAAATAAATGGGAAAACCCTTTAAGCCACTGGCTGGCTAGGTCAGGAGCGCCTGCTTCTCATCCCCAGCTGGAAAAAAGGCAGTGCAACGTTATCCCCGTCTCCAGAGCAATCCCAGCAAAACAATCACACGGGATGGGGGGGAGCGGCGAGGGTGAAGGGCGGCCTCACCTTGCGCCGTTTAGCAGGCATGCCGCTCAGGTAGGCGTCGCTGAGGGGAGGCTGCTGCTTGAGCTTGCGCTGGCTCTGGATGTCCTCCCGGATGATGGGCACCCACTCCTGCAGGGGAGGAGAAACATTTTGGGATACATCATTAGCACATGGACCCATGCCCTGCCCTGGGCACACCCCTCCTCCTCCCCCCTCCCACCCCAGACAACTCACAGGGGGGACAGCAGCAGCCCAGGGCTCGGTGTCTGGGGCCGGGGGCTCGCCTTGCTGCGGCTCCTCATGCTCTGGCTCCCCGTGCTGCTGGGGCATGGCTTCCTCTGCCGTCGTGGCTGGGGCCGGGGATGCTGCGCTGTCACGCTACCAGAGGGAGAGGAGAGAGTGGGAGGGGGCACAGCCCTGCAGGAGAGCCCACCCTGGCAAAACATCCCTGCCCTTTCAAGTGGCCGGGAGGGGAACAGTATTTTGCCCACAATGCAACTGGCGGACAGCCCTGGGCCAGGCGGAGCAATGATCTGGGGGCAGCTTTGTGATCTTTAGAAGGCTTGTTTGTATGTCCACAAGTTGTGAACTGAAAAATCTCTGGTTCAAATGCTTAAATCTCAGCCATGTACACAAACGCACATAATGGCTTTGGACAAGGAAGCCTCAGCCCTTCCATCTGCAGTATGGGAATAGTCCTCATCTACCTCACAGGGTTCTTGCAAGGATTACTAGCAATAACATATGCTAAGGGCTTTGTATAGTACTTTAGAGAGTGCATTCAGCTACTAGGCATTACCAGAGCCTCTCCCGACTCCACAGCACCCTCCCACACTCAAAGAAACCCGCTACACACACACCAGGCCCCTCCCACTCCCTACCTGCAGGGTTTCAGAAGGCTGCTCTGCAGCCTGGAGTTCCATTGGCTCTTCAGGTACAGGCTGAGATGATGGGCGGGAAAAAAAGCATGCATCAAGTCCTCAGCAGCACTATCCAGCATCTCCCCCCACCCCTAGCTAGCCTCTAACCACCCAACAAGCAAGTCCCACAGGCTGCGACATGCTACACAAAGGAATCTGATTCGGCTTCCAGCAGCCCAACTGAATCTCAATCAAAGGGTACAAAAGAAAAATGAAATTGTTTTAAGCAGCTGAGAGACTGCACACTGCGCCCCAACCACTCTCCCTGGATTTTACCTGCAATGGCTCAAGCCACGCTACCGCCACTGGCTTTATTAGAAACCCTGACCACCCATGAAGGGGACAGTGGGATGGCATTGGGTTATGTAGCAAAATGCTCACCCTTTGAGCCCCTGGACCAATGTCGCCTCCAGAAAAGAGCAGCCTCCAAAGGCATAGGATCTGGCTATCCCGGGCGGTCAACAAGCTACTGGGACTTTAACTGTCCTGCTGCCCCTCTCCCTGCCAAATTCTCTTATCAGATTTCAGGAGTCTTACCTGTGGGGGGTCGCCCACCCTGCGGACATATTGCAAGATTTGTTCCTCTGTGACGGGCATGTGCTCCAGGATGACCTGCAACCGCATACTCATCATGGTGGTGAGCCAGCTCACCAAGGAGGGGTTTATGTCTGCTGACATCCGCCTCTGTCGTCCAGGTGGGCCAAGAAAGAGAAAAGAAAAGGCTGTCGGGCCAAAAAAAGAAAAACTGGACTTGTCGCAAATTCCCATGCTAAGCCACTAGTTTTCCGCACTAATCTTCAGTGAGTGAGACAAAGTCCTCCAATACATCAACCCAACCTTGTAGTTAAGCCCCTTACCCTGGCAACAATTCCTTTAGAGCAAGTTAGCAGGTTAATAAAATACTTATTAAGATAATGAACAATGAAAGCTCACATTCTCTGAATTGGCAAAAACAAAAACCAAGAACAAGTTGCTAGTTCTCAAGGCTGAAGAAAGTGATGGACGAGTTGAGAACCTTGTTGGTTTTTCATAACCTTTGCAATTTTAAAACCGCATTAGCTTTGTGGTGCAGTGCGATACAGAACAGTGTGCTGGACTCCAACTAGGCAGACTTGGATTGTTATCTGTAATCTCCACTCATGTTCTGAAGCAAACTGTTGGGACTTTGGGCCAGTCACTCCCTGTCAGGTTAGCCTACCTTACAAGATGGTTCCAAGCTTAAACTAGGAAAGCTGCCTTGAAACCACCCTTAATACCATCAGAAAAGGCAGGCCACAAATGGGAAACGGAAACACTTTGAAATGTGATGGATCTTAACTGGGTCTCCCATTCATCAGGAGAGCAGTTTTATAGAGAATGGGTGCTAGTTCCCCACCAATGATTCCCACATCATATTCCAAGTGTTTCAGTCCAAATACGCCCATATTAATGTATGTTTGCTGAATTCCAAACTGGACTTCCAGGATGTAACTCTGGCCATGCAATACAGTCATCGTCATCAGGGGGCGCCACAGACCAGGAGCTTCTCTTTCTCACTACTTCGCTGTTGGCTCTAGTACGCTGCATGGAAAAACCAGCACCAACAAGAGAAGAGGCAGACCAAACTGGGGCAAGCCACCGGAGTAAAATGGGGGGAAAGCACAACAGAGCAAGGCTCATCACTCACAATGCGGTCATTGATCACAGCTGTCAGGGCTGTCTGCTCCCCCCGCAAGCAGTAGAGGTTCAGCGCCAGGCACTCAAACAGGCCCTGGTTACAGAGCTCCAGCAGCCGATACCCAAACGTGTTATCTGGAAGGACAAGGTGAGACACGTTTGGAAGGAGAAGGAGACGGAGACTGAACACTCTTCACCCTGCTCACTTCCTACCTGTGCAGTGCAGGATGTGCATGGCAATGTGGTTGAACTGCTCCTGCAGGAACTCCAGGTTGGTGCGGGTGATGTCGACACCATCGTGGACTCGGACAGAGGCCTGGGCAAAACCAGAAGAGATCAGCTATGAGGGAGGGGGAAAGTCAAGGTTACATAGCTGGACGGCAGTGAGGAGACAGAGACAGAGTGTCTCTCCCTCATGCACATGTAATCCGCTTACCGTTGTGCCCATATGATGTGGAGGCTGGAGTCAAATTTTAAATCAAACTATTAAGCAAAAAAACCCCAACTAAATATACTCGAAACTTTGCAAAGAATAAATTATCTTCGTATACATTTGCATAATTGCAGTTTGCACAACTTATTCTGCAAATATGTGACTATCAAGGAAAGAGAGAGGAACAAGAAGCCCCTTTACTCTGATCTCGAGACTCTCAGGACAGTCCGGTTTTCTTCAAGCACTGGCAGCAAAGCAGGGACAATTAAAGCCACCTTCAACCTGGGTGGGGGGGGGACCACCACCACACTTGCTGATCTCCCTCACATCTCATAATGCCCAACTGGTTTTACATATTGCCTTCAATAATGCCAGTCCTACCCATTAAAGTGGCCTCACTAGAGACGCACACACACTTCAACAAGAAAGAGACTCATCATCACTGTATGTATGCTGGGCTTCCGCAGAAGCACAAAACCCTCTCAGAATGTGGAGGTTCTAGCCCTTAAGGTTGTGCAGGTGTGTGAAAATGCAAGGCTAGAAGGAATTCAGTGCCTCACGCACCTCCTTGTACCCATGAATTATGCAAAACAGGAGAACATATGCAAGGTTTCCTTAATTTCATTTAAGATACGGAGTGTCCAACTATTCTTGGTGCAGAATTACATTTTTAAGAGCACACATCTGTAGTTGTAAGTAGTACAAACCCTGTTCCTGGAATTACCAAACATTTTAAATGACCAATGAGCCACTAAATGAAGATGCTTGAACCCAATGTAATCCAGCTCCCAGCTTCATTCCTGCAAGCACTGGGGGCTGGCTTAGATACCCCAAGTCCACAGCGCCTGGCTATGTGAGAGGGGGTGAAACTTACAAAACTGTCGTTGATATATTCCTCCAAGCCATTGATCAAATTGTACGTTGCCATCTGGAAAAGCCGGAAGAAAGAGGTGGCTGTTAGCAAGCGGAACGGAACTGAGGATTTGGGGGGGGGGAGGCATGCCTGGGTCTGGGATGAGTTCACCTCACCCGAACATTGCGCTCAGCGGGCTCCTGGCCACGGAGGTATTCCTCTCGGAAGAAGCGGCTAAGCTGGGGCTGGATCCGCTGCAACGGCTGGAACTGCCCGTGCAGCAACATCACCATGTCAACCATCGAGAAGTTCTGGCAGATCAGAGAGAGCAGATCTCCAAAGAAGCCTGGAAGCGGAAAGAAAAACAGCCCTCAGTTTCACTTGAAGACGGTTGCACAGGCACCTTTTGCTTGGCCCCGTGCGACAGCACCATGGAAAGGCCAGGAGAAGGAACACAATCCCCCCCCCCCCCGGACTGGGATTTCTCCAGGAAGAAAGAGCCCTGTGGCACTTTCGCCTGGGCAGAGGAAAGGGAGCAACGTCAGCCGGGGCAGGCATCCCTTGGGTCCAATGGTGCAATGCATCTCTATGCAACATCACTGGCAGCGGAGAAGCCTCTGGAAGAACAGCGGCCAGGAGGCCGAGGTGGAAATTGCATTTCTCATCTCACCTCAGCCTCAGAATAAAATTGACCTGCCTTGCAGAGCTACACAGAGAAAGTATGTGACGCTTTCTGAAGACTCCAAAAGCACATGCTCCTCCTCCTCCTTTCTGGGAGTCTCTGCTGGGGAACGGCTGTCAAGCCAGAGCCCAAGAGGCAAGACTGTGGGACGGCGTAAGCGACAGGAGGAAACATCCGCATGAAGAGGGTGCCAGGGACAACAGATGGACGAGATTTGGGAGGGACGCTGGCGTTCTGGAGGGAGTAGCAACAGGTTGGCTCCCAAAGGGGGGCCCTGCCTCTCCGCAGTCCAAGGCGCCCAGGTCCTCAGAAAGCAGCCTGGAGGAGGAGGAGGAGGAGGAGGCGGCCTCTGAAGTGACTGTGGGTGGGGGCAGCAGGCAGCCTCCTCCAAGCTGGCAGGCACCCCACCAAGGGAGCATCCAGGCATTCCTTACCCAGGGCCCCCTCTGTGCCCGGCTCAAAGATGTTGCTGGTGCCGCTCAGGCGCTGGATGAAGTCAGCGATGCTCTCCGTGCTGCCCTGCTGGGCACTGAGGGATCCCATCATGGACGACAGCACCCCTTGCACCACGCTGGTGAAGAATTCCGGCGGCAGAACATCCGCCGAGGCACTGCCACGAACATTGCTGCTCCCACCCCCGCCTCCCACCCCAGCCGATGGCGCCTCCGTTCCACTCTGGGGAGCGGGAGGGGAGGCCGCTGGCGGTGGGGGAGGCGGAGCCTGCTCGGGAGGGTGGGGGGGAGCCGTCCCCATCTGTGTTGCCTGGTGAGAGGGAAAAGGGGGGGGGGGAGATGAGAACAGAAGGGAAAAGATGATCTGCAAGGGCTTCTAGGAGAGCAGAGCCAGGTCACACTTAAGGCAGGGGCAACCTGAAAAGAGATGGCGATCTACTGGCAAGGTCTGTAGGTGATTTGAAGTAGATCAGCAAGGACTTCTGAGAGCCACCTCTTTGGCCTTTCGAGCCTTATATGGCTCTGCATGTCACCTCTGAGAGGGTGGTCCAGAGAGCGAGACCAAGAGACGGGGCCTTTTCTGTAGTAGCTCCTCCACAGGGAAGCCCACCAGGCACTATCCTTGCCATCCTTTCAGCACTAAGGCACAGACATTTTCTTTTTCCTGGGCATTTGGACAACGCCAACGATTGGATGTTTGCATTTTGACTCAGCTTTCAACATGCTTGTGTATTTTTATTACGACTGCAAATCACTTTAGGGCTTTTTTCTGGTGGGACGTGATATATTAATTGAATAGAACCAACCCTGGCCCTGGTTCCCTGGGAGGTGCCTCTGCACTCCCGGCCTTCCTCGAGGACAGGAAGGCTGGACAATGGGCTTAACTGGCATTCTGGAGAAAGAAGTGAGGCCAGAATGAAGGTGCTCAAGAGCACGGCTCACCTGAAGGAAGTCTGTCATGCCTTGCAGGAAAGCAGGGACGCCGGGCATCGCCACTGTGATGGTAGGGGAACCCAGGCCAGCCCCCCCGGCCATGCTGGAGCCTGCTGCCCCAAGGATGTTGCCCAGCAGCTGAGAAAAGTGGAGCTCCGGGGCGCCCGCTGGAGGGGGCTGGCCGGAGGGGAGGGGCCCGCCCGGGGCACCGGCCGAACTGCCTCCTGCAGCGGTGGTGGCGGTGTTGGTCGTGCCAGCACTGGCTGAGGCTGTGGGAGGGGAGGCGGAATTGCTGGTGCTGAAGGTCGCTTGGGCACTGACAGAGGAAGAGGAGGAAGAGGAGGAGGAAGAGGAGGAGGTCCCACTGCCCTGAGCTAGGAAGGAAAAACAAAGAGGGCTGTGCTAGGCCAGCGTCCAGGGAAGGATATGCAAACGCTTGGGAAAGAGGACAGACTCCTCCTGGTCCGTCACAGACCACTTCAAGACGCTGCAGTTAACTAGCAGGGATCTGGATTGACAGCAACCCCCTGGCTTTAAAATGTTTCTGTCCAGCTAGCAAACCATTACAGCATGCCTAGACTCTACAGATTCCCAGCATGCCCTGCCCTGCCCCACATACACAACCCATTCCTCCCTCTCCACTGGCTGTGGGAGGATATCCTCAGTTCCAACACGTGTCACCAGTTCATCAATTCCAGCCCCTTGCTTAACTCCAAGAGAGCAGCGCTCACAGGGGCTCCTAACGTAATGACCACAGACTCTTCTTGCTCTCTCAAACGTCCCTATCTGAAACGGAAGAGCAGGAGCTCTCTTCCAATCTCCCCAAATGGAAAGAAACCCCACAGCACAGAACAAGCGTGGATGTGTCTGCACAAACCACACCATCGCACCGCAGAAATAATCGGGATTTATATTCCAAGGCTGTGCGTGTGCTACAATTCTTCAGGAGCACCAAGTAAAGAATATATAGTATTCTGGAGAAGCCCAGCTTCCTTTAAAAACTGTTCTTGGCCTTTATGGCTGTAAAACTGTGCTTGGAAATGTATGGGCACTTCATGCCTTCTTTAATATTGAAAACCAGAGGAGGAGCTGAATAAGAGAGTGAGCTTTCAGAGAGTGAGCAAACAGGAGTTTGACAAAGGAGCTGTAATGAGGAAAGGAAAAAGGCCAAAAGGGCTCTGAAGCCGTGTGCTCTGAAGGGCTCCATAGCAGCTTGATGGGAAGGGGTGTGGCCTGATAGCTATTGGCTGAAGGGCGTGGCCTGAGAACTGCTGAGGGCAACAAGCAGCAGCCATGTGTGCTGGGACTTCCATCCTGTTTCCTGACTCCTAACTGAGCAGAGCAGAGGGAGTTGTCTCAGTTGGTCCACAGTGCACCACATACCAGTGGGACTCTCAAGTTTACCCTGAAGTAGGACAGGACACAGCACAGGCCATTCCAAAACAAGTAGTCAGAAACAAAAGGTAGAAGAGAGTGTGAACAGGAAGGATACTTCAGTGGTTGTGACCTGCAAGGTGTGTGAGACCTGCAAGGTGTGTGCCATGTTTGTTTTCTTGCCTGAGAACATGGCGTACATGTGCAACAAGTGCAAGCTCGTGGCACTGTTGGAAGAAAAAGTGAGAGGCCTGGAACGGCGAGTGGCCACACTGAGGACTATAAGATGAAGAGTTCTTAAACAGAACGCTGGAACAGCAGCAGCAAAGAGAAGTGGAGGTGGAAGAGCAACAGCACGTGGTAGCAGAAGAGGAGACTGCTTTGGAGAGGAACAACGAAGTGGAGGAAACTCCGTGGGAAAGGGTGGGAAGACACTCCGTGGGAAGACACTCTTCACCAGTGGAACTATGGAACCGCTTTCAACCACTCAGGGATGAGACTGGAGGACAGCCTATGGTGGAAGAATTATAGGAGACCCCGTGCAATAACGAGCAAGAGGCTGAAGCTCAATCAAGCAGGGACAATGAAACCACGTCCCACAACAAGATGAGAAGAGTACTAGTAGTGGGAGACTCCCTACTGCAAAGGATCGAAACCCAAGTATGCCGAGAAGATCCGTGGACTTGCTAAGTATGCTGTCTACCAGGAGGACGGATTAGAGATGTGACGGAAGGGTTGCCATCACTCATCAAGCCCATCGAAAAGTATCCCTTTCTTCTCATCCATGTGGGAACAAATGATACTGCCAAATAGAGCTATGAAGAAATCACATCAGACTCTGAAGCTCTGGGAAGGAAACTCAAGGACTTTGGGGCCCACATAGTTTTTTCATCCATCCTTCCAGTACTTAGGAGTAGAAAGGGAAAGAAAAATACTCTGTGTGAATGAATGGCTACAAAGGTGGTACCAATGTAAGAGATCTGGATTCTGGGACCATGGGCTATGGTTCCTGGAAGATGGACTGCAGGCAAGTGATGGGTTGCATTTCACAAGGACCGGGAAGAATGTGTTTGGCCACAACATGGAGGAGTTCATCAGGAGGACTTTAAACTGAATCCTAAGGGGGAGGGAGACATAAACTTGGTGGTAACGACTGATGAAGGCTTGTGCACAGTAATGAGAACAGAGAGATTGGCTCTAATAGGGCCCAGTAACAGTCCTCAGAAAAAGGAAGTAAGGAAGCCAAGCCACAAATCACATGGTCTTCGATGTCTGTATACTAATGTGCAGAGCATGGGAAACAAGCAGGAAGAACTTGAACTCTTAATACAGGAGGGCAATTATGACTTGATAGGTATAACTGAAACTTGGCGGGATGTCTCCCGTGACTGGAATACAGCAATTGAAGGATACAACTTGTTCAAAAAGAACAGACGGAATAAAAAGGGAGGTGGAGTTGCGCTATATGTTAAAAATATATATCCCTGCACAGAAATACAGGAAGATGAGCTTGGTAGCTCCACCGAGAGTATCTGGATTAAAATTAATGGGGCAAGTAATAAAAGGAATGTGGTGCTTCTACTACCGACCACCCAATCAAGAGAAGACAAGAATGTAACTTTTGAAAAGCAAATTGCCAATGTTTCGAGGAGGCATGATGTAGTAGTAATGGGGAACTTCAATTATCCCGACATCTGTTCGGAGACAAACTCTGCCAAACACGGCCCATCCAAGAAATTTCTGACTTGTGTTTGAGATAACTTTCTCCTAAAGAAAGTGGAGGAAGCAACCAGAGGATCAGCTATCCTGGACTTGATTCTAACCAACAGAGATGATTTGGTGGATGAAGTGGCAGTTACGGGAACTCTGGGGGAAAGTGACCACACCATACTTGAATTCTGGATTTTAACAGAAGCAAAAGCTGAGAGTAGCCATATGCACACCCTGGACTTCAGGAAAGCTGATTTTAATAAACTCATGGCAACTAATGAGAAAAGGAGTCCAAGATGGGTGGGAGTTCCTAAAAAAGGAAAGTCTAAAAGCGCAATGGCAAGCAATTCCAAAAAGGAAAAAAGGGGGGAAACAACAGAAGAAGCCAATGTGGCTTCACGAAAAGCTTAGAGATGTCCTGAAAACAAAAGAAGGACACATACAGGAAGTGGAAAGAAGGCCAGGCCACAAAGGAAGAGTACAGGCAGGTATCACGGAATTGCAGAGATGGTGTCAGGAAGACTAAAGCTGAGAATGAGCTGAGATTAGCGAGGGATGCTAAAAGCAACAAAAAAGCTTTCTTCAGGTAAGTCCATAGTAAAAGACAGAGAAAAGAAATGGTGGCACAGCTACTCAATGAGGATGGCAAAATGTTAACAGATGACAAAGAAAAGGCAGAAGTGCTCAATTCCTACTTTGGCTCAGTCTTCTCCCAAAAAAGGGTCTATGACCCTCCCGGGAAACATGAAGTAGAAGGGGCAGGATTGGAGTTTGAGATTGATAGACAAACGGCCAAGGAATAACTAATCACTTTGAATGAGTTCAAATCGGCAGGGCCCGATAAACAGCATCCTAGAGTACTGAAGGAACTGGCTGAAGAACTCTCAGAACCGCTGTCTATTATCTTTACAAAATCATGGAGGACTGGTGAAGTGCCAGATGACTGCAGGAGAGCTAATGTCCCTATCTTCAAAAAGTACAAAAAGGAGGAACCAGGGAACTACAGACCAGTCAGCCTAACATCAATCCCTGGAAAAACTCTAGAGCAGATTACAGTATAAAGCAGTCAATCTGTAAGCACCTTGAAAACAATGCAGTGATTACTAGGAGCCAACATGGATTTATGAAGAGCAAATCCTGCCAAACTAATCTTAATCTCATTTCTTGATCGGGTAAAGTCCCTTGTAGACTGTGGGAATGCTGTTGACAAAATATATCTCAACTTCAGCAAAGCTTTTGACAAAGTGCCCCATGATATTCTGATTAGCAAGCTAGCTAACTGTGGGCTGGATGGAACTACTATCAGGTGGATCCACAGTTGGCTCCAGAATTGTACTCAAAGAGTGCTTATCAATGGTTCCTTCTCAAACTGGGCGGAAGTAACGAGTGGGGTACCACAGGCTCGGTCCTGGTCCCAGTGCTATTCAACATTTTTATTAACGACTTGGATGAGGAGGTACAGAGCATGCTTATCAGATTTGCAGATGATACATAATTGGGGGGCACAGCTAATACCATGGAAGACAGAAACAGAATTCAAAGGGACCTTGATACAGTAGGGCCCCGCTTTACAGCGCTTAGCTTTACAGTGATTCACTAATACAGCGGTCTCAGACACAATTAGACTAAAGCCCCACTCATACAGCGCTTGTTCCGCTTTTACAGCGGTTTTCAGGCATCACGCACCATTCTATTCAATGAGTTCTGCTTTACAGAGGTTTTCGCTTTATAGCGGGAGTCCGGAAAGTAACCCACCGTATGAGTGGGGCCCTACTGTAGACTGGAGCATTGGGCTGAAAACAACAGAATGAAATTCAACAGGGATAAATGTGAAGTTCTACACTTAGGAAAAAGAAATGAAATGCACAGTTATAAGAGGGGAAACACTTGGCTCAGCAATATGACATGTGAGAAGGATCTTGGAATTATCGTTGATCACAAGGCGAATATGAGCCAACAGCGCGATGTGGCTGCAAAAAAGGCAAATGCTAGATTAGGCTGCATTAACAGAAGTATAGTTTCCAAATCGCGTGAAGTATTAGTTCTATTCTATAGAATCCTGTGCTCATGTTTCACTTGCCTTGTATTGGCTGAAGTTGTCTTGTATGAATGATTCGTGCCTGCCAAAGAAATGTTTTCTAGAACTGCAAACTCCAACCCAAAGCTGCTGGGTAAATTCTGTAAAATCTACTCTGTCTGCTTATGGGATTAGCACAGAAGCTCTACCAACTTTTACTTCTGTTAAACAGCTGTTCAAAGACAGAATTTATTTTTATACTAAATGGTGGGACCTTTTTTCAGTTACCCAAATGTCATACTCTATCTGGTACCCACTATATAAAACAACACTTGCCATGGAGCACTACTTTACATTTCTGACAGTGACACCCCTGAGAAAATCATTCACAGCTTTACGATTTCAGACTCTGCCCTCTGCTTTTCTGGACAGGAGGTTTTCTAACATTCTAACCCAGCAAATACTTTGTATCTGTCAATCTGGTGAAGTAGAGAATATTATACATTATCTACTAAGATGCCCCCTATATAAGTCCCTAAGATTAAAATTTCTTTCCTGCATCCTTCGCTCCTTGTCAAATAGACCTCTCCTGGAGCAGATATGCATCCTGTTAGCAGGCAATGACATATTTATAGCTACTCAGGAGGCAAAATTTGCTCTAGCTGCAGGAAAAGTAAGAGTTAGTTACCTAAAAGACCTTGTGGGATGAGTGGGATGTGCCCCAGCACTATTCTGGTCATAGTATCTATACACTAAGACAGTGGTTCCCAACCTGGGAGCCGCGAAGTAATCCAGAGGGGGCCGTGAACAGTAAAGAAATGAATTATTTATTTATTTTTAAAAAGTCTTCACTCTTTCTACACTGTCTGCTTTCCACTGCCGCTGCAGATGACACCTCCCCCTTGCTCCAAACAAGAGGGGAGGCCTTTTGCTGAAGCGCCAGAGCGTCTTTCAGGCGCACTAAGGGCAGGCATCTGCCTATAAAATAAAAGGAGGCTGAGGGTGGAGCTAGCAGGAAGAAGAGGGGATTACTATCACTGATTCCCGTCTCCTTGCACTGCCGCTACTGACAGCACCCTTACTTAGAATGAGAGGAGAGGGCTTTTTGTGAAGCAAAAAGAAGCAAGCCTGCAAAGAAAGACTGCTTTCCCCCTTCCTTCCTGGCAGCCAGCCTGCCTCCCTAGGAGGGGGTCACAATTTTTTTTCAGCCCATAAAGGGGGTCCCGTGCTCATAAAGGTTGGGAACCACTGCACTAAGACATGGGGTAGGTTAGGGTATCTCCCTCTCAGGGGAGGAAATTTTATTTGAACTGTACTGTTGCTCTTCCACTCTATGTTGTCAAAGTGTGTTTTACTGTAATATGATGTTTTTTTTAAAAAAATATTTTGTATCTTCTTTTTATATCTGTTTAATTGTGATAGCCTATGGCTCTGAACAATAAAGTCTTCATTCACTCATTCATTTTCTTAGCACAGAGAAATCATGGTCCTTGGCTACGACTTCCCCCACCCCTCCCTCCCTCCCTCCCTCCCTCACACACACACAACTGTGTTGCTATTCCAGAAGAGGTTTTAAACTGTGTACATGAACTGATGAGGTTTCACTTGCATGAAGTGATCTCGACAAGATGGTCCTAGTGTTTCTGCTCCCAACTTTCTGCATCTCTTCCCTCCCTGTCTTGCTACCTACCTACTATCACTGGCTGCATGAGGAGTTGCCCCACCAGCCCACTGATCATCTGGGCCAATGAAGCATTGCCCCCGAGGCCAGGACCCTGCAAGAGAGAAAAAGACAAGACAGATTAAAAAGATAGCCAGATGGGCATCAGGATCTCCCTAGGAAGAGATGCCCCCAACTGCCAAGCACTCTGGTCCTCACCACTTGTCCTGGTGCCTGGGGTGACCCAGGGTGAGTGGGCCTCACAGAAGGAGCAGAGGGTCTGGCAATCACAACTCGTGTCGGAGCCGACTGGAAACTGGGGACCTGCTGGCCTAGGACATCAGAAGAGGAAAAGGGAGCTGGAAATTCATTATATTCAGAATCTGGGCACTAGAATTGCTTCCAGTCACTGTAGGCAGTACTGTGCTGGATGGACCAATGGTCTGGCTCCATATAAGGCAGCTTCCTACGTATTGCCAAGAGCACCGAAGGAGAGCAGGAGAATCAACAGTTCCTCCCCAACATCCCCCCCCCCCCCAGAAATAGCACCCCCGGCTGTGTTTCAAACCCCTCCCATGCAGTTACCTGCAGCAGCTGAGGCAGCCGCTGCCATGGCTTGCTGGGTTATTTGATGGGCCACTGCTTGCATGAACTCTGGCGGGAGATTGGGGAGTGGCATGTGAGCAGGACCACCTAGAGATGGGAGGAACACAAAATAAATCAAAAGGCCATTAAACTAACAGCTTGCAGCCATGATGTGTAGCATTACACTCACACACACACCCATCTCTGACCCCAAGACTACCCCAGGTCCCAGGTCTCCATTCCCCTTCCTTACCAATCCCTTGGGCATGTCCAACTTGTCCTGTTGGCGGCATTCCCCCGGAGCCACTTCCTCCCATCTGGGAACCAGAATCTAAAGGGTGGGAAAAGCAAGCAGAACTCAAAAACAGTACCACAAAGTCCCTTGCATTCTTCCAGAAACCACTGGACGAATGTCCCGGGATCCTACATGCAAACCCCAAACATGACTCAGAAACTCTGTTCTGAGTGCCTGAGTGTGTGGCTGTCAGAGAGAAAATCTGCAACATAACTGCCCACTGATTTCAGAAGCTGAAGGTCACCCAAAACACAGAACCCCATAGCATTAAGAGAGAAAAGCTATCCATTCTCTGGACCATTCTGCAAAACCTGGGTTCTCAAACCCAATCTTTGTCCTAAAGAGACACAGCTAAAAAAAAAAACTTCCCACCCTCTCCAAAAGATATTTCAGATCTGATTTTTAAAAAGGGGAAGGGAGGGAAAGTGTCAAGCAGAATTACACACGATATATTTTTTAAAGTCTACATAACAGTGACGACCATAATGAGGCAAAAGGGCAATGAAGACCAGGGTCAGAATTTCCTTGGCTCATAGCACCATCAGTCATCTTTGGAGAAGGAACGTCCTCTTCCCCTTCTGGCAGAAAGTCAGGCCTTGCCTTTTGAAAGCCACAGCCCTAGAGTGACCATTGAGTCAGCCAAGTTTTGTGCACCTGGCTGCTCACAGCAACTCCTACCACATTTCCTACAATACTGCACATTCATGTGGGAAGGAAAAACAGAGTCTACCTTCTGTGCCACCAACTCATTGAAATATGTAAAGGTAGGTGTGTAATTTATTTCCCCCTCTGTATAAAGTTCCAGTTGCTCCATCTCAAAAAAGGCTGAAGGTGCAGAAAAGGGTCCAAAACAATCAAGAGACTGGAGCATCTTCCATAAGAAGAAAGGCTAGAAGAGTCTGGGGGGCATAATAAAGGTGAATAAAACGACACTTGGAGAAAGTAGGGGAGAGACAGAGAGACTAGAACTTGGAGGTGGTCAATGAAATTGATTTGACAGTCGATTCATGACAAACAAAAAAATACATCATTTATGGAATTCTCTGCCACAAGATCTGGCAATGGCCACCGGTTTTTTGGTGTTTTTTTTGGAATGAGACCAATTTATAGAGGACAAGACTATCAGAGGGTAGGGAAGAGATCCATGTCTGCCACCCGAGCACCTCAGAAGAAGGGTGGCATATAAATGTTAAATCAAGAAACAACCTGAAACTTGCTATTAAGGGGAAGGGACATAACTTAGTAGAGTGCATGCTTTGCACACAGAAGGTCTCAGGTTCAATCCCCACCATCTCCAGATGGGGTAAGGAAAGCCATTATCTGAAACCTTGGAGAGCAGCTGCTGTAGACCAAAGGTGAGGAGCCTTCTTCCTGTTGGGGGACACATGCTGGCAGAAGGCGGGGTTGCAGCCAAAAGTGGGCGGGGCAGAGCCAAAGTCAACAAGGTATCCCTTTCTCCCTCTTTTTGCCACTCCTTTCTCCTGGGTTTTTTCCCTCTTTGCCACCTGCATGAAATTAGGCTGAGAGCTACACATTGCTGCCCAATTCAGAGGCCTCTTGGCCCAAACATCCTAGCCGGCCCACTAGGCCAGAAGGCCCTACCTTACCTATTCTTCTACAAACTGGCTGATAAACCAATGCTAGAAGAGAGCAAGCATCCCCCAGAAAGAGACAGGCTCTTGCCCCCATTCCCAGGGGTCCCTGTAGGAGGATCCCATGAAGTACTTACCCTGGATATTCATGTGCATCATGACCACAGGTTCAACTGTCTGATGCGAGATGCGGATTACACGGGGGTGGCCCGTCTGGGAGGCCTGCGTCTGAGTTGGAGTGACCCCTGGGGAGGAGGAAAGAGGCGGGACCTCGGATGGCTGCCCGGCTTCTGCAGGACTGGAAGTGCCTGGCTGGGCAGTGGGAGCAGCCTGGGGAGCTGCAGAACTGTCTGAGCCGGCCTGGGCCGCACGAGCCCCATTGCCTGTCATGGTGACTGTGGTTCCAACGTTAATCTGGAGGAGAGAGCAACAGCAAGCTGCAGATGGGCGAGACCCACTGCTCCTTTCGATTCTCCCTCGCTGAGCCAGCCGGGCCACAAGTTGAGGCCTGCGGTTGGTCGCTGTCTCAGCCAGGCTCCTCCCGAGGGAAGGCAGAAGCCCCCCACGCACACACGGGCATCCCAAGCAGGGCACTCACCTGGATGGGGATGGCCGCCTGCTGCAGCACCATGGGAGCTGTATAGTGGGACATGGGCCGCACCACATGGAGGTGGCGGGGGGCGCTGCAAGACAGATTGCAGCGCAGGTCGGACAGTGCCACAAAGGTGTTACCCAGGAGGCGCAGCGACTCCCCCACCAGGTTGATAATGCGCTGGTCCTCTTCACGGCCCTCAGTCTGGGAAACATAATAGGCGGTGAAACAGAGTGAGCAGCTGCAGGCTTCAGCTTCCTGTCAGACTGGCCCGAGCCAGTCTCTGTCAACCCTGTTGACAGCCAGCAGCACAGGCTGCTTCTGCGTGAACCCCACCTGCCATGTCCCTTGCATGCCATCCTTTCTTAAGAGCTCAAACATTTGACTACCACTAAGCGCTATACAGAAGGTAGGACAGAAACAGGGCTGGATGGAACAGCTTGTAATCAAATAGTCTAACAGGAAGAGGCTAACAAGCAACAGAGCTCAAGCTTTTGAGGGGTTCACCTTCAAATGGACCATGTCAGGGGCCCAGTGAATGGTACAGGAGGACCTAATCTCTGGCTGTGCAATTTCATCTTTTTCCAATATATTTGTTGTTGTTATGTGCCTTCAAGTCGATTATGGCTTATGGCGACCCTACGAATCAGCGACCTCCAAGAGCATCTGTCATGAACCACCCTGTCCAGATCTTGTAGGTTCAGGTCTGTGGCTTCCTTTATGGAATCAATCCATCTCTTGTTTGGTTCCAGTATATAGGGACATATTTTTTTTATTTAACAGGACTTATATACCGCTTAATCATCCATAGCATATGAAGCTGCTCGATTCGTGGCAGTCACAGTCCTTCCACGCAAAAATGGTATGGGAGAACCTAATTCCACAGCACCGCTGAAATGAAGCAGATGCGGAACTGAGCAGTTCCATGGCTGGGAGACCCCCGGGAGCCCTATGTAAGGATGGCATGTTATTTTTTATTTTTAAAAAATTCAATGTTGAGGAAGAATGGTCACCAATAGAGCCTAGGTGGTTCCTTCTTCGAACAGCGGTGGAAAACCCCAGGCAGTCTGATAAGAGGACCTGGATGTTCCCACCCACCTCTGGTCTAACACCTGCAAGGTAGTATCCTCTTGGCAGGGCACAGTACACCAGGCTGCCCATCTCCCATACTACTCTCTCCCTTTCCCAACAGAGTTGTCCCCAAAGCATATGAAAATAACAGGTTGATTGAATAGCCCATGTCCACAACCAGAGGAATGGAAGAGCGGACCGACAATATTCACCAGTTTAGCCCAGAACCTCTTTCAAAGCCCCAGATATCAGCCTGAGAATATGCAAAATGCCACTCCTTCTCTACAAGCCACCACCAGCAGGCTCCACATGGACAGGATTGAGTAGTGGCTCCCAACAGGACACCAATTTGCAGGTAGGCTTCAGTCCCGGTATTGGTCTTATGACTGCAGGACTGCTTAGAAAAAAAAGCATGGGCAAAACCTACCCCCCAAGTGTTTTTTTTTTTAATATCTATACAAAAAAATTAAAAAGGCTCTGGTGATTGCAATGATCTGGGATGCCCCAAGGCCAAAAACAGAGAGAGGAAGGTGTCCTGCTCTTCCGCTGCCAGCAGGCACAACTTGAAGTTAAACCTTACATTATTGTTGTAGTCCGCAGTGCCGGCAGTTCCCAGGATCTCCTCGTATCTCTGTAGGAAGGGCTGCAGTCTGCTCTCCACCCCACGGAGCTCCCCCAGCACCTCCACATACTCGCTGGGGGAGGGGTGACTGTGGGGAAGAGGCAAAGACAAAGGAATGCTGCCTCCCTTCTGGACCCACCCGCTCCACCGCCACCCCCAGCATCTCCCTTCCACGGCCTCTGCACAGCAATCCCCCTTCCCACCAGCCATCCTCTCGTTTCAGCCCTCCCACTTCCATCCTGCCCCCAGAAGGACGGCACAGACCACAGGCTGTCGGCCTTGAGCTTCAGCCTTGAGCCAACGCGGCTTAGCACGCCAGCTCCTTACTTGGGCGCAGCAGCCTCAGCGACCGGGGGGGGCTCGGTCCCCGATGGGGGTGGCTCCTCAGCCGGTGTGGGCTCACTGGGAGGCTCAGACTCTGCTCCCTCCATTGGTTCCCGTTCGGTGGGGCTGGCAGAGGGCGCCTCCTCGGGTCCCGATGTGGCTTGGCCATTGGGGCGGCCCTAAAGAAGAGGGGCATGCAAGGGTCAAGGGCCAGAAACGGGGCTCTGCTCCACGCCTGCAGCCCAGTCTTGCACACGCCCCCTCCCCAAGCACAAATGCAAAGGCTGGCTCACCTCCAGCCGGTGCAGGATGCCCTGGACGTCCCGGAGCATATGCTGAGCCATCACAAGGCGGACTCGAGGCTCACTCTGCAGCGAGAAGGGAGGAGAGATGTCCCCCGTCAGACCAAGGGGGCACAGCTTGTCAGAAGCCCCTTTGCCCATGTTTTGCAGACAGAACCACAAATCCCTTCTAGCCCCTTAGAACCTTCTTGAGGTTATGCTGAAGGTTCTACAGAACTCCACAAAGGAAAATGGACTCACTGAAGACCAAATTCTACATCCTTCCTGTTCCACCTTGAGCCCTACGCCAAGAAAAAAGAAGGGGACGCTGACAGGAAATGAGTCAGGACAGAACAACACAGGGCTCGGAGCCCAAATCCTTCCAACTCTCCACCAGTAGTCAGGCTGAATTCACCCTCCCCACACTGCATTCTCAACCTGCATCCCTACAGAACTCCTGCCCCTCAGTGCTCCCCTCCACCAAACACAGGGTCTTGTATCAGGCCTCCACCTGGCCCAATATTCTCTACTCTGACTGGAAGCAACTCTCCAGAGCCTCAGACAGAGGGTCTTTCCCATCACCTGCTTCCTGATCCTTCTTAACTAGCAAAGGGGGAACCTGCAGCCCTTCCAGCTGGACCACAACTCCCATTACCCTTGACCACCGGCTGTGCCAGCTGGGGCTGATGGGAGTTGGAGTCCAACACCACCTGGAGGGCCACAGGTTCCCCATCCCTGTTCTAACAGGAGATGCCACAAGCCGGTAACCTTCTGCATGCAAAGGGAGATGCCCTACAGGCAGCCTATGGCCCTTTCCCATCACAAGAACAGCAACCCCCCGCCCCCAAAAAGTCACACTTCAGGGATAGGTGATGCTGCTAATGATCCTCCCGTAACTGGGAGGGACAGTGACATCTCTATTGTGGTGCCTGTACTCTTTGAAATCCTTCCCTTAGATGGCATAAGAACAGATTTTTGGGAAGCAGGTAAAGACACTTTTTTAAACTACAAAAAAGATCAGCTTTGGGGCAGTGAATGAAAATATGTTGTTTTCTGCACCGAAATATTTCATGAGCCTCCATGCTTCTTTATGCTGTCATTTTGACATCAGGTCTGACTCACAGCAGGAGGCACCCAGCCATTTCAGTGGTGTTTGACAGATGTCATTGCAGATTTTGGGCAGGGGTTTTAATTTGTGGCAGCAATATTTTAAGACTTAAAATCCTCTTAAAGTTTCTTTCGCAATCCTCTGGAGAGTCACCGAGAATGGGCCAAATACAACATGGAATCCACAGACCTGGGACACAATCTTTTGGATGAATTCCCAGCAAAAATATTTGCTGAAAGAGATAGTAGGAGTCACGCCAAGAAGCTACAGCTGTGCACTTTTCAACTCCCATTTCTTTCCACGGGTCTCACATAGGAAGACATTGCTGATGGAGGAAGCCCTTGACTGGACTGTGACTAGTCAAATAAGAACCACAGATTTCAAACGTCAATTTAACAAGCATCATGCTCGCTATAGAAGCCAAGCATCTTCCCGAAGAGCCCAGGCACTCCCAGAAAACTCTCCTTCCCACAAGTGCCACAAAGGCACTTGTGACCTATGGAGTACAGGTGCCACCCTCTGGTTATAAAAACTCTGGCACCTAAGACTGAGTGCCCCAGACCATGTGCGGAGTTGTTTTCCAATGGGAAAGTCTTTGAAAAAGAAGTTAAAAACAAAGTGCCCCCAAACATGTACACTGCACCTTCCCTTTATAAAGGGAACACTTCCTTACTAGTTCCAAGACTGGAATCTGGTGCCCAGCACCTTTATTTATTTATTTATTTTATTACATTTTTAGACCGCCCTATAGCAATAAGCTCCCAGGGCGGTGTACAGCATAATAAAACAGGTTAAAATACAGGTGGATGTAAATACAATACACAATGAAATATAATTAAAATTTACAAATTTAAATACAAATTTAAAAAAATTTAAAATGCCTGGGCAAAGAGGTAGGTCTTTACCTGGCGCCGAAAAGATAGCAGAGAAGGCGCCAGGCGTATCTCGTCAGGGAGGGCGTTCCATAGTTCGGGAGCCACCACTGAGAAGACCCTAGCTCTAGTTATCGTTCTCCGTGCCTCCCTATGTGTTGGGACACGGAGAAGGGCCTTCGACGTCGAGTGCAGCGACCGGGTAGGTACATAGCGGGAGAGGCGTTCCGCCAGGTTTTGCGGTCCAATGCCGTTAAGGGCTTTATAGGTAAGAACCAACACTTTGAATCTGGACCGGAAACACATTGGTAGCCAGTCCTCAACCTGACCACCTAGGGAAGCAGTGGCCCCGCAGACAACGCTACACTGCCTCGGAAGCATGCTAGGACAAGATGGCAGGCAGCCATCTGACATGGAAGGGGTGCGCTCTGTTCTGGACAGGCAGGCTTGTTTGCACAACACCTGGCAGGCCAATACAGATGGAGGCATCTCATTCACTGCATGCTGCAAAATGGTACTCACTCTCTCCGGTCTACTTCTTCTTTAGGGGCAGAGCTGCCTGGAGTAACACCACTGGCATTCACCATGCACACATGCACTGCTTTGCAAATGGAGCCAATGCTTCATTCTCCCTCTGCCTCCCACCTCCCACCCCTGTGTCCAATTGAGGCTAACTGGCAACCATCAACCTGGGCTACCACAAGGAACATTTATCTGTGTGTTTGCTTCAGGTTTCCTCCTGAAGCCAGGTTTCTATTCCATGATGCCAGCAGGAGAAGCTCAGCCACATCCAATTCATTGGAAAGAAAAAGAGCAGAGATGTTCTCCGGACGAAGCAGCAAGGCCGGTTGCCTGTTGCTAAATGTGGCAGGGATACTGTGTGTCGGATTGCAACAGATAGACACACACCCCAAAATCCTGCAGGGCTGGGGAGTGAAGCGTCCTCACTCCTCTCAGATAACCCCGTGATACAATATAATAAAAGGTAGGTTGCCACCTACACAAAAACACTCTTGACTCCATGGACTATTTGGCCAAGGAAAAATAAATGGTGACTAACCTGTCAACCAATTGGGTCAACCATGCATCACACGAACAGTCAAAGTTGACACCTGAGCAACAGTTGAAGGCTCCCAGAAAAGTATCTAAATTAGCTTTTAAGGTTTGGCAACTTACATAACCCTCACAAGCAGTTCCCTTCATGGAAAATTAACCCCTCAACAAAATCAAGCATCACTGACATGCTACGGAAATCATAATCTATGTCTCCCTCCCCATATATTTCTATCACACACAACCCCCAACAGAATATACAACCATAGCCCAGTAAATTCCAGTCTTCCCATCCCACTTGTACCTGTATGGGAGCCTGGTCCATATTTATATGAACATCCACAGACGATCCATCGCTCTTTGGAAAGCAGGGGACGAGAAAAGGAAGAGACGGGGGGGGGTTAAAAGAAACAGCAACAAAAAAAGAATAGGGAAGGGGGGAAAGAGGATGGAAAAGAAAAAAGAACAAAATGGAGCAGAAAGAAAGGCAAGAAAATCCAGGAGACCACAGTATCACAATCGATCAGGGCTTCTACCTCCCCCCACCCCTCCTCAGGGTCTCTTCTGGCATTACACAGCCCTTGCAAGATACTATCCCTTAGCAGTGATTACACCTAGACTGGAGTTTTATTTCTCAAGAGATTTTCTCTTCGCAAAGACATATTATTATACAGTACTCAAACATTATTCAAAGCTGTGTGTGCTATGTTCTCAAAAAACCGCTATGTCCAGGCAATCCGTATTCTGCAACACAGAAGGTGACAATTGGAAATCTGTATAAGCAATGACATTTTATATGATTTTGCTAGCCACAGGAACCAATAATGAGGTACAGAGGACACCGAAACCTCATCTGCAAACAACTGGCAATCTTATTCAGCCACTCCTTGAGTTTCTGCGAATTCAGCATTGTGCACATACTTTTAAGCTTATCATAGATTTTATATGTTTTCATAGCCATGAGGGCTAGAAACTTGTGTTTTATTTTGTTTTTTAAAAAAGGAAGGTGGGATTTTCACAAAGCTGAGTTTAGGACCAAAATCACATTCTGCACTTCTCTGTTCTCTTCTGGAACAACAGCATAAGCCAGCCTCGATATCATCCCAAGCTGCACAAAGATGATCACAGAGAGAAGCAGATGCAGCACTGACCACAACTGGTCCCTGCCAGCTATTTTGACATTTTCATGCCCAAATAAATAAATGCTTTAAAAGGTGGGCTGGCACACTTGCGCAATCCAGTGCACACTTACTTGGGAGTAAAGCCCACTGCACTTAATGGGGCTTGCTTCTGAATAGACATGCATAGGACTGAACTCAAGTGGGCTTGTTTCTAAATGGACATGCACAGGATGTGCTGTTAGGCACTGATCCTCAAATTATGCAGAACACTGAATAAACCATCTTAAGAAACCTCATGCTAACAGCCAGAATACCCTCGTTTGAACCATATTAGCATATTATTAATTTCAGAAGCGTCCCCTGCATTGCTTCACTGATGCTCACTCTGCTGCTGCCGCCACCCTGAAAGCCCCTGAAGTCCAGCAAAGGTTATGCAGGCTGCCCATATGACCCAAAGAGTCAACAGCGTCAGAAAGACAGCGAAAGATATAACCTAGGGAGGAAGGTGTATCTGATGAGGCCCTGTAGAGATGTACAGTTAGGGTTACCACTTCTTCCTCTACATCGAAGACATGTACCTTTAGGTCTCCCAAGCAGCAGGAGGCCACCCTGGGCTACTCTAACCTCTTCCCTCGCTGGCCCTGTCACTTGCCCCCCTCCCTCATCAGCTGTTGGCAACAGCAGGCGAGGAAGGGGACAGACAAGAGGATCAAGAAGATGGATGCCTTCCCTCCCGCAGCATCAAGAGACTGAAGGCGGCAGCGTCTTGGGTTAGAGGGGACAACCTAGAGCACTTTGTACCTCTCACTCTACTCTGCACGTAAGAGCATCAACCCACTAATCTACCACTGCTTCAGTGCCCGCACCCCTTCCACCAAGTCTGGGTGGCAACATGCCAGCAAACCCCTCCCCTTTTCATGGGGGGGGAGCTAAAGCATTGGGGGGAGGCCTGAGACTTCCCCTTCCCCTGCAATGCAGCACCCGCTGGCTAAAACTCACTTGTGTGGGTGGCTGCGGATCCATAATGCTTACTGGTAAGTTGAAGGTCCCCACCATGACGTAGCTGTTGGCGTTGCGGTCATGCACCGTGGGGCCTGCCCCCCGGGGGCCTGTGCCGTTGTGAGGGACAGAGGACGAGCCAGCTCCGGAAGGACCCCCCAAAGAGGGCGACTGCGTCTGGGGCGGGGCACGTTCCACCAAGTGGATGACTTTGCCTCCAACATCTGCCACAGAAGACAGAGCACGTGTAAACATACTCCCCAGCCCCATGCAAGAACCCCTCCCACTCTTTTCTCCCTGCCATCCTACCCACAGACTCCAGTGTCTCCTCACTCACTGTATTCTTTCAACTTCTTGTCATCTTGAAGGACTCTCCCTTGATAGATGAGGCGCTGCTTTTCAGAGGTGATGCTGACAGAACCTGCAATATGTTCCTTAAACTCCTTCACTGTGATCTGCAAAGCCAAAAAGGAAAACTGAAAAAGGTCAAGCAGATAACCCTCCATCCCCATTGCTCATCAATCCTTGGCCTCTCCTCTATGTCATTAATAGTGAAATAAATCACCAACCCTCCAGGGACTGAAACCTACTGGCACACTGTGAAGTGGCAGTGGCAAAAAAAAGATGGGTTGTACCCAGTACTGTGCCAGCAGGGTTCCCCAGCACAACGGGACTTCCATTTCCTCGCCTTCCCCTGTGCACCCCACAAGAACTGCTCCAGAGGGTTCCCCAACCTTCCACAGCCTATTTTGGGGGCGTAAAGGGGGCTGGAGAAGAGAAAGCTCTGTTGCGTGCACCGAGGTCAGCTGTGCTGACAGTGCCGGAGCATACTGCCTATTAGAGGACAAAAACCTCCCAGGGCACACTAACTGACCTTGAGGCAGCCATTCTGGAACAACGGAACTCCAAACAAAAGAATACAACATGAAACAGCTGACTTACAAATTCATCAAGAAGTTTGAGGCGATCACTTCTGGGTTAAATTGAGAAAGGATGCTTCATCACACTACATGTGCCAATTAGGGTTACCCATGCCTGGATATTACTTTCACTACCCCATTTTTATTCCCTAGTGGCCTACTGGCTCGTGTTTTCCCACATACCAGACCCTGTCATCTCTGGATCAGCAATCAGGCCTAGGGATCCTCAGCTACTGAACTTCTAGCCTAGCTCATCAGATGCACGAGCCCCTCCAGAGCCCCCAGTAGATACAAATATCCTGTCACAGTTATACCACAGCACCTTAACAGCAAGTGAGGCCCCCTTGCCACCCATCCACCTCCCAGCTGCAACCCCAGCTTAGGGCTTCTCACCTCTTCCTCCACTGTGAAAGTCCTTGTCTGAGAGTCCAAGGTTTTCACCATCACCTCAAGGTTCTCCAGCTCTGCCATGGTGCCTTCTTAAATCCTTGCAGATCCTCCTGTGAGGAGGGGAAACTTATTAAATTGATTCTTGGATATTGTAACCAAAGTAAGAGTAGAATTCCCTGCAAATGTTAAGGTTATCAGAAACAAAAGAGATTTTTAGGGAGGGGAAGAGGTTGCTTCCCTAAATGGATCTTGCGATGTTATTTTTAAAAAGGCAATATGCTAACATAGCCATACACATGTCTACACAGCATAAAACTGGGCTATAATATTAAAGAGCACAACTTACAAGCGTACAGTTTATATATAAGAAAGGAAAATAAAGTGTAGTAATTTCTCTTTTTAAAGCCAGTATGGTGTGGTGGTTAGAGTACTGAACTAGGTCTGAGAAGTCCCAGAATCAACTTCCACTCAACTCTGAAGCTCATTGGGTGGATTTAGACCAATCACACTTTCTCTGAGCCTCGCCTACTCCACAGGTTTGTTTTTGAAGAGAGTTTGGCAGTGCGTATGTACATGTGTGCGTGCCTGCATGCGTAAGAAAACCGTCTATGCCTCCATAAACATCTTGGCAGAAGGGCAGGGTATAAAGGAAATAAACAGCATTCTCATTTTGTCATTTATAAAGCAAATCTTGCTTTGAGAGTTTAAGTTCTGTAATTGAGGAGGAGAAGGGCTAAAAAATTGATTTACAAATTTAAAAGCATATCAGATGCTCATGGAAGTCACAAGTCTCATGGAAGACATTCTGTATCCAAAACATACTGTTGCCTGAGCAAAGGAACACGCAGCACAGGTAAACAGGGTGTAATCCCAGGAACATTACTGTCTAGTGAACAACTGTTCAGCTTAGTACTGATAATGCAGATATCTTGTTGACTCCAACTATTTTTTATCCTGGAATGTTTAAAAGCTTGGTTGGAGCTGCTACACCTTAAAGTAACACACTTACTGTGGCATAAGCTTTCATAGACTAGGGCCTATTTTGTCACATATATAGCATATCTTCAATCAGCAAAATATGGGTGTGTGAATGAGGGACGCACACAGAAATGAAAAACTTTGTAAACAGTGGGATCAAAAGGCTAAGGAACGCAAGAGGTAAAGCCTCTGATACTTTTACATAAAGCTCTACTTTCCATTCAGCTTGGGGGGGGGGGGAGTCATTCCATGACTTTTTGGCTGCACACCCAGATACATATATTCCCATTCCAAGAATAACATGAAAAAGGCCAGCCCAGATAATGGCTTAAAATATGCACAAAATATGCAGAAATCATTTATATCTGCTTATATTGCTTAAAATATGCTTAAGATTTGCTGAAATTGCCTATAAAGTCTGTTTCTTACATGAAAATGGAAATGGAGCCAATTAATAGGAAAAGGAGTAGTTCTAAACTGTCCCCCCCCCTTTTGCCTCTGTCTCCAGACTAAAGCGGTAATTTCCCGATGAAAGCAACTGGAACACAGAGAGAAGACGTCTAGGCAGTCAGCCAACACTCAAACTGGCTTTTTTACAGAAAATTCCTTATATGGTATGGTTAACATTACCACATTCAACTAGCAGTTTACATTGAGCATTCTTGCCATCTCTAGGAGAAGGCAGAAAAGTCACTAGTGCTGCCTCTAGTAGACAGCATAACTGATAAGGCCATGGGAACAAGCCTTCCCTTTGATAAGAAAGGTTATAAAAGGCCAGGTTTTATAGCACTCATTACCCCACAGGTCTGCTGGAGCGGGGATCGAAGAACGCAGGAGAACTATCCATCTATTCCATCTATGACCTCTGATGGTTGCTGTATCATAATATGTACTTTGTAACTCTGGCTCTGTAATATGACTTAAGAGTTTAACTCAGTCCTTCATATACTGTAGCCTGTTTTAACTAAGATGTACCTTCAGAGTCTTTTACTTTGATGTTAAATGGATATCCAGCAACTTCTTTCATGCTGATACACATTTCTATTTTTCTGTTTCTGCAATGATGGCTAAGGCCACCTAGAATGCATTTTATTAGTTAAAGTATGCAAGATATGAATAAATAGCATATATTATAAGACTGTTCTGCTGTCTGAAGTTTGATTTCCAAACAGAAAATTTCTAGTACCTCCCAAGACTCAAGAATTCTTGAGTGGGGTCTCCTCTATCTTCCACCTACACTAGACAACTGCTGTTGATAACCTATGAGCTTAGGTGTACTAACGTTCGACATACAAGGACTCCATGTAGACATGGAGGGAGAAAGCAAGAACCCTCGACCCTGTGCCTTCACTGGCAAGGGGGCTGGCCTTGCCGCTATCAAACCCTTCATGCATTTGATTAACTGGGCTCTATCTAGTCCACAAGCACTTGCACCACAATAAATCCATTTCTCTCTGCTGCCTCCCGCCCCCCACCCCCATATCACCCTTGCTAGCTTACTCATTACAGCTACATATTCCTTGATCGTCTGCATTCTGTGTTTTGTTTCCATTTCTGTTGAAGCATTAATACTTCATTCTGTGCAACAGTAGCATCCAAAGTGACATATAAAAAGGCATCTTCCCTGAGGATTTAAAAGAATAAAGTGCAAAATTCCTAGCTGCAAAAGCATGAACTATTCTTGAGTTTGAAGAAATGTCCTCAAAAGCTGCTATCTAGTCCACTGGACTAAGCCCTACTGTACTAGATTCCGCCATGTGCATATGTCTGCATCCGTGTTATTGCTTTTTAAGATTTTTTAAAGTTTTTTTAAGGTGTTCTAGAGTGCTTTTAGTGTTTTTGTTTGCCACCCTGGGCTCCTTCTGGGAGGAAGGGCAGGATATAAATTTAATAACTAAATAAATGTATAAAGTTGTGCTGAAAGTTCATCTCATTTCTTCATTGAAGGGAAGTTATTACTAATATGCTTCTTTGTCTGGTTACCTAGAGGAAATGCTAACTGACCAGTGAAGTGGCTATTTAGAAGCCCTTCCCATGAGATGCTAAACATATTCCTAGGAGCCACTCCTATCCAGAAGTGCTCCTGGACACATTTCTTACTCCTAAACGCCTGCCTCACATTGTTTAGAAGACTTTTCCAGTCGTGCAACCACATCTTAAATGACTGAATCAAGAAAGTAATCACCCCTAAACAACCAATATAATACATTCCAATAAGAAACCTATTGACCAGTTTAAAAAATAAAAATAAAACAGATGTAAGCTGAAACTAAGTACAGTCATTTGTTTCAGACAAAACACTCAGGCTTGACTACAAAGCTTCCCTCTCCTGTGTTTTTGGGACCGTTTATAAAGCATCTCACAAGCAACAATCCCTCTTCAGCCAAGAAGATCATGTGGCCGGCCACCCCTGGACCTCATGGTGCAAGGCAGGTAAGAAATCAAATAGTAAATAATTATGCAAGTCTCAGTCTCTCAGCTGAACCTGAAATGTGATCTATCTTTATACATCAGGGGTCCATGGGTGCTATGGCACCATGAGCAGGTAACTCAGAATCTGAGTTTTCATTTTTTTTTAAAAAAAGGTAAGTCTCTAGCCCTTCTAAAAAGAAAGTTATGGCATAAAATGTGCAGGTACCCTTCTACGCCATTTATGTGAAAAGAGCCAGCCTAGCTGGCTGGTCCTGCCTATCAGAGTTATTAACCAATGAGTCAAGTCAACACTGTGACTTACAAGCAAGTTGTTTGGAGAACAGGCAATAGCAATCCTCAGGGTCCTAAAGCTTTGCTGTTTTGCTCTCGCTTTTGGTGCACGTTTCCTGCTTCTGCCTCCCCCCCCCCACTTTTTTGCCATCACCCTTGGAATCTCCATAGTTTGCCCTTCCTTTTCCCCTAGCTATCAGGATGCATCTTTCCTGTGCTGGGCACACTTGAGATCAGGTAATGCCTGGACATTATTTTTTGCAAATACTACTATAAGTGTGGGCAGAGGTTAAAGAATCCCCCTCCCCCAAAAAAGACAAATGTGAAAACATTGCGGAGAGGCTTAGGTATATCTCCTACTTTGCAGGAGCTAAAGACCAGGAACTAATTAAGAATTCATCATAAACTTACAGTGCAATGGTATTCATGTCTACTCAGAAGTAAGTCTCTTTGTGTTTAATGGAGCTTACTTCTAGGTAAGTAGGTACAGGATGGCAGCTCAGGTTTGGTTTAGAGTTGGCATTGGGGAAAAACAGGGCTCTTGTGCCTTTAACAGCTGTATGGCAGACAAAAATTCAACAGGTCAAACTTTTTCTCGTCTGGAAATGCAATTATGAGAAAAGCTTCACCATGACTACTCTCTCATTTTGTTTTATGCCACACTCGCCATGACAGCCATTTTGCAACTGGTGCCCCCAGCGCTCTCTCAACATTTGAAATGTGCCCTCTGGTACAAAAAAGTTGGCAACCCCTGTACAGCATCCTGAGATCCTGGAGAAAGGGCTGTGAGCTTTCCTCACGTCATCTATACTACCCTGAATTGTATTTTTATGAGACTTATAGCACATTCTATCATGTGGACTCAGAAGAAGTAATAGCAAGTTTTCCAAGACACTTTTTCTTTGTCTTCAAAGGACTCACAATCAAAGTAATTAAACGGGATTAAAAATAGGTAATGTGCATTTTTAGAACCAGGAAAAAATATGAACATAATTTTGTCTATCTCCCTAAATCCATCAGATAACAAAACCGCAAACTGTCATCCAGGACACAATGCAGAAATTGGCAAGCCTCTCCTACAATGTGTAAATGGCAAGCCATGAACTTATTTAAGCATTTGTGTCCTGCTCTTCAGCCAAAAAGTTACCAGACCGACATACAGATTAAATCAATATAAAAGCCAGTCCCTACCTTCAAGCTTACAATCTGAAAAGGTACAATACAAAAAAAAAGGAGGAGTGAGGAAGAAAAAAGCAGACCCAGATCCCTTAATGGTGGGAAGGTGTGTTGAGAACCTGCTCACCTCTGTACACCCACCTTCAATTATTATTCATTTATTAACAAACAAAACCTTTAGGCTGTTCACAAAAAATGTGAAATGAGTAGGGCCCCACTAATATGGCGGGTTAGGTTCCAGACCCCTGCCAAAAAGCGCCAAAAAGTGAAACATAGCTTTTTTTTACTTACAAATGCATATAAAAGTCTAATAACATGTTTACACTATCATATATTAAGTGCGCAATAGAGCTACGCCTAAAAAAACAAGTAAAATTAATATACAGTACACACATTAGTTACCTTAAAATATTTTTGCCCTTAGCTTATAGTGACTGACGAATGTAAATTTGAAAAATGAATATAGTTATTGTCAGTGGTGTACCAAGGGCGGTGCGGTGGGAGCGGTCCGCCCCGGGTGCAGGCAATAAGGGGGTGCATCAGCAATGAGTATTATCATCCTGCAAGAAACAGGTGAGGCGCATCGCTTTGGCTGCACGTAATAAGTACGCCGATTCATGCCGAGGGCCCAAATGCTCACCACCCAAGAAGGGGCCGACGAAAATACAGCCTTGGAAGACCAGGAAAGTGAGTGTTGGCTGCAGTGCTTCTATCCTTGCTGGGTGTCCTTGCACGGCGCTGAGGAGCGGGTTGGGGCTGATGCAGGTGTTATTCCTGCATGCACAAAGGTTAGTGAAGGAGCTTCCTTGGACTGTGATTCTCCGCAACGCCACGTCCAGCTCCAGCAGCTCAGCGAAGGCTGCCCGAGTGAGGAGGGAATCACTCTTTCCAGCGGCGACAGCTATGAAGGAGACGAAGGAGCCTCCGGTGATCAGCCTCTGGGCAGAGAAGTGCTTGGCGTCGTCCATCGGGAAGTGCGGCTGGATGAAAAGGCACTCTCGCTTCACAGACCCCTGACAGGCGTGTACTGACCTTCGAGATCAATGACGTCGCACTTGGGCAGAAACCTGAAGCCGGCGGCCAGCAAGCCTGAGAGTACCAAGGGCAGTAGCAGGAAGGGCCACAGGTGGGCGCCCACCAAGGGCCCAGAGCACACGTGACAGGAGCCGCTCCACACAGTTGGTGTTGCAGCCAGGGGGCACCATTGCCTTTCAGCCTTTAGGGCTGTCGGGTCAGCTAGCTCTCCATTGCGTGGCGAGCCTTCGCCGTTGCCCCAGAGCCGGCACATTTTCATCATTTGACTCATCAACGAATCTTATTCATTTTGATGATGGAGACTTGAATTAAGCTCTTGCAGGGGTTTGTGTTGCTGTTGACGTTGAAGATTGTTCAAGACTAGCTGTTGCTGCTGAAGGTTCCGATGGTACTTTCTTAAAGTAGAAAAGCAATGAACTTTGCGTCATGAATTGCCGTCTCCCTTCCCTTAGAATTTCCTTATAGCATGCAATACCGTTTAGAAGGCTTGCATTCACTTTAAAACTTCTTTCGAAATTTGGATCAATCCTCTCAAAAGCTGCCATCCCAGTTTCTATACAGTTGATAGCTTCTTCCAATTCCTTGGTTGTCATTTCTCTAGGGACAGCAGGACTATTATCAGGATGGGACTCCGCAAAACATCCTCCTTTGCTCTTCAATCAGAAGAAGATCTTCATCTGTTAGGGTCTCATCAAGAGAGACAAGCAAGCTGCCACATCCTCAGGCTCGACTTTCAATTCTAATTCCCTTGCCATTTCCACAACATTTGTAGTGACTTCCTCTACTGGATTCTCAAAGCCTTCAAAATCGTCCATAAGTGTGGGAATTAGTTTCTTCCAAACACCTTTCAATGTTGTTTCTTTAACTTCCTCCCATGCATCTCTAATAGTTTTTATACTATCCAAAATTGTGAAGCCTTTCCAAAGGCCTTAGCAAAAGTTCTTCTTAGGTAATAGGATTTAAATGCTGCAATTACACCTTGGTCCATAGGCTGCAGCAATGAAGTTGTATTTGCAGGTAGAAAAATAACATTTATCTCCTTGTACAAACCAATTAGAGCTCTAGGATGGCCAGGGGCATTGTCTGCAAGAAGTAAAATCTTAAAAGGAATGTTCTTTTCCTTGCAGTAAGCCTCAACTGTAGGCTTAAAATAGTCCGTGAACCAATTTGAGAAAAGATCGCCAGTCATCCAAGCTTTTGAATTGGACTTATAATAAACAGGGAGGCTAGCTTTTGCATAGTTCTTTAGGGCCCTAGAATTTTCTGAGTGATAAATCATCATAGGTTTTAACTTGCAATCACCAGCTGCATTAGCCCCTAACAAGAGAGTTAGCCTGTCTTTTGCAGCTTTGAAGCCTGGCATTGACTTCTCCTCTTTAGCAATAAAAGTCCTAGACGGCATCTTCTTCCAAATATGCCCATTTTGTCCACGATGAAAATCTGCTGCTTAGTATATCCATCATTTTCGATGATCTTAGAAAGCTCACGTGGATAACTTTCTGCAGCTGCTGCATCAGCACTAGCTGCTTCACCCTGCACTTTTATGTTGTGGAGATGGCTTCTTTCCTTAAACCTATTAAACCAGCCTCTGCTAGCTTCGAATTTATCCTCAGCAGCTTCCTTGCCTCTCTCAGCCTTCATAGCACTGAAGAGACTTAGGGCCTTGCCCTGGATGATGGCTCGGCTTAAAGGCACGTTGTGACTGGTTTGATCTTCAATCCACACCACTAAAAGTTTATCCGTGTCAGCAATAAGGCTATCACGTTTTCTTATAACTTTAGTGTTCACTGGTGTAGCACTTTTAATTTCCTTCAACACTTTCTCCTTAGTGTTCACAACTGTACTAACCGTTTGGCGAGCCAAACCTAGCTTATGGCCTATCTCAGCCATAGACATACCTTGCTCAATTAGTTTAATCATTTCTAACTTGGCATTTAAAGTAAGAGGCTTACAATTCCTTTTTTATCACTAGTACTACACTTAGATACCATTGTAATTAACACAAAAAGTTTGAAAGTTTGGAAAAGTGCCAGAATAGAGAGAAGCAGAGCATACAAATGCTGTAAACAGACTGAATCACCGACAATAAAATGGCGCCCGACGCCCTTCTCGGACTCAGCTGCTGAGCACGTCATGCTGAAAAATGCAAAAAAAGCGGAACAAGCGCCGAACATAATGAACATGGATATAATTGATAACTGCCGTATTAGCGAAACGCCGAGAAGTGGAACGCCAAAAAGAGGGGCCCTACTGTATACAATTAAATTGCCAATAAAAATTAAGGTTAAAAACAAGCTAAAAAATAAAATGAATAAGACCAACAGTTAAAAGTATACATTCTAAGCTAAAATTACATATTAAAATACACATCAACTTTACATGTCTTCAGAGGCTTGACTAATCAGAAAGTTTTTAGCAGGTGTCCCTAGGATGCACACCTTAACGTGCATACCTTAGGATGCACACCTTAAAGGGGTGAGGGGGCTTGAGAGTATTGAAGAAGCCGAGAGCAATGCCCTCAGGAGTCTAGATCAAGAGGCCAGACTTGAGGTGCAGGGGCACCCAAGGTAGAATGGTTACAGCTGAGACACCAGACTAAGATGCATCCAGACTCAGAGGAAGGCAATGGTAAATCACCTCTAAATACCTTTTACCATGAAAACCCTATGAACAGACTATCCAAAATGCAACACAAGATAGTGCTGGAAGATGAGACCCCCCAGGTCAGAAGGCACTCATCAAGTTACTGGGGAAGAACAATGGACAAGTATAAGTAGCGCTGTGACTAATGACGCAATGGGGTCAAAGCCGAAAGGAAGACCAGAGGCTGATGCGCACAGATGCGAAAGGAGAGTCCAGCGTTGTACAACGTACACAACAGGAACATGGAATGTGAGAAGCATGAACAGGGAAAAGTTAGAAATTGTCAAGAAAGAAATGGAATGTATTAATATTACAATACTTGCCGGGAGTGAATTAAGATGGATGAGAATGGAACACTTTCAGTCAGGCAACTACAAAATATTATATGCAGGAAATGAGAAATTAAGAAGAAATGGGGTTGCTCTAACAGTGAGAAGTGATGTAGCAAAAGCAATTAGGAGCTATAATGTAAGGTCTGAGCGAGTAATATCAATGAGATTAAAAGGGGAAACCTATCAACATAACCATCATCCAAATCTATGCTCCAATGGAAAACACAGAAGAAGAGGACATGCAGAGATTTTACGCGGAAGTACGTAAAGAAATTGATCACACACCAAAGCAGGATGCTCTGATAATCATGGGGGACTGGAATGCAAAAGTAGGGAACAGAGAAGAACTAGAAACTGTGGGGAAATGGGGCTTAGGAGATAGAAATGAAGCAGTAGAGACTTACAGAATTGTGTGAAGCCAGTAATTTGTTTCTTGCAAACACATTTTTCGAGCAACCAAAAACACAACTGTATACGTGGACATGTCCAAATGGTCAATATAGGAATCAAATTAATTATATAATTGGAAGCAGATGATGGAGAAGTTCCACACTTTCTGCAAAAACAAAACCAGGAGCAGACTGTGGTACAGATCATGAACTGATCGTACCGAAAATCAGAGTAAAGCTAAAGAAGAAGAACAAAGCACTCATAATGCCAAAATACAATTTAAATAGCATCCAAAAAGAATGTAAAGATCAAATAAGGAACAGGTTTGAGGCTTTAAAGTTAGTTAACAGAGAACCAGAAGAACTATGGAGTGAAGTCAGAGACATTATCAGGGAAGAATGCAAAAAGACAATACCTCTTGTTAAAAAGAGAGAAAGACCTCAATGGATGACTGAAGAAACTCTTCAAATGGTTAAAGAGAGAAGGAAAGCAAAAGCAAAAGGAGATAGAAACACAGTCAGAACCCTAAATGCAACAATACAGTGACTAGTATGTAGGGACAAAGAGAACTATTACAATAGTTATTGTATAGAAATAGAAGAGAACAGCAAAAAGAGAAGAACAAGACTCCTATTCCAAAAGATTAGAGAAATGAAAGGGAAATTTAAACCGAGAGTGAGGATGTTGAATAATCAACAAGGGAACACACTGACTGACTGAGATGAAATAAAAGGAAGATGGAAGCAATATACTGAAGAACTCTATAAAAGAGATGCCAGATTCATTCATGGAAGAACCGTATGATGAAGAACCAGCAATTCTAGAATGTGAGGTGAAAGCTGCTCTTAAAATACTTGGAAGAAACAAATCACCAGGAACAGATGGCATACCAACAGAGGTGCTACAAGCAACTCAATCTGTCCACATTTTGACAAAAAACTGTCAACAAACACGGAAAACTAAACAATGGCCCACAGACTGGAAGCATTCAATATACATCCCAATTCCAAAGGAGATCCCAGGGAATGCAGTAATTATCGAACCAGTGCCTTAATATCCCATGCAAGTAAAGTAACGCTCAAGATTCTACAGTAAAAGCTCTTATCATATATGGAGCGAGAAATGTCAGGTGTCCAAGCTGGATTTAGAAAGGGAAGAGGCACAAGAGATCATATCGCAAACATAAGTTGGATAATGGAATGGATCAAGGAATTACAGAAGAAAATCACCCTGTGTTTTACAGATTACAGCAAAACCTTTGATTGTGTAGATCATGAAAAACTATGGAATGCTTTAAAAGAAATGGGCATGCCAAAGCATCTGATTGTCCTGATGCACAACCTATACTCTGCACAAGAGGCTACTGTAAGGACAGAATATGGAGAAACCGACTGGTTCACAATCGGAAAGGGTACGAGATAGGGGTGTATTTTATCACCCTATTTGTTTATATGCAGAACATATACAGAAAGCGGGATTGGACCAAGATGTAGGAGATGTGAAAACTGGAGGGAGAAATATCGATAATTTAAGATATGCAGGCGATACCATACTACTAGCAGAAACCAGTAATGATCTGAAGCAAATGCTGGTAAAAGTTATAGAGGAAAGCACAAAGGCAGGACTACAGCTGAACATCAAGAAGACTAAAGTAATGACAACAGAAGATTTATGTAACTTCAACGTTGATAATGAGGACATTGAACTTGTCAAGGATTATCAATACCTTGGCACAGTCATCAACCAAAATGGAGACAATAGCCAAGAAATCAGAAGAAGGCTACGACTGGGGAGGGCAGCTATAGAGAGCTACAGAAGGTCCTCAAATAAATCACTGAACACCAAAGTCAGGATCATTGTCACCATGGTATTCCCGATTTCTATGTATGAATGTGAAAGTTGGACAGTGGAAAAAAATGGATAAGAGAAAAATCAACTCATCTGAAATGTGATGCTGGAGGAGAGTTTTGCGGATACCATGGACCGCAAAAAAGACAAATAATTAGGTGTTAGAACCACAACTGTCACTATAAGCTAAAATGATGAAACTGAGGTTATCATACTTTGGCCACATAATGAGAAGACATGATTCACTAGAAAAGACAAATTCTGGGGAAAACAGAAGGGAGTAGCAAAAGAGGAAGACCAAACAAGAGATGGATTGATTCCATAAAGGAAGCCACAGACCTGAATAAGACTGAACAGGGTGGTTTACAACAGATGCTATTGGAGGTCACCAATTCATAGGGTCACCATAAGTCGTAATCAACTTGATGGCACATAACACACATACACACTAAAAGAGTACAGCGAAGTTATCTGCCTCATGTCAATGGGCAGGGAGTTCCATAGTGTCGAAGCTGCCATGCTCAAAGACTGATTCCTTCCATGTAAAAGAAAACATTATGTGGCACTTGTAAAACTGCCAGTATGCAGATTGAAGTGGGCACATATAGGAAAGGAAATTCTTCAAGTAAACTGGTCCCAAATTGTTAAAGGGCCTTATATACTAATAGTAAGACCTTGAATTTCACTCAGTAACAAATCGGTAACCAGTGCAGATTTCTGAGCTGGGGTGTTTTATGCTCACGTGTTTCACTCTCGTCAGCAACAGTACTGCAGCAATCTGTGCTAGCTGCAGTTTTCAGACCACACACAAGGGATGCCCCAAATAGAGTATATTGAAGTAAATCAAATTGTGAAGTTGCCAATGCCTGCATAATTTTACTGTTTACTTTCAGGCTCATGAAGCCTGGTGGCATTTGTTTCTTAAAGTTACAGAGGCTGTTCAGGGGGAGGAAGAGCTAAAAGGAGCTGGATTCTTATTACAGCTAATGGAATGGTCCTATTTCCTATCTCCACTGCAGCCTGATGGAATGGCCATTGTTAGTGAGAGTTACAGGAGAAGAACCAAAAGCAGCAGTCTCTGCCTCATTCTCTCCCATAACATTCAAAACATCTTGCATCAGGGATGGGGAAGCTGTGGCCATCCAGATGTTGTTGCCCCAGGAAACATGGCCAATTGTAAGGGACAGTGGGAGCTGTCATCCAACATCATCTGGAGGGCCACACGTTCCCCAATCCTGTTTTTCACAATAGTAACTCACATGCAGGAGATCAGGTAGCTCAGAGTGGCATAAATGGATCAGCAAAAGCCACAGGGATATATTGTTTTATTGTTTCTTTACCACATTTCTACTATGCCCTTATTCTTATTCTGCGGAGCTCATGTTGGGTAGTTAAGCATTAACCCATTTTAAGTTAGGTTGCAAGATAGTGACAAACCCAACAACGCTCAGTTTCGTTCATGGTTGAGCAGAGATTTTAACATCATGTTTCCTAATATTCTAGCACCACTACATAATACTGCTATCTCCCCAATGTCAAAACTGAAGTTGTAAACTCCTCTGGCTAGAGGCCTTTTTTTTACTACTCTAGAAAGCACCATAAACCTCAAAGAAGCTACATAAATACTGTTCATCTGAACACCACAGAAAGCAAACCCAATCCAGTCACATTCTCTCAAAAAGTCTTCTCTGTAGTACACTTCTCTCTTATCTGCAAAGCCAGAACAAAGGGAACCTGTACTGCCTTCAAGTCAATTCCGACTTAGGGTTTTCATGAGGCTGAGAGGCAGTGACTGGCCCAAGGTCACCCAGTGCGCTTCATGGCTATGTGGGGATTCAAACCCTGGTCTCCCAGGTCATAGGCCAGCATCTTAACCACTACACCACACTGGCTCTAGAATACAGCCAATTACAATCACAGTGAGCAAAGGGCCATTAGAGGAGAGTGAGTGATCTGGTGGCTTACGATGAAAGCCTAACAGCAGTAAAAGCCCCATCCACTAGCGTATAGCTGTATAATTGGGTTTCAGGAACATTTAGCTCTCCAGACATTGCTGAACAACTAGTATTAAACTCAGCAAGCATGGCCAATAGCTAGGGGTGATGGAAGATATAGTTTGGCAACATGAGAAGGGCTAAAGGTTCCTCACAACTGCTATATATAGTTACGAGCTAGCAGATCTCTGGGGCTTGACATGAAGTTTCTGGATTTTAGCCTCCTAAAAGGGGAGGTGCGATATCTCAGGGATAAGAGCCTTAATAAAGAGGCTAGAACAATTTCTATATAGTCTCAGAGCTTTTTTCCCTTTAATCCCTACGCAACCTACACCAATGGGGCTCTTCCTCTGAAAACCCTGCCCCAGAGACTCCACCCCATAGGTCCAAGGGTTTGCCACCACGTCGCAGGTTCTGAGCCTCGGGAGATCTGGGATCTATGTATCTTTATACTACCACCTGTCAGCCACGGAGACGGAAACATCCCCCCTTCTTTTTCCCTCCTCCTCCTCCCACCATTTTTGTTAATATACTGAACCACAACATTGTTTTTCCAACCTGCCCTCCGTCCCTTCACTTCACGTCGCCGAGCACAAAAATCCCTATTTCCGCTCAAATACAAGACACTTCCGGTCAAACAAACGACCGTTCAGAAGCCTATCCACTGATGCACTATAGAGATACAAAATGAAGAGTCATGCGCCATTAATATTCTCAATTAATATTCCCGATGTCAAACAGAACCTACTTTTCACACTTTGCGTCCATTCAATCCATAGCATAGAGGTGATTTCAGCACAGAAATGCCAAGAAACTAAGCAACGTCATTACGCAACAAAACAGAGTAACATAGACGAAGACTTTCAAGTATTATATCGGAGGATCAACTTCTATATCAGTCTAACCTTTTACTATCTCTATGCCATTCACTTGCCTCTCTCCCAAGATGGCAGCGTTTCCGCTTCCCTCGGCGACGATAGGCAAAGGGGGTTTACTTGATTGCCGGATTTCTTCCGGTTTTTTCCTTTTCACGAAATTCCTCTCTACACCGCCACCGCCACCCTCTAAATCCACAAAACCCTGAAGAGGCCGTTGGTGACGAAACTGCCGCCAGCCTCGCGCCTGGAGCGAGACCTGCCTCGGCGCCGCTGCGTGCCCCGCCTCCTCACTACTACGCATGCGCGAACAGCCCAGCAGGCCTGCTTACTTCTTATTCTTCCGTTTCTGATGTAGTTGACTGAAAAGGTGCCTGCTACTTTGCTTGCAACATGACTTTTCGGTTTTAGCTTCCTTAGTCCATACTTTTAGTCAAAGTACGATTTAAAATAATTCTTAGTATCTAAACGGAGACCGTATTGTCTCTAAAGATATGTTTAACTATTCAACCTCCGAACGAAGAGGGAAGATTTCGGTAGCTTGACGCCTGCGCGCTATTCACTTGACGTCGGTATGTCTTTCTATGACGCAATGACCTCTTCGTCAGTCCGTGGCTTGAAAAGCAATTTATAAGGAACTGAAGGGCCCTACGGAGGCGGGTTTTGAGGATGGCGCAAGGCAAATAGCTGTGATGAAGCAAGCTTGTCTGCCATCTTACTTACAGGCATGGGAAATCGCCTTGTCCGCCATGTTTGTTTAGGACAATTTCCCTCCAATCCTGAAAACTACCCTTTCGCTACCATCTTTGTTTACCTTGTTTCCTAGCAACTTTTGGCCGAAGGGGAAATCTGGAGAGGACTACAAAGAAGTACAGTCTGAACAGATCCTATTGAATACACATGTGACATTAGTTTGCCAATCCCCTAAGTTCTTTGTAAGTTCTTCCCTCTTGAAATATTTCCAACAAACCAGATAGCTTTATTACAATGAATTCATGTATATTTATAATTTTACAGATACCGCCCATCTCATTGTCTTCATGTCTTCTTAGATTGATGTCAATCTGTCCCCTTGACTGATTACCCCTATTCTACTGTCATAGTTACTGATGATTTTGTACTATACAATCCATTCTGTCATGGCTCCTGATCAGTCAAGCTGGCCAGGGACATCCCTAGAACATTACAACATGTTCTTTTGATAATACCATGATGTAAGGCCAAGTTCAGTTCACTTAAAGTGACTGGAAATTCTATGTGAAATTCCACTTGTAACTACCTTGCTATAGAGAAATATTAATTTTAAATCACCATATTATAGCTGAAAATCACACAACATAAAGGATTATTAGGGAACACAGTAAAGAAAAAGGGGTAACTCTGAGCCAGCCACTCTCCATCAAACACAGAGGGTTGGAGGAGGAAGCCCACCTCAGAACTCCTCACATTTCATATATTTATGAAATAAGATTATACACATCATGCTATTATTAAAAAAAATTAGTATCAAGCTCTCCTTAATTCCACCATGAAGACTTCCCTTAGCTGAGGCCATTGCTCTTTCCTCTTTCCCAGGAACAAATAGTAAAAAGTATATTAATCAAGAGATTGTAAAACAATACCAAATTAATGATCTGCTGTCATGCATTAGCCAATTTTGGCACAGAAAAGAGCTCAGGAATTTGCAGTAAGGTGAGCTTGACCTTTTCCTGCTTTTCCCTACACACACAGGCCTGCTTTAATGCCTGTTGTGTGTGAATGAGGGAAAGAAATCCATTTTCCCTTCATCACTTTCAAGGGCCCAAATTGCTTGAGGCCAGGATGCTTAAGGGGTCCCATCAGACCTAAATGGGGGCATGACCTCCACCACACACACAAATGGAGTCGTCGTAGATTATCACACAACCAATAGAAAGTGCTAAATACCCCATTCATTGTCATAAGATTTCTGGCATTAGGGGTGGCTCTTTTGGATGTACCACCTTTAGTTTAAGCCTGCTATATGGCCAAGTGGGGGTAGAGCCTTCTTGGGGGTGGCACCCTGGTTTTGGTCTCTCTCTCCTCTATGATAAGGCCGGCCCCCACTTTTAGACACAAGCTATAGCCCTGGATATACTCCCCAGTCTTTTGGTGGAATCTGATGCTAAAATTTATGTTTTTACTTGGCAGGCTATAACTTTCCTGCTTTCTTTTTAGTAACTCTACTGTGAATTTGAAACTCTTTTAATTGTAGTGTGTCCTGAAATTGCTGTACAATGAAACACAGATAAATGTTTTAAATAAATGCTTTTTTTTTATTTGTAGGGGTCCCCAGTCAGGGCAATAACCCTAGGCTAATCGTAAGCCAGTGTGGTGTAGCAGTTAGAGTGTTGAACCTCTAACCTGGGAGACCAGCATCTGAATTCCCACTCAGCTATGAAGCTCACTGGGTGACCTTGGGCCAACCTCACAGGGTTGTTGTGAGGATAAAATGGAGAAGAGATAACCATGTATGCACCACTTTTAGCTCTTTGGAAGAAAGGTGGAATATAAATGTAATAAATAAATCTTTTGTGTCATATTCCAAAAAACACATCCCTCTGCCCCAGCATGCTTCTTGTTTTTCTCCCCATCACTGTACCTGTACACTATGAAAAACTGCACCAATGTTTTTGCTGGAATAGGAGGTATGCCAATAAGATGGCATATTTTAAGGGCAGAAAGACTGGTCTACAAAGCAGAAAGCACTCAGTTTCTATCAAAAAAATTCCATGAACTGGCTGGGGGGTGGGGGTTAAGACAACTATTTATTTGTTTGTTTGTTCCTTTTCTACACATATATGAACACTCAAAGTGACTTACAGTTAATAAAAAATTAAAACAGTAAAATATTTTTTTTAAAAAAGGTAAAAACAAATTAGTGTATAAGACAGTGGAGCAACCTTCTTAGGAAGGCTACACAACAGAAGCCTTCGAAAAAAACTTCCAAAGTTAAGAACCAAATGCCTGGGAGAAGAGAAATGTTTTTGCTTGGCACCTAAAGATGGATAATGATGGAGCCAGGAGTAGGGAGAGCATTCCACAAACACGGCACCACTAAGAAGGCCCATTCTCATGTTGCCACTCTCCGCACCTCCTTTAGAGGAGGCATACAGAAAAGGGCCTCTGATGCTGAGCACAGGATCCGAGTTGGTACATTTAAGGAAAGGTGGTCCTTGAGGTATTGGGGTCCTGAGCCTTATAAGGCTTTATAGGTCAAAACCAGGACTTTGCACTGGGCAAACATAGGAAGACAACAGGCTAAAATGCACCTACTGATTTTAACCAACCAGCCACTATCTGTGGATCAAAGCAACACACAGCAGGTGAGAACCACCACCCCTCCAATGAATGAAATTGCACAGGATAACTGGAATGGTCAAACTAATCCAGAAGAAATTCCTCTTTGATTTCAAATATTTATTGTTTCTATTTATAGACTCAACCTTCATTGCGTAGGATCCCAGGATGGTGAACACAAGATAAAACAATAACACAAATAATTGAAACCATTAAACCAATAAAATAATTCACCAGCAAGCGTCAGATTAACTATGCCCACTTACAGACCTTTTTCCAAATGCCTATGTGAAAAGTTGTGTTTTAAGCTGTCATTGAATTGTAATTGGGTATATTAATTATGTATATATTTTATCATTGATACTATGTTGTAAATGCTTAGAAGCCATTTTGGCATATAAGTGGTGTATAAATCAATAAATCATCTTCATCTAAAAACCATCAGTGAGGGGGACAGTCTTATCTCTAGAGGGAGTTCTACAAATAGGGGGCTACGGCAGAGAAAACCTTACCATGCTTCACCATGCAACAGGCGAATCTTGCCATTGGGATGGCAAAACAGGCCTTCCTGGCAGATATGGAGAGAGGCATTCCATCAGGTAATGATTATCTTCTCCTACCATGATAATATCGTCTCCATCACCAGAAGCACTGCTGAACTCATGAACCCCTTTGTTTGCTATCAGGGCCCCTGGTTTTGCCTACTAGGGTCTTTCTGGATTTCAGCTTCAGCCACAGCATGAACCACACGACAGCCCAGGGTGGACTCTAGACCCCAGAGAGCTAAACATTTAACAAGCAGGGGGCAAAGGTGAGCCTTGCAGGGTATTAGTGCAGAGGCTGATTCCCTGCGCAAGTTGCCAGCAATTCCAGCGATGGAGGGCCCGTGGTCCTGTCTCTTCTACCTCTACGGGGTCCTTGTGGATGCTCTCTCCCTGTGTGAGAGTCCCGTGAAGCTGCATGCCAGTGAGCTAAACCGAGACCAGGTAGTTAAAATCTAGGGAAGGCAGCTGGGGTTGATTGCAGGTGCATGGAGGAGGAACATCTTCAATTACTTCTAAGTCCAAGCTGGCTCCGGTCAGGAGCAGGCAGAACCCTCTAAGAAAGAAAAGATATTCAGCTGGCAAGGGTGGCAGGGGAGGCACACTAGATGTACCCAGTGCTAGTTCTTCCCAGAATAGACCCATTTACAATGTTATAGCCATCCTCTCCTATCACCCCCATTGCTGTGAGGTTACTCCTCTTGGGGCCATTGCTCACAAAAGGGCAGTCACTTCCCCTGCCTGGCGCTTCCCCAGCCAGACCTGTTATAGCAGTAAGAATGGGCTCTGACTGGTCTTGCTTCTGGATAGAGGCACCCTTCCACAGGACTCCAGTTTCTCTTCAAAGTTTACCAATTTGGGTTATAGCCATCCGCTATAGAATTAATTAACCTAAATTAGTCACGTCCATTAATTTAGTTTGCTCTACTGTGAGTAGGACTAGCATTCGATACAACCCCAGTTTTTATCACTTCTATATTATTATTATTATTATTATTACACTAGAAGCAGTATTTTGTAATAATGAAAGCAAAGTATATGGATGAAAATTAAGAACATTAAGAAAAGCCATGCTGAAACAGATCAAAGATCCATCCAGTCCAGGGAATGGGGAATCTGTGGCCCTCCAGAGGCTGCTGTATATCAATCCCAGCCAATAATCAGCTATGATGGGAGTTGTAGTCCAGCAACATTTGGAGGGCCACAGATTTTCTTTTCCTGATTCTGTCAATAATCCTATTTCTAACAGTGGTTGACCAGATGCCTCCGGGGGGCACACAAGCAGGGCACAATTCCCTTCCCTGCTCTTCCCACCCCTGCTCACAAGCTGTTTCACATCCCTTGTGGTTCCAAATGTGAGAGCAGAAATACCGTGGCTGTCATTTTTTCTGCTGAAAATAGCCCCTTGTAAAACTCCTTTTCTCTGGGGCTCGGGTCCCCAACATGGTGTCCGTGGGCATCACAGTGTTCTCAGATACCTCTCTTGGTTCCCACCAAGGCCCCCTGACCCTCCAGAGGTGCATCTGGCACCACAGCTGTGGAATGCACTTCCTATAGTAAATCACATCAATGCCTATTTTATATTTTCAGCAACTGGCAAAAAAAATTTTTTTTAAGTGTTTAGTCCTCTTCAAAGTAGTTTCATGCTGCTTTTCAGCACTGTCTTATTTTAATGTCTTTATTTTTCTGCATTGTGTTGTATTTGTGTGTATGTATACATGTGTGTATATTTATTTTATTTATTTAACGATGTATATGCTGCTTGAATAGGTTAGGTTTTATTATTATTGGTCGAGATTTTAATATTTTAATGTAACTCTATGTTTTAATTTTGTACGTCGCCCAGAGTGGCTGGATTGCTAGCCAGATGGGTGACTAATAAATTTAATAAATAAATAAATAAATTTATTTTTTTAAATCAGATTAGGGAGGTGTTTTATGGGTTGTATCTAACTAACTCAGGGATTCTTAACAAGGGGCGGGGCTTCAGGGAGTCTGTGAACAGGGCACAAAATTTGGGGGTGTATGTGGGTTTATGTGCATTTTTCAGGGGAGCGGGTCCATAGCTTTCATCAGATTCTCAAAGGGCTCCATGAACCCCCAAAAAGGTTAAGAACTACTAAACTAACTGTTACCTAGAGTAGACCCACTGAAATGAATGGACCTAAGTTAGTTATGTCAATTAATTTCAATGAGTCTCCTCTGAGTAGGACTAACATTGAATACAACACTTTGTGTTTTACAGATGGTAGTCCTGCTGTGTAGACCCATAGACATTAATGGATGTAAGTTAGCCATGTCCATTAACCTCAACAGGTCTCCACTGTAGGACTAGCGATGAATACCACCCTATATGTTTTGGATGCATCTAGGTGTTTTGATTCGGGTTTTGGGGAGTTTTCTTAGTACCATCAGTTTTTCTTCTGTGATATGAGTATTTTGTGAGAGCCATGACAGTTTCTTAGGTTTCCAAACATGTCCTAGTCCCAGAAAGATTGTGAAAAGCTACGGAAACAGCCATCAAAGGTAAAATACACATGTTTACATGTGACATGTTATCTGTCCCCAAGAGTGACCTGATGCTCACTTTTGCAGTATCTTGGCAGATGGCTCTTCATAGCGGCAGCTTCATCATCTCCTTCCTCGCTGGCGACATTCACCACCACCGACAGCACCGTATTTAGCATGACTCAGAGCAAAAGTCCGGAGCAGTTGCAACTACAGGCTGCCATCCAATTGTGAGTCCCACCTCCCTCAGAGCTTTTGACCTCTCCATCCAGAGCACAGCCCCTTCTCAGCCCTCCTGGGATAAGTTTGGACCAAGGCTGTCTAGGACTATTGAACCAGCCTATGGACTGAAGGCACATAAGGCCAGCTCTCTGCTAAAGCTAAGCAGCGTCAGGTCTGGTCAGTGTCTGGATGGGAGACAGCCTGGGAACCATATGTAAGCAGCCTTGGGTTTCTATTATGAAGAGAAAGGCAGGGTATAAATGTAATAAATAAACTTTGGCGTATGGGAATAATAAAAGTGCTTATTGAGCATGTGCAGAGAGTAGGATATTTTGACAAGGCAAAAAAAACCCACGTGGAACTTACTCTGTGGGATCCCCCCACTCACACACACTTTGTAGAAAATGTGGGAGCCTAAACTGGGGAGGTAATGTACAGGGATTGGGTAAAAATGGATCTCTGTGTTGGTAGACACCCCCTGTCCTTGCAGAAAAATACCAGGGGGTCACACATAAGAAAAAAACAATAAAAAGCAAGAGTTGTACATGTGCACTGCCCTGATTCTTACAGAGGCGGGGCCAACATCAGGAGTTTGCATCACTGGGCACACTTGCCAAGGCCCTCACACTCGTCCAAGGGGTCCACTGTCACTTGGGAACCTTCTTCCTCTTTCTCCTTGGTGTTGCTGCCTCATACCCTACTTTCCAAACACGCAAGAATTTCTCACTTGCTGTGTGCTCTCCTGGCAGGGGGAGCAGGGACTTTTACAGCCCAAGGGCCGTGTTCCCTTTTGGGCAAACTTCTGAGAGCCAAATGCCAGAGGTGGGTGGTGCCAGAGGCAAAAGCGGGCAGAGCAACTGATGTTAATATTACCTTTGTACAGTAGGTCAGTTTCTACACACACTCACACACCTCTCTCTATCCTCCAGTTGGGCAAGCAAGAGGCATTGTGGAAGTTCAGGGACACATTCCAGCCAGGCAAAAGGGTGTGAAGAATGGCCAGAGGGGGTGGGGGCTGGGGAGAATGGCTGTGGCATGGGGAGAGTTTCAAGGGCCAGAAGAGCCACATTTGGCCCCCAGACTTGTGGGCCGAGAGGGAGAGGGCAAGTGAGCAGGCAGTGGAGAAGAGCAAGAGGTGGGTTCATTCAGAGAGGGAGGCCCAACAAGGGCAATTTCTCAAGAGCCCCCCAAAACCTGGAAGTGACACTGCTCTTACAGGGAAGGCTGCCAGCAGAGAGAGGGCCAACCAGCTGTGGCTGCTTCCTTTCAGCCTGGAGCCTAAAAGGGGGGATTTATCATTCTCCCCTACACCCCAGTCCTTTAAGATGAAAAGGGGACTAGTCCCTTGCAGCTTAAGTGACCTTAAAGAGAAGGGGGGGGACACGAGCCTTGAATGACATCCTCTGAGACTGATCCTGCATTCCTTTGACCCATGAAATAATCACAGGTCCCAACTTTAGTAGTAAATTAAACAAGTTTTAATTTGATGGCAGGCAAAATATGATGCCTTAGGCAGATGTTTGGGTTTTTTTACTTTGTTTTTGCTCTATTACAGGGATGAGGAAACTGTGGCCCTCCAGAAATTGTTGGACTATGATTCCCATCAGCCCCAACCAGCATGGCCAAGGATCAGGGACGATGGGTGTTACAGTCCAGCGACATTTGGAGGGCCACAGATTCCCAATCTCTGCTCTACTGCCTCATGGCAGGGGCCGAGTTCTGAATGCCCATGGCCACAGGAAAGGCTTCCAGGTCAGAGGTCACAATTTCCAGGTAGAGTCCAGAGATCTCACACCTTGTAACTTATTTACCAAATCTGTTATTTTACCATCTTATCACACGTTCATTTAGCTAGATGCTCAAACATCCGTTGCTTATTTTCTGTATTAACTAAACCCATCCCTCTATCCGTGTGTTTGCTCATTTGGCTGTCCAATTCATTCTTTTGTCAAGGAAAAGACTATTGGGTACTTCCCATAGATATATGTAGTAGCTGTGAGGAATCCTGACCTGGGATTTTAAATTTTTGATTGAATGTATTGTTAAGTTAGCTGGAGGGACCTTGACAAATCTGAAGGATTTAAAAATAAAGAGGTGACATGTTAAGGTTTCACATTTCAAACCTCCCAGTTCTCTCCGATTCCCTAATTTATCAACCCAGCCTCAAAGCACCCATTACATTTGGCTGTTTGTCCATTCGTCTCTCTCTCTCTCTCTCTCTCTCTCTCAGGAAGACCGGTCAGTGTGTTCCCAGATCATGGATTTACTTGCTTAAGGACCAAAGTGCTGATCTGGCTACAGAAGGTAAGACAGAGCTTTTTTTTCCTGACAGCCCTTCTGATAACCCCACTCTTTAAGCTAAGCTGAGAACAGGGCCGGTCCTATCATCGGGCAGAGTGAGGAGGGCTGGGGGTGAGGAGCAGCAGCACGATGTTGGGAGAACAGGGCTGTGTGTGTCATATGGCTTGCCTGCTGACTCAAGTACAGTGGAAGACCCTGTTTGAAGATCCAACTGCAAGTCCTGTCAGCTTCTCCATGTGGAAATGGGAGGGGAGCATCATCTTTTTTTTTGCCTCATGCAGCAAACTGCCTTGAAGCAGCCCTGGCTCATAAGAATCACATGATATAGCCCAGGAGGTGAGGAACCTTTTCCAGCCTGAGGGTCTCAGAGACCATCCCTACAGACCCTCTTGGGTGTTAAGATCAGCAAAGGGGGCCTTTTGGTAGTTCAATCATCCTTAGCAGTTCTGAGGATGGTGGCCCAGGAGAGGACTTTCTCTGTGGCGGCCCCTAAGTTGCGGAATTCCCTCTCTAGAGAGGTGCATCTGGCATCTTCTTTTTACAGTTTTCAGTGACTACTAAAGACATACCTCTTTACCCTGGCCTTTGGCACTTGAGATGTATGTTTTCAGGACTCGCCCTATTCTTGTGAACGTAATGTGTTTTAATACTGTTTTTAATACTGTGTTTTAAATTTCTGTAACCCAGCCTGGGACCTACTCTCAGCAAACCAACATATTTTTCTCTGACTTCACCATTACAGGCCGGCCCCACATGAAGACAGAGCTGTTCTCTGGCAAGTGTCCCAACTCCATCATTGTTCAGGAAACAGACCAAGACTATCAGAGGATCCTTCTGTATTGTAAGTCCTTCCCCCAGATGTCCATAGTGGAGTTTGACAGTGTTAAGGTACTGGGATCCACGTATCCTGAGCTCTCTCCTTGGACCTGAGCTGCACCCATCTTCTCTCCCCAGCCCGAGTTCTCCATCCTGCTGAGGACTGTATTGCTGATTTCAAGGACAAAGCTGCCTGCCTTGACATGGACGAATTCCTGCTTATACCCAGGACCCAAGGTAGGTATGACTTGAGAATTAGGTGGTAAGTTACATCTGTTACATCTTACTCATTTTTAGTGCCTGTTTAAGGGTTCCTCTCTGTCAGATGTGGGGTGGCCACATCCATCACCCCAAAAAAGGACAAAAGACACCAATATCCTCATTTATATTGATAAATGCAAATTTAGAAATAATTATTATAATTTTAAATAGCAGTACAGTACAATAGGGCTCACACCACAATGGGGAAGAATGACCAAATGAACTGTGTGTCTCTCTTCTGCTTCTCTTCTTAGGGTTCTTTATCTTTGCATTGGACTTGAACTGGCCAGCCCTTTCAACAGAGGACTCTTTCAAATAGAGGACTATCCTTTGTCATGTAGGACACCTGGCCACCTTAGTCAGATGTGATAGGTTGTTGTGTCCTTACTTCTTCCTATAAAGACTGTTTGGGAGCATCTCAAAATCAACATTGTACATCCCACAGCAACCCTAAGCAAAAGAGTATCTTGACATTATAGCTCAGGGCTGGACAGCAGAATTCCTTGTCTGTGACACGCCTGGCTGTGAAAACAACTTCACATTCCCATCCCTCGTTCATCCCAGCTAACTGCAGACTCAAATTCACTTCTGGATTCCAAAGACCAGAGTCACAAATAACACTGCAAAAATTGAGCTCCTAATAATTGTCTTCTGTTCTCTCTCTCTCTCTCAGGGACCTGTGGATTCCAAGAACCTTGACCCTCAAACTCTTGGGTAAGATAAACCACTCTGCCCCCATCCTATATACATACATAGATTCCTCACTGGCATCCTAGAATCACAGGCTCCCTGTTCTGTGTCAAAACATCTTACTTTAGGGTGCCAAATAGCAATGAATCATATCCTGACTCTGTAGATCAGAGGTGGCCCACCAGATGTTGTTGGACTCCAACTCTCATCAGCCCCAACCAGCATAGCCATTGTAAGGGATGATGGGAGTTATAGTCCAACAACATCAAGTTTCCCCATCTTGCTTTAGATCAGGGATGGGGAACCTACAGCCTATGGGCCAAATTTAGCCCACCAGGCCTCCCCATTTGGACTACAAGGGCATTTCCCCCAAACTACAACCATCTGCCTCATACCTGATGTCATACATGATGTCAGGTGTGGGCCAGGTAGAGACGCAGCCAATCCTTGCAGAAAGCAGGACTGAACTCCCCACACATCAGCTGTTGTGTAGAGTTCAATCCTGCTTGTTTTCAGTCCACCAATTCCCCACAGGGAACTCTCTTGGCAGCCAAACCCTGCAGAAGGCAGGACTGAACACTGATATGTGGTGAGTTCAATCTTGTTTGGTTGCTATTTCTCCCCACTCGCTTGGGCCACTTTGACAGGTGGGTGGGACATGATGATTGAAAAGTTGAGTGATTGAAAGTTGGGTGGTCCCACCCACTTGACGAAGTTGGCCTGTGGGGTGGGGAGAGAGAAAGGTTTGGCCCACAATCCAAAAGGTTTGTTGCAGATGAATGGGTTTAAACTGTGTTCCATGGATCCTTGGTGTTCCATGAAGATAATAAGGGGCACCTCTAGAACCAGTGTCAGCACCTGGCATCTTTCGGCAGTTGTCAGGAACTGAGCATCCTGGGGGGTGGGCAATGCTGATGCCCAACCTGGGCTCTTAAAAAAAAAGGTTTTTGCATAGCACTCTAAGAAGCACCAGGCTGCTGGTGCCATTTTAATTTGCCACAGAGTAACACCACATAAAGGGCATTGTGGGAAATTAAAATGGCAGCTAGTCCCACACAGCTGGCACTGCTTGGGAACACTGCCAATGCTGCTCATTGCCTCCAGGTTAGACAACCAGGGCCCACTGAGGGATGACGGGAGCCATCAGTCAGCATGTTGTCCAAGACCCCATCAAACCTGGAGACTGCCCAGTGTACCTCAAAAAGACCAGTAAGAAACATAAGAACTGCCTCATACACAGTCTGACTACTGGTCCATCTAGGTCAGTATTATCTATTCTGACTGGTTGTGACTGTCCAGGATTTCAGGCAGGGCAGATTCCCTGCCATACCTGCAGACACCGGAGATTGAACCTGGGTCCTTTCTACATGCAAAGCAGATGCTTAGCCACTGAGCTGCAGCACTTCTGGAGCTGCAGACAGACTTCTCTGACAGGCAGCTGGCTCAGCAATATCAATCTCTCCCTGGAATGTACAACTGTATTGTGCATTCTTCCCTAGGGTGTGTTCTTCAGGCCACACTCTCAATTCAAGTAGAGAAAAGAATGAACACCTTGGGGAAAAGGCCATAGGTTAGGTGATTGTTGTTGTTATGTGCCTCCAAGTCGACTACGACTTATGGCGACCATATGAATCAGTGACCTCCAAGAGCATAAATACTATGCACGGTGTGGAGAAAGGAGAAATATATATATATATCCTCCTCTCATAATGCTAGAATCCAGGTTCATCTAAAGTGCTGAATAATGGAAGATTCAGGGCAAAGAAAGTATTTGATCACATAGTTAAAACTATGGAGTTCACTCCCACAAGCGGCTATGATGACCACCAACTTGGATGGCTTTAAAAGAAGATTAGACATATTCATGGAGGAAAGGGATATCAATGACTACTAGATGGGCCTTTGGCCTGACCCAGCAGGCTTTTCTTATGTTCTTATTAAGCTAACCACAATTAACATGTATGTCAGTGATCATGTAACACTGCACCATGGCTAGGTTGGAAAAGGGAAAGGAGGGGTAATCTGCACACTGGGCAGAGGGAGAAGGAATGTACAAGCCTGCAGGGCACTCCTGATATCCCGACAGACTGGAAACATGAAGTCTGCAACAGGCCTTTGTTTTCTAGAATCTCCCTCTTGGTAGATCCAATTCCCCACCTGCCCACACAACCAATGAAATGTGAAGCTTCAATTTTTTTCATTATCACACACACCTCACTTCCTCATTCATTCCTTTCTTGTTCTGTCATCAGCTTCAGACCCGCTGTGGCAGGACTTAATCATCCACTGAAGTTCATTTGCCTCGCTCACTTGGAGAAGTGATTGTTTTACTCATCTTGTGGTGTTGAATAAAGTTCCTTTTCTGGTAGCCAAAAGAACCCCCATCCTCAACTGTTATAGACCATGCGTCAGGAACCTCAAGCCCAGGAGCTGTGGCCCTCTAGGTCTATCTAGCCCTTGGGACTCTCCCCAGGCTGCGCCTCTCCTCAAATGCTTTTGCCTGGCTGGAATGTATCCTTGAACTGTGATATTGCCTCTTGCTTGCCTGGATGGGGAGATGTGTTTGAGGATACAGAAAACTCTTTTGAGTTTTACATGGTTAGAATGTAGCCTAGTGTACCAATCTAAGGGTCATATCAGTTGCTTCTCCCATTTTTGTCGTCGTCCCCCCCCCCCCCAGAATAGGGCTCCTAGGCTGAAAAAAGTTCCACACCCCTGACACAGACAATTGAATACCAATATAACATTACAGTGGGTGGCATTACGGATGATTGAGGCTAGGACCCACAAGAGTTGCTGGCTAGATCATAGGCATGCTCAAGAAATTTGAATTCCAATACGAAACGCTTTCTCATCCACCCCTCTTGAACTAATAGGTAAATCGTAAATAGCTATCCACTGGCCTTCACACCTCTCCAAATGTTGCAACACCTTTTTTTTAGCAGGTTACACATATCAAAAGGTTTCAGTATGAATTTTGAGAGGGTTTTGTGTTTTTTTAATTGAAGATGAATGCAGAAACTGAACAGGTTTATGGGTTAAAATGTGAACATGACATGGACTGGAAGCAGACAGATTTGCCCAACCCTATCCTGAAAGAAAATACAATCACTGGGAGAGAGTTATGGAATGAAGGATTTAGACAGAATCTATTAGGATACTAAATAACTTGCAGACTCGGTCCTTAGTACTGCTTCCTCAGAATGGAAGAATATTTCTGGGCTCTCAGTCATGGGTCTTTCCACAATCCTGTCAAAATCCTCTAACTCAGGGTAGGGGATCTGTGGCCCTTCAGTTGTTGCTGAACTCCAACTCCCATCATCACTGAGTACTGGTCATACTGTCTAGGGTTGATATAGTTCAGCAATATGAGGGCCACAGGTTCTCCAGTCCAGCATGAAGGACTGAGCACAGGAATACATAGAAAGCATATACTCTGCTGTTGAGCTAGAATCTGAGGGAGGAGATGTGTGTTGGGAAGACCAGAGTCCAAACCTTAGATAGAGAGGTTTTTCCCTCGCTCATACTAGAACCCAGGGTCCTCCAACAAAGCTGAATGTTAGAAGACTGAGGATAAACAAAAGCTAGACTTTTACACAGTGCGCTAGTTAAACTTCAGTTTGCTCCCAAAAGATGTAGTGATGGCCACCAACTTGGGTGACTATAAGAGAGGATTAGACAAAGTCATGGAGAAGATTATCAATAGCTACTAGTAGTGTATACTTCTGAATACCAGTTGCTAGGAATCACATATGGGGAGAGTCCTACTGTGCCCAGGTTCTACTTGTGGGCTTCCATTTGGCATGGGTGGCCACTACAAGAACAGGATGCTGGACTACATGACTTTTGGTTTGATACTGCAAAGCTCTTCTTATGTTTTGATAAACCCTGTGATTCCCTCATAGGATGAATGCAGGAGAGACTCAGCAAACAGGAAAGGCTTAACCTGCCCCACCCAGAGTCACCACTGCAGATGCCCCACCCCAGCCATTTTAAGGCTGCAATCCTATGCCCACTCACCTGTGATTCAATGGAACTGAGTAGGCATGTGTCGGATTTCTTTGTAAATTATCCCCGCCCCCAGCTAAGCTACAAAATGTAGAAGTAAACCCAGCTGAAGGGGGGGGGGAGAACCCAGCAGGTATTTGCAGAAGAGAACTGGCAGGCACCTGAGGGGTTATGACCCCCTTTTCCTCTCTTATCTGTCCTGCAGGTGCCCTCTCTCTCTCCCCTTCCCATAATCTTTGCAAATGCAGGTTTTTGTGTTTTTGCTGAGACAACATATTCTGAACTGCATAAGGGAACCGCATCCAGCCTCAGTTTTGAACAAAAGCTGTCTCCTTGCTTGACCAGTTGCCATGAGGATTAGCGGTTGCAGTTGAGTATTGTGGAGCAGGCAGTGTTTTTTGAAGTTTTCCCTTTTATTTAAATATATAGATATATTAACACAAGTTGGAAAAATAAACAGTTCCAAAACAATAGTGTTTAAGCTGTTAAAACAGCAGTCAGGATAAAGATACACAGGTTAGTTTGTGTAATTCTCACACCCACAGCCCCCCCCCATGCATTCCCAAGGAAAAGAGAGTAATTTGGTCCCCCCTGAATGAAGAAAACACAACACACACAGAGCGACATCCTTTCTAGAGCAGGCCCTGGAGAACATTGAGACTTCCAGAGTAGTGCAAGACTGAGCAGGACAGGGAAGAGGTGGTGGTGGTGGGTTTAGCTATCAAGGGTTTGTAAGGATGCTTCATTTTTTGGAGACACAGAAGCACTCCTTCTCCTGCTTTGCATGATACACACATTTATTTTTTTCCTCTTGCATTTCCTTAACTGGCACACATTTTCCTCACAGTTTTCATAAGAATGCCTCAGGCTGGACCCTATTGAAACCCTAGCATCCCCCCTCTTGACACACACAAGTGCAAGTGGCGTCACTGATGAGTACACAATCCCTCATCTGTTAATTCCTGACATACCGCAGATCAGAAAAGGTACCGCCAGGGCCAAGAAGATGCCAGCATGGTTAACAAGCAAAGTCAAGGAAGCTCTTAGAGGCAAAAAGTCTTCCTTCAGAAAATGGAAGTCTTGTCCGAATGAAGAAAATAAAAAAGAACACAAACTCTGGCAAAAGAAATGCAAGAAGACAATAAGGGATGCTAAAAAAGAATTTGAGGAGCACATTGCTAAGAACATAAAAACCAACAACAAAAAATTCTATAAATACATTCAAAGCAGGAGACCATCTAGGGAGACAATTGGACCCTTGGATGATAAGGGAGTCAAAGGTGTCCTAAAGAACGATAAGGAGATTGCAGAGAAGCTAAATGAATTCTTTGCATCTGTCTTCACAGTGGAAGATATAGGGCAGATCCCTGAACCTGAACTAACATTTGCAGGAAGGGATTCTGAGGAACTAAGACAAATAGTGGTAACGAGAGAGGAAGTTCTAAGCTTAATGGACAATATAAAAACTGACAAATCACCGGGCCCGGATGGCATCCACCCGAGAGTTCTCAAAGAACTCAAAGGTGAAATTGCTGATCTGCTAACTAAAATATGTAACTTGTCCCTCGGGTCCTCCTCCGTGCCTGAGGACTGGAAAGTGGCAAATGTAACGCCAATCTTCAAAAAGGGATCCAGAGGGGATCCCGGAAATTACAGGCCAGTTAGCTTAACTTCTGTCCCTGGAAAACTGGTAGAAAGTATTATTAAAGCTAGATTAACTAAGCACATAGAAGAACAAGCCTTGCTGAAGCAGAGCCAGCATGGCTTCTGCAAGGGAAAGTCCTGTCTCGGTAACCTATTAGAATTCTTTGAGAGTGTCAACAAGCATATAGATAGAGGTGATCCAGTGGACATAGTGTACTTAGACTTTCAAAAAGCGTTTGACAAGGTACCTCACCAAAGGCTTCTGAGGAAGCTTAGCAGTCATGGAATAAGAGGAGAGGTCCTCTTGTGGATAAGGAATTGGTTAAGAAGCAGAAAGCAGAGAGTAGGAATAAACGGACAGTTCTCCCAATGGAGGGCTGTAGAAAGTGGAGTCCCTCAAGGATCGGTATTGGGACCTGTACTTTTCAACTTGTTCATTAATGACCTAGAATTAGGAGTGAGCAGTGAAGTGGCCAAGTTTGCTGACGACACTAAATTGTTCAGGGTTGTTAAAACAAAAAGGGATTGCGAAGAGCTCCAAAAAGACCTCTCCAAACTGAGTGAATGGGCGGAAAAATGGCAAATGCAATTCAATATAAACAAGTGTAAAATTATGCATATTGGAGCAAAAAATCTGAATTTCACATATACGCTCACGGGGTCTGAACTGGCGGTGACCGACCAGGAGAGAGACCTCGGGGTTGTAGTGGACAGCACAATGAAAATGTCGACCCAGTGTGCGGCAGCTGTGAAAAAGGCAAATTCCATGCTAGCAATAATTAGGAAAGGTATTGAAAATAAAACAGCCGATATCATAATGCCGTTGTATAAATCTATGGTGCGGCCGCATTTGGAATACTGTGTACAGTTCTGGTCGCCTCATCTCAAAAAGGATATTATAGAGTTGGAAAAGGTTCAGAAGAGGGCAACCAGAATGATCAAGGGGATGGAGCGACTCCCTTACGAGGAAAGGTTGCAGCATTTGGGGCTTTTTAGTTTAGAGAAAAGGCGGGTCAGAGGAGACATGATAGAAGTGTATCAAATTATGCATGGCACTGAGAAAGTGGATAGAGAAAAGTTCTTCTCCCTCTCTCATAATACTAGAACTTGTGGACATTCCAAGAAGCTGAATGTTGGAAGATTCAGGACAGACAAAAGGAAGTACTTCTTTACTCAGCGCATAGTTAAACTATGGAATTTGCTCCCACAAGATGCAGTAATGGCCACCAGCTTGGACGGCTTTAAAAGAAGATTAGACAAATTCATGGAGGACAGGGCTATCAATGGCTACTAGCCGTGATGGCTGTGCTGTGCCACCCTAGTCAGAGGCAGCATGCTTCTGAAAACCAGTTGCCGGAAGCCTCAGGAGGGGAGAGTGTTCTTGCACTCGGGTCCTGCTTGCGGGCTTCCCCCAGGCACCTGGTTGGCCACTGTGAGAACAGGATGCTGGACTAGATGGGCCACTGGCCTTATCCAGCAGGCTCTTCTTATGTTCTTATCTTGACATGGTGTTACCTTTTTTTTTATTAGCTTGGCTGAGGGTGAGTGCTTACTAGCTTTTTCACATCAGCGCTTGTATAACTCTTTAATAAGAGAGGGTTTTTTTAAAGTGTTGTGTTGAAACCAGCATAAGTCAGTCACAACTAAGAGGGTAGAAACTTCATGGTGTGTAAAAAACACAAGGTTTCCAGCTTCGTACATTCCTTTCAATATGTGTGTGCGGTCAGGACACTTGCAGGGAAAAATCAGTGGTTAGGCAGAAAGGCTTAACCCTTCCTCCATTTGCTCATTCTTCTCAAAAATGCCCTCTTTTGCAGTTGTCATGGGCTCCAACATCACCCCCGCTCCTGGCTCAGTTTGGCTAAGGAAAGAATGGTGTGGGGAGGGGGAGAGGCAATTGTAGCTGGAAATCAACAGGCGCAGGAAGGATTAAAGCACCTCCCCTAGGAAAGTTTCCATAAACTCACATTCAAAGATAAGTTCTCCCCTCAAGTGCTTCAAAGTTTTTAAATAAGACTTATTTGAAACTCATTTTAACTGGATAGTGAGAGGGGGAAGAAAGGGGCTTGTCTGTCTGCCCCTTAGTAACACTGTTATATTTTCCTTCTCTTCCACCCCACCCCATCCCTCTTTTTCTTTTAAAAACAAGAATTTCCCCTGCTGGAGGGGGAAAGTCATTCCCATTGCTCCAAAACAAAAAAACAATCATTTGTACAAGCCCTCAGAAACCCTGTTCTGCCAGCTTCTAAAGTGTGAAGGCTATAGATCCTCCCCATCTACTGTCTAGATCAGCCTTTCCCAACCAGTGTGCCTCCAGATGCTGTTGGACCACAACTCCCATCAGCCTCAGCCAGCATTGCCAATGGTCAGGAAAGATGGGAGTTGTGGTCCAACAACATCTGGAGGCACACTGGTTGGGAAAGGCTGGTCTAGATTGACCCTTCTTCTAGGAATAACCGTTAACTGACATTTCAAGACCACATGGTGGGTGGGTGACTTCATTCTAGACCAGAGCTGCATGCACATCGTACTTTTAAAGCACATGACTTCCCCCAAAGAATCTTGGGTACTGTAGTTTGCCCCTCACAGAGCTACCATTGCCAGCATGCATAACGAACTACAGTTCTCAGGATTTTTTTCGGGGGGGGGAGGAATAATGTGCTTTAAATGTAAGCAGATGTGAGTTAATAAAGCCCATGGTCAGAGATGATAGGAGCTGTAGTTCAACAACTGGACGGCCACAGGTTCCACATTTCTGTTCTAGAATTAGAATCTAGAGGACACAACTTAACACGTCTTAGGCGAGAGGGCATCCAAGCAGCACAAGGGGAAGAATTCTGTAAGACTTTGTACTAAGGAAGAATGGACACTGATGATTTTGTTCTGGCCTGGCTCTCGCCATTCTGGATTGCATTAGAAATTTGATTTATTATAGTTCTACTGTATGCCAGACCCTGATGTGCTGTGGTGAGGTCTCTTGGTCAATTTGAGGACACAGCCAATTCAGCTGCAAGAGCCAATTGGTGAATGCATGCATGCATGAATTGTACAGTTGCATGGCTGCTCTACAGCTCCTGATGTACATCAGAGAAAATTAGAAGGGGGGGGCTGAGGTGATAGACTTCTTTGTACCACAACTGTACATCACAAGAGGAGATTTTATGAATTATTCAAGGCCATGGTATCATAGATAAATGTTGTACATGACTGGCACTAGTGATCAGCTTGATTGGTCAGCTGCTAAGGCCCTGATATTGGGGGGGAGGGGGTACCAGTACTTTTTCTGTTTGGCTAGCATGATGTCCAATGCACCCTCCTCTCTCACTGCTCTCCAGAATAAAGTAAAGGTGTCCCTGCACTTATAGTGCGAGTCGTTTCCGACTCTTAGGGTGATGTCTTGCGACGTTTTACTAGGCAGACCGTATATATGGGGTGGGATTGCCAGTTCCTTCCCCGGCCTTTCTTTACCCCCCAGCATATGCCGGGTACTCATTTTACCGACCACGGATGGATGGAAGGCTGAGTGGACCTCGACCCCTTTTTACTGGAGATTCGACTTCCTCCTTCCGTTGGAATTGAACTCCGGCCATGAGCAGAGCTTCGGCTGCGTTACCGCCGCTTACCACTCTGAGCCAGAACAACAGGAGAAAAATTGTGTCCCACCTCTGGACAGGAGACAATCATGATGCACTCTCAGTGGGAGGAGCCTGCTCCTGTTTGCCTCATGATGCAATCCTCACCAGCCTCCCTCCTGACTGCTTTCCTCAATGGCAGGCAGCAATGGAGAGGGATGGGAAGGGACACACACACCCCATCGACAAAACCATGCCGGTTGCTTGCACTCCTCCTTCAGCAAGGGGGAGGATGTGGGGGGCGGGGGGGGGGAGGAGTGAGGGAAAAATGGTGGGCACTTCAGATTTCATATCTGGATACCTAAAGACCCAGAGATACCGGGCGAAGAGAACAATTTTCTTTCAGTTCCTGACTCCTTCTGATTCAGTACTGGGGAACCTGTAGCCCTCCAGATGTTGCTGGACTACAATTCCCATTCCTGATTATTGACCATTCTTATCCTTTGGTAGATTGATCCTCTTGCCAAGTGACAGGTCGAGTTTTGTATTCTCTGCATGGCTCAAGCAGAACTGGACCAGCAAGAGGCATGTTTACCTCCTCTCTCAACTGCACACAGCTCCTTGAGGCAACGCACCTCCCACACTACTGTGGGCTCCAGATCCAGTGGAAATAATATTGCCAGGGGAGGGAGAAGGAAGAGATCAGGAAAACAGAATGAAGAGCTAGTTCCACAGCTGAAGAAAGTTCTAGATGCTGGTGACTGTGGAGCAGGTGGGATCTAGCTGAAATTTTAGGCTCAGAATTGCTTATCCCTGAGGTTTGGGATGGAAGAGATCAGCTTTCTAAACATCCACCCAGACCCATCAGCATCTCCTTCAGAATAAGCTATGGAGAGTCAGCCCTCTTCTAACAGGGAATAGTGAAGATTCCTTCCCAGTAGTTATACTCTTTTCCCCTTGGCTGGATTCTCCTTCAGTAGATGTATGTCATAGCAGTCAGAAGACTCTGCCCCCTCCTAACATATAGTTCTCCCATGGGCTCATTTGAATCCTCTTGTTCAGGTACAACAGGTCTCTCTCATACATACACTATATTGCACCTCGTTTTTCTGATGAAGGTAATTTGTACAGTCTACTGGATCTGATCTTTCGTTCTCCAATCCATCACACTCTTACCCTGATTAAGAGTCTACTGCGGCTCAGATAACGATAGATAGATCCACTCTTTGGTCCCAGTTAGAGCAAAGAGGGCAAGTGGCCAGGCAGAAGGGTCCAAGAAAGGATGACATCACCAGCCTGGAGTTTATAGGACCTGAGTATGTACTGGTCACCCATCTACTCTCCTTCAAAACTGCCAGCCAAACATACTTCAGCTATAAACCAGTGCTCAAATGGCTCTCCATTAAGGAACCCTGGAAACCCTCACCCCTCCCTCCAACACACAACTACAAGGTCCTCTGGAAGCAGACATGGCAGGAAAACCAGTTTCAAACTGGTTTAGATGTGTAGAATAGCTGCACCCAACTCTCTTCCACACCATGATTTCTGCTCTCCAAGACCCACTAGGCAGTAACAGGTCTGGCTGGGTTACCCTCCCTGCCTAATGGAGTCTCCCTTCAAAGCTATTCACAAATTGGACTCCTTTCAAAGTAATTCACAAATTGGACTTGAAACTAGATCTTATTGCCTGAGCCATTACCACTTACTCATTTTTGCAAACATATACACACCACAAAACACTCTTTTTTTTTTGTCTGTCCAGCCATCCTAATCAGGGACCACCTCAGTTGATCTCTTTGGCTTCCATCCCTCATTTCTTCCCCAACATCCACAGGAGGTGGATCAACACAGTCTTCCTCCATACAGGAGCAATTACTGGTTGCACGTGTCAGTTGTCGACAGTTCCTCTTCCTTGTCTGGGTCAGGGCCAGTGGCCTGTTCAACCTCTTGGGGCTCCGACGCACCAGCCTGGATGCTGACACACAAGACCAGGGTCTGTAGGAAACCGTAGAGGCAGGCAAACTGCACAAGATACTCCTGCACCAACCAGAGGGCCAAGTACATCCCATAGGCGGTGACCAAGAAACAAGCAACGCCATGGATCCAAACCTTAAGGGGACCCCCAAAGCCCAGGATATCCAAGGCCAGCCGGAAAGCTGGTGAAGATGCACAGAGCAAAGTCACCACACACAAGTCAAAGAGGTGGCGAGTGAAGTTGAAGCAGATCTGGAAGTGCTCTGGCAATTCGACAGATGGCTTTGGGGGGCTGAGAGGCTGAGGTATCCCAGACAATAGGGAATGCTCTCCAGCAGCGGAACTTTGGCCCCATCCAATGGCTTCCAAGAGCTGGTGGCCGCTCCACCACCTCACTTTGGGAGGCACCATGCACTCCTGCGGCTCCTCAAGCTCCTCCTTCAATCCTCCCACCTGTTTTTTTGAGTCCTTTGCCTTTCCTCGCTGCCAAGGCAGTCCGGGGAGCCACGACTTGACTCTGCTGAAGAACATGACACAGGGAAAGGACTTGGGCTCTTTCCAGCCTAAGAAAAATAAATAATAATAATAAAAGTAAAGAGCTGAGGTGGGAGCTTATGCCCAGATCAACCAAAGCAAACTTGAGCCCCGACGTTCTGGAAGATCAGCTTCCTGCCACAAAGGATATGTGCTAGCACTGCATGTTTTCCTCCTCCTGCGGGCATCAGCTTGGCTTGTGATGTTTCAGATCTCAAGGCTGCTGGCTCAGTCTCCAAGTAAACCACAATTGTGCCTTATCCATAAATCAGGGCTTATCTGGGCTTGGAGCTGTCCTAAGCTTTGGCTATTGAGAATATAAATTTTCTCTGTCCAAGGAAATACATGTGGTGAGATTTGGTTGACTCACACAGAAGGAAGGTCAGCTGCCTGCCACATCACACTGACTTTTTCCAATACCCTTGACAAACTAGCCATCTCACGACATGCAGGTTCATTTCTCAAAATGAGCATATTGGGGGGGGGAGCTCCCTCCCCCGTTTCCAAAGGGGTATATTGGTGCCTCCCCAAAAAGAAAAAAAAACAGCTTCTTATTAATTCAGAGGCTCCAAAATCTCACATCACACCACCTCCAATCAAAGATGGGATCTTTCGCTCCAGAACAGGTTCCCTCTGAAACAAAGCAAGAAATTTTCGATCAATGGAACTGCTTGCACCAGGGACAGAATGGCATTATCAGGAAGCTAGTCAGGAATCAGGCAAAGAGTGGGCTCCCAGAGCTATGGAAACAGGTGAAAGAGAACACAGGAAGGAATAGAGGAAGCTGCCTTATAATCAGTCAGGGCACTGGTCCATCTAGCTCAGCACTGTCCTCACTGACGGGAAGCAGCTCTCCATGGTTTCAGACAGTCGGGGACTGAACCTGAGACCTTCTGCACGCAAGGCAGATGCTCTACCTACCACTGAGCTACAGCCCTTCCCGTAGCTTAAATTCTATTTTGCAGCTCTTAAAGAAATAGGTAGGATCTTCAGATCAGTGGCTGGTAACTTTAAGGGCACGTATCCAGCGAAAATGCAAAAGGCTCACTTTTATAATTCTGATTCCTTTTTTTACCTAGTTTGTATCTTGAAAAATGGGGATAATAGTGTCCCACTAGCTTGTTCTGAGGGTGAACATGAAATAAAAAGACTAAAAAGTGCTCTGTAAACCAAAAGTTAATTAAACTTTAATACTCATTCCTTATCAAGATTTTCTCTCCAGCTAGCAGGGAATGTTTTGTGTCCCAAAATACTGACAAGAGCCTGAAAGCAACTGTGTCCCCTGGTTGCTTCTTTAGAAGATTATCATTTAAAAACCAAAGACATCACCGACCAATATTCACATAGGCAATGACCGAAAACAATTCACCACACGTTCTCAATATTGAAAAAGAGTCAGTGTGGCTTAGTGGTTACAGTGTTGGACTACGATCTGGGAGACCAGGGTTCGAATCTCCACACAGCCATGAAGCTCACTGGGTGACCTTGGGCGAGTCACTGCCTCTCAGCGTCAGAAGAAGGCAATGGTAAACCACCTCTGAATACCGCTTAGCATGAAAACCCTGTTCATAGAGTCGCCATAAGTTGGAACCAATTTGAAGGCAGTCCATTTCCATTTTCTCAATATTGATTGTATCCAATAATAAAACCATTATTTCATTGATCAGGTCTGTAGACTCATCCTTCCTACATCAAGCTCAGGGTGGCATATGAAGGGGCTATCTCAACAACCCTGCACAATAGATTACTCTTCTGTTTGCTTGTCTATTAGGTATATAAGCCTGCCCTTTACCTAATGGTCCCAAGGCGGGTTACACATAAAACATTAAATACAAGTATAAAGCAATACCTAAAACTTAAAAGAATACAAATCAGCAGAAATCAATTGAAAGTATATGACTGGCACATCACTCCAGCCCTCCAAAAACCTGAGCAAGGAGGTACGTCTTTAACTACCCATCAAAAAATAAATAAACAATGCACCTCAGAGGTGAGGTCATTCCAAAGGTGGGGTGCTTCTACTGAGAAGGCCCTATCCTACACCATCATCCCACATTCTTCACCTGGCAGTGTAACCCAAAGAAGGGCCTACCCTGTTAATTGTAACACATGGCCAGGTCTATCTAGAGCAGGGATGGGGAACCTGTGGCCCTCCAGATATTGCAGGACTACAATGCCTATCAACCTTGACCATTGCCCAGGCAGGGTGGTGGAAGATGGAGTCCAAAAACATCTGGAGGGCCACAGCTTCCACACCTTTGGTACAGGGAGAGGTATTCCTCCAGATATTTGGGGCCCACATCATTTTGGACTTTAAACATTGACATCAGCACCTTGAATTGGGCTTAGACTACCAAGTGAGTTTTCACAGACGAATGGTAATTAAGAGCCAGTTTAAAATAAAATGGTAAAACTTTTCCAGGTGCAGGTGAGGGATGAATGTTTGAATGCATGCGCGCACGCACGCACGCACGCACACACACACACACACACACATACACACAGAGTGTGTCCCCACATGTAGAAAAGTAGCATGTTGGAAAACAGTTCAACCTAGCCTTCTCTCCATTCTTCCAATTGTCTGGAGGATTTTCTGGTAGGGAAACATCTAAACATATTCCCCCACCTGCTGCCTGAAGCAGTACAGTAAAAAACAACCACCCCAAATCCCTTTAAGTCACTATTTCTGCTGATTCTATACACTGACCCTCATTTCTCTCTACTTTCTTCTGGCATTTTCCATTCAAAATACATTCAAACAGCCAACAATCCCCCCCTAAAAAAACCCTCTTGATTGCATTGGAATTTCATTGCAACACTCTAGAAGGAGTTTTTTATTTATTTATTTATTTATTTATTTATTTATTTATTTATTTATTATTTGATTTATATCCCACCCTTCCTCCCAGCCGGAGCCCAGGGCAGCTCCAGAATCTTCTTGACCATGTAATAGACAAATCTTAGGGTTTTTTCTCTTCCTCTAATCAACTCCTTTGGATGGCATGAACCCAAAATATGTAGAATATAAGCAGATGGCTATCAACCGGCTGCTGCCACAAAACAATATTCCCATTGCGTAATAAATGGGTGGCATATTTTGCAACATCAAGCTGAAACCTGTTTTTGTCTTTTGACATATTTCTGCTGCTGTGGGGGAAAACCATGCCACTAAAATAGTTTCAGTCCTCAAGATGCAAGAACATCGATTAAAAAAGGTATTGAACTCTCAAAAAAGAGACAGAATAGTTTTTATTACTACATAAAGCAATATGGTGCCGTCCAGATATCATTGCACTATAACTCCCATCAGCCCCAGCCGGCATGGCCCATGGACAAGGATGATAAGGGCTGGAGGGTGCCCCATTGGCTATCCCTGGATTAACTGTTGGCTGCCAGGAGGGAAAGTGTATATACACCACTCAGCAGCCAACTACATGATTGCTGGAAACTAGGGGTTCACAAAGAGGGACCGCAAACACCTCAGAAGTAGTTATAATGAAACAGAATGCTTCTGAGCATGTTCAGAGTGTTTTTCTGCTCACACAGGAACACAGGAAGCTGCCTTATACTGAGTCAGACAGACCATTGACCTATCTAGCTCAGTATTGTCTACACTGATTGGCAGCGGCTCTCCAGAGTGTCAGACCAGGGGTCACTCCCAGAGCTACCTGGAGATGCCATTCAAAGCAGATGCTCTAGCACTCAGCTACAATCCTTCCCCATCATAATTTGCACTAATCGCACCCTCACACCTGGAATTAAGGAAAATGGCCAAATAATAAATAAAATTTATTTATTATTAAATTTATATCCCACCCTTCCTCCCAGTAGGAGCCTAGGGCGAATCTCTGACCAATCTACCCCATGTCTGAAATGGAACAGCTTCCCAACAGAGAATTACCCACAGCCGCCTTACTTTTTCACAGGCGGTAAGGTCAGTTTTAATGAAGTGCAACTTTTTGAAAACCTGGATATCATCCTGTATTCCACTGTTGTTTTAAACTGCTGTTCATTATAACTGCTTTGGATTTGCTCACCAGTTTTTTTATCTTATTGTCTGCTATACTGATTTTATATAAGTTGCCTTGTGTATTTTTCGTTGTAAAAATAGGTAAGATATAAATAATAATGAAAACACAAAGAGCTTCATAACCAACCACACACACAAATACCTGCAAGCAATAGGAAGCTTCAAACCTTTCATGCAGAGTCCACCTCAAAACATGTTTTTTAAAAAAAAAAAAATAAGAAGGAACTATTGCTCCTTTTGACATTATTATTTGTATGTGTATGAGACAGGAAGGGAGGTATACCTTTGGGATCCCTCTTGTGGGACTTCCAAATTGGCCAGGGAGTCTGGGTCTATGGTAATGATGAGGTCACATGCATGCTTATGGTGCTGGGGGGAAAGGGGAAGGACCATCCCAACCCATGAGGTTTTATCCAGCTTAGAGGAAATTGGGTCTACGGAGCTACAGGAAATTGGGAGAGGAGATTGTGATGTGGGAATAATTATATTATCAGCCATTTACTCTCTATGGCTCTGGGATGTGCATGCATGATTTTTGCAGGGTATAGATGCTTGAAATCTTCATCAGAATCGCTTTTGCAGGAGTTTTGCATGTGTATATTTCTAGCCAAACACTCTAACCTTTAGAGAGGCATCCGGTATTGATCGCTTTAAGTTCTACAAATTGTGTGTGTGTGTGTGTAGGTGGGTTATATTATTTGGTGCTCTATAATAAAGATACCTAGAATTTATCTAACACATTGCAAGTGATCAAAGTATTTCTCACACGCACCCACACAAACACATTTAGCTCAGAAAGGTTTGACATTGTGTGTGGTGCCTGCATGGCGGTGTGTTGGGGGGATGTGAACCAACATCTGATCTATTTATAGACGTGTATGTCTGTTTATGAGGCTCTCGGTGAAGGGAATTGTCCTCATAGGCCTTTATTGCACATAATACACATTTTCTAAATTAAGGAATCCTCACAACCCCCGGCTTCTCTCTTCAACCCTAATCCATGCAAACACCCTCTGTTCCCCCCCCCCAAGAGCAAAATATCAAGAGCTTCAAACCTTGTTTGCTGCTCTTTTTCCTCAAAGATTCCCGCTCCCCACAGGAATCGATTTAAGTCCCCCCACAGTTCCTAAACTATGGTATCCAACGATCCTAATAAGGGTCGTTCTCCCGATTTACCCCACCCCTCCAAATAAACCTCATGCACATCTGTCTAGGAATATCCCCCAGCTTGCGAGAGACCGCAACGCTGCAACAACACCCCCCTTCCCCGGATTTAGCACGTATCAGGAGCGAGACAGAGAAGATGCCTCCAGAGCAACTCCCCCGCCCCCCGGATTTCTTTCTCCTTTCCTTTCGACCTCAGATTTGTCTTGCAAAAAGGAAGAGTAGGATAATCTGATTTTAAAGGGGCTTCGTCCTTTCTGCGGGGAGGAGGGTGGCGAGGCTCTTTTTTTAAATGTCCCCTTACCTTGTTTTTTAAAAATAAAATATATAAAATAAAGTCCAAACACCAGCAACGCAGAGGATTTTCCGAGGATCTTTGGCCCCGCCGAGCAAACAAGAGAAAAAGGAAGGGAAGAGGAGAGACTTGCCCAGCCCTAGATGTGGAGAGGGGAGGGGTAAACTCTCTTCCTTCGGATTTTCTGGTGGGGCTGGATGAGAAGCAGAAGCGCCACCCGAAAGACGGGAGGAGCCTCAAGGGGGAATGCATCTGGGAGGAAACGAAGGAAACTGCCTGGGGGGTGGACCGGGGAGGAATTAGGAGACATGGAAGGCCGGTTGGGGTGTCTCCCGGGGCCTAAAGGGCGGGAAAGCCTCCCCCCAGGTAGGGCACTTAAAACTGGCAGCCGGGACTCCTGGGTTCATTGAGAGGGAGTCAGAAACTAGGTGGCTCCTACGCTGAAGTAATAACGAGGCTGGGGGCAAGCCCGCACTCCTGGGTTCTCATAGAGCTGGAAGTTTCATAAGTTTTAGTAATAAGGGAGGCTGGAAGCCAGGGTTCTCCTGAGAAAGAGCTGGAGCCGGTTGTGGCCGTCTTAATGGTGGTGAAGCAGGGGCTGCGGGCTAGGACTAGGGTAGCCAGATGCACACAGGGTTCCTGAGCCTTTTATGTTGTTGTTACAACAACTTTTATAGTTGGGTGGAAAGCAGGAATTTCAGCAGGCTTGTCGTGCTATTAAAACTGCTGCTGCTCCTGCAACAATTCAAAGTGCCAGAACCCTGCCCACTTTTTGCATCTGGCTACTCCTAGCTGTTGGGTTTCCAGGGAAGAAACTAAGGCTGTATTTGGTACTGCAGTACATTTGGAGCAGTATTATACCCCTTTAAACAGTCATGGCTTTCTCCAAATAATTCTGGGAACTGTAGTTTATTAAGGGGGCTGAGAGTTGTTGGGAGACCCCCGTTCCCCTCACAGAGCTACAATTCTCAGCGTGGTTTAACAATTGATCCCTCTTCCCAGGGAACTCTGGGAAATGTAACTCTGGTAGGGGTCTCCTAACAACTTTCAGCACCCTTAATGAACTACAATTCCCAGAATTCTTTGGGGAAGCCATGACTTTTAAAAGGGGTATAATGCTTCTTTAAATATACGGTGCAAATGGAGCCTAAGATGAGAGTAAGGACTCCCCAAGTTATGGTGGGAAGAAGCAGAATGCCTGGGTTGTTTGACATCAGGACTACAAGCTTGGACTTGTGTGTTCTTTTGAGGAGAAGCTAATTGGAATTCCTTGGGGCTTGTAGTAGTAAGGCTGGAGGAGGGGTTGGGAATTAGGACTTCTGAGTTCCCTGAGAAGGAGTTTGGATGAGCTCTAGGACCTGGGAGTTCTAGATTTGTTTGTTTTTGATGTTGGAAGGGGTGATTAGGTGGTTAAAAAGGGCAGGAGTGTAAAGTGGAAAACTGGGTGCTGGATTTTTTTACTAGCAGAAAGAGGAATGGGAGCCAGAATAAAATATTGTCTGGGATTCCTTTGGCATTAAGGTTTGGGTAGGAGGTGAATGTAGAAAGGAAATCTGACAGTTGAGTAGTTAGAGGAACAGATAGGTAGGGTCTATGTGCCTAAAACAGGGATGAGAAATCTCAAGCCCTGGGGCCAAATGCATTCCTCCAAGCCTCTCTCTACCCTTTCGGACTGTCACTAAAAACCCCTCTGCACTATACATTTAAAGCGGTATCATACCATTTTAAACAGTCATGGCTCCCCCCAAAGAATACTGGAAACTATAGTTTAAGGGTGCTGAAAGGTGTTAGGAGACCCCCTCACAGAACTACAGTTCCCAGAGTTCCCTGAAAAGGACTGATTGTTAACCCACACTGGGAATTGTAGTTCTGTGAAGGCAATGGGGTCCCATAACAACTCTCAGCACCTTTTGCCACACTCCTCACTAGCCCTACTCCCTTCCCTCCTTGGCTGCTTTTGCCAAGCTCAAATGTGTTCCACTGTGATTAAGCCTTCTGCTTGCCTGGATGGGTGATGGAGGGGTGTGTGTGTGTAGACAGCTCTGACTTCTGTGTGGCTGGAATGCAGCCCAGTGTATAAAGGTGAGAGTTGCATCCATTACTCCATCCACTTTTGCCTCTGGCCACACCTATCATTAGCAGGCTGCCCCCAGAACATTGCCCACAAGGGAATGTGGCTCCTGGCTTGAAAAAGATTTTTCACCCTGGCTTAAAACATCTGGATTCTATGAACATACAGAGAGTTATACCACATTCACACCATACATTTATTCCACTATTGTTCCACTTTAAATCCTCATGGCTTCCCCCAAAGAATTTTGGGAAGTGTGGTTTGTGAAGGGTGCTAAGAATTGTAGGAGACCCCTATTTCCTCTCATAGAGCTACAATTATCAGAATTCCCTGGACAGAGGGATTGACCCTTAAACCACTCTGGGAAACGTAGCTCTGTGAGGTGAATAGAGGTCTACAGCTCTCATCATCCTTCACAGGCTACCCTTCCAAGGATTCTTTGGGGGAAGCCATGATTGCTTAAATAGTGGGCTAAATGTATGGTGTGAATGTGGCCTTAAAGTATAATTTATTTAGTGTTTATAACTATATAATGCCATTGCTGTATATTGGGGCTATAGGAAAAGGAGGCAATAACAGCAAGAGATGGATGTGAGTAACTGCATTTTATCCATTTAAGCTTTGTTTCAACCGAGATTGACCTATCGTATCTGATCATACCTATCCTGCAAGGTGCTCAGGGTGAGGTACAAAGTTCAAGCTCATTTTATTCTCACAATAGCCAAATGAGGTAGATAGAGAGCAACTGCCCCCAGTCGCATAGAGGAATTCCTTTCATGGAGGAGGAATGCTTCCAAACACCAGTTGCTGGAAACCACAGGAGGGGAGAGTGCTCTTGCAGTCAGGTCCTGATTGCAGGTTTCCCATGGTAACTGGTAGGTCACTGTGAGAACAGGATGCTGGACTAGATGGGCCTTTGGCCTGATCCAGCAGTGCTGTTCTTACAAAAAGGATCACCTTTCCCAGAAAAGGAGTTATAGGAAGCTGATGACCCAAGACTCGTGAGTTCTCTTTAAGAGGGGAAGAAGCTGCACTGAGTGGCCAGCTCCACAGCCTCAAAGAACCCTTGTATATTTACGCCTTGTTGAGGCAGGCATGGTGAACCTGTAGTCCTCCAGATGCTGCTGGCCATTGCTGGCTGAGGCTGGTGAAAACAAGTACAACGTGTGGAGGGCCTCAGGTTCTTCATCCCTGCCATAACTGCTCATGTGCTAATTGTACCAAGGCTGACATTCGAAACTTGGTGGCTTTGACTTTGAGGATGCATAATTTACAATAGCACACTTGTTTTTAAAGAAATCACTTTGAAACAAATGGTCAGAACCCTGTCAAGAGGATTTTGGGGAAGGGCCATTGCTCAGTAGCAGAGCGTCTGCCTTGCATGCACAAGGTCCCAAATTCAGTCCCCCGCAAGCAGGGCTAGGAGAGAACCCAGTCTGGAATCCTGGGTAGCTGCTGTCAGTCAGTGTAGACAGTACTGAACTAAATGGAAAAGTGGTCTGACACAGTATAATGCAGCTACTTATGAAATACGACACCCCATTTTATTTTTCAAATGAATATTGGGTTTTGTTAAAACCAGCCAGAAAATATCCATCAGATATCTTATTAGGTGCCATGTCAAAACTATGTTATTTTCTCATGCTTCTGGCCAATTATAATACTTCTTGCTAGTTTAATGCTGCTACTAATTCTTTTCTACTCTGTGACTGTTTTTCTGGTATATGGTTTTATTAAAAACGCATTAATATTTTGGGGAGTACTTTTTTCTACATGGGAGAAGATGACAAACTGGTTTGTTTTTTTAAAAAATATATTCTCTTTGAATATCTAAGGGAGCTCCTGTAACAGCTCAAGTCTCCTCAACGTGTAGATGCGGGAGCTTGCAAAGGAATTTCGTTTTACAGGATTACAGATCCTTCCTTTCCCCTTAGGGGTCAGAGCTGCTGTAAACTGCATCCTATCAAATAGTTTTAACTGGGGGGAAAATCAGAAGGGTCAAATAAGGTATTTCGGGAGATTAATACAAGAAGAGCTATTTTAATAAACAGAGGGGAACTTTTCAAGCATTTACAGTATTCAGTTGGCACCAAAACCAATGGGGTTTTTGCAGCTACTGCACATGCTCCTTTTTAGCAAGGAGTGCAAGGGAGAAAACAGGTGCTTCCGTTGCTATAGAAACAGTGGCTGAGGCCTGTTCTAGCTTTAGCAGAATCTGTGTTGTGTTACTGTAATCAAGACAGGACCCTGTAATAATAACTTTAAAAATATTGTCTTCAGGTCTGGATTGGCCATTTGATAGTTCTGTCAAGGGGTCAGTGCACTCAAGGGCCAGTCTTCCTGGGGGATTTGTTTATACAGATATATCAGAGGAGGCAGACGCACACATCTTGCAAAATTCTTGTCACTTTAAAAGGGTTTCTTTTGGAAATGCGGGAGGCGGCAAGATTCACTCCTACCCATCAGTCACTCAGCAAAAATATATTTAGCGCATATTATCCTAACTTATTTGTGAGTCCTTGCACAAGGGGAAGATGGGGTGTGAGCTGGAGATCACCCTATTTGTTTAATCTATATGCAGAACATATACTGAAAGTGGGACTGAACCAAGAAAAACGTGTGAAAATTGAAGGGAGAAATATCAATAATTTAAGATATGCAGATGATATACTACTAGCAGAAACCAGTAACTATTTGAAATGAATCCTGATGAAAGTTAAAGAGGAAAGCACAAAAGCAGGACTACAGCTGAACGTCAGAAAGACTAAATGACAACAGAAGATTTATGTAACATTACAGTTGACAACGAGGATATTGAACTTGTCAAGGATTATCAATACCTCGGCACAGTCATTAACCGAAACGGAGACAATAGTCAAGAAATCAGAAGGCTAGGACTGAGGGAATTAGAAAAGGTCCTCAAATGCAAAGATATATCACTGAACACTAAAGTCAGGATCATTCAGACCATGGTATTCCCGATCTCTATGTACGGATGTGAAAGTTGGACAGTGAAAAAGGCAGATAAGAGAAAAATAAACTCATTTGAAATGTGGGGTTGGATGAGAGCTTTGCACATACCATGGACTACGAAAAAGACAAATAATTGAGTGTTACAACAAATTAAACCAGAACTATCACTAGAAGCTAAAATGATGAAATTGAGGTTATCATACTTTGGACACATCATGAGAAGACATGATTCACTAGAAAAGACAATAATGCTGGGAAAAACAGAAGGGAGTAGAAAAAGAGGAAGGCCAAACAAGAGTTGGTTTGATTCCATAAAGGAAGCCACAGACCTGAACTTACAAGATCTGAACAGGGTGGTTCATGACAGATGCTATTGGAGGTCACTGATTCATAGAGTCACCATTAAGTCGTAATCAACTTGAAGGCATGTAACAACAGCACTGCTCCATCTAGTTCAGGATTGTCTACACTGACCAGCAGTGGCTCTCCAGGATTTCAGGCTGCTGACATTCCTAGGCCTACCTGGAAATGCTGGGGATTGAACCTGAAAGCTTAAGGATGCAAAGCAGATGCTCAGCCACAGAGCTATGGCCCTTCCTTTGCTGTAGATTCAACAGCTATCTGATAGGGAGACCAGAAGTGTGGCAATAGGGATATGCTCCACAAAGTTTGTAGAATTTACTTCCTAATGAGAAAAGCATTCCTATTTTCCAATTCCACCCCATCCTAACCACAATTGATCTGGGAAGAAGCCTCATGAAGTTTTCCTTGCAGAGCAGTCTCTTTAGGAATGCAGCCTGTGCGATTTTGGATGGAAATGGTTCCACTTCACTAGGAGCTGCTGGGGGGGGATTAAGTTTCTTCTTTTATTCTGCTCTGGTTGGAGGCGGTGTATAAACGTAATTGTGCAAGCACAACACAAGCCAACTCCTCACCACCACCTCAAATTCTTTTAGTCTTTAAAAATGCACCAGTTTGCAACTCCTAAGACTAGATGAGGTTATCATACTTTGGACACATCATGAGAAGACATGATTCACTAGAAAAGACAATAATGCTGGGGAAAACAGAAGGGAGTAGAAAAAGAGGAAGACCAAACAAGAGATGGATTCATTCCATAGAGGGAGCCACAGACCTGAACTTACAAGATCTGGACAGGGTAGTTCATGACAGATGCTCTTGGAGGTCACTGATTGATAGGGTCGCCATAAGTCGTAATCGACTTGAAGGCACATAAGACTAAATGCTCAAACTGTGCAGGATCACACCCGGCAGGAAGGTGCACCCTCAGATTTTAGCTTGCAGAATGAAACAAAACGGGGGAATGTGTGAAAGAAGCAGTAAACGTCACACACAACTTGAGGGAATAAATTTTAGGTGAAAGAAGTTTTTGTGTGCATCATGGAATGGTTTGGAAGGCTCGGGATCTTCTTTGCTTAAACCAAGAGTGCTGGGCTGGAAAAACTGAAAACGAAGCTTCAAGCAACACATTAGGGATGAAGGGGAAACGCGTGTGACAGTTGTGTTTCTGTAGGGTTATCACTTGAGTGAATTTATGCATTTTGGGATTGCTCAGAACTGGTTTCGTAGGTAACTGTACACCTTTTTCCATTCTGATCTCCCCACCACCTCCAACATTATTTATTTATTGGATTTATTAGTCACCCATCTGGGAGGTTGTCTCAACCACATTAAACAGTAATATAAAACATTAACAGATTAAAATCACAACCGATCTCTACAGAACCTAACCCATCTCAAAAGCCTGTTTGAACAACCAGCGAAAACTCAACAGAGAGGGGGCCTGGCGGAGGTCATTTGGTAAAGAGTTCCATATGGTGGGGGCTACAATTGAAAAAGTTCTCACTCTAGTCCTCACCAGCCTAGCTACTTTGACTGGTGGGATAATGAGTAGGCCTTTCAAGACCGATCTTGTTGAGCAGCACCCATGATGGTGATGAAGGCGTTCCTTTAAGTTGGACCAGCACCATATAAGGTCTTAAAGGTTAAGGCTAATACCTTGAATTGGGCCCAAAAAAACTACCGGTAGCCAGTGCAACTCCTTCAGCACTGGAGTGATATATCGGCGGCAGCTGCCTTTATTCAGGCGAGCCATTGCGTTCTGTACCAATTGCAGCTTCCAGACCGTTTTCACGGGTAACCCCATGTAAAGTGTGTTACAATAGTCTAGGCGGGAAGAGACCAAGGCATGTACCACCGAAGGGAGCAAATGGTTGGGGAGGTAGGGGCGTATCCTCTGTATTAGATGAAGTTGATATAGTGCCGTCCAGCTCACCACAGAGACCTGAGCCTCCATAGACAGCTGGGAGTCAAGAATGACCCCCCGACTGCAGACCTGGTCTTTCAGGGGCAGTTGTATCCCATTGAGCCTCAGATCAAAACTCCCCAAACTTGTCTCCCACCAACAGCACCTTGGTTTTATCAGGGTTCAGCTTTAGCTTATTCCTTCTCATCCAGTCGCTCACCAACTCCAGGCACTTGGATAGGGCTTCTACAGCCAGCAGTGAAGATTTAAATGAAAGATAGATCTGCGTGTCATCTGCACATTGATGACATTGCAGGCCAAATCTCCTGATGACGTCTCCTAGCGGCTTTATATACATGTTAAACAGCATCAGGGAGAGGATGGAACCCTGAGGCACCCCCCACAAGAGGCCAGGGACCCAAGACCTCATCCCCCAACGCTACTCTCTGGTATCTCCCAGACAGGAAGGAGCGGAACCACTGTAATACAGTGCCACCTGTACCTAACCCAGCCTTTTTCAACCAGTGTGCTTCCAGATGTTGTTGGACCACAACTCCCATCAGCCTCAGCCAGCATTGCCAACGGTCAGGAAAGATGGGAGTTGTGGTCCAACAACATCTGGAAGCACACTGGTTGGGAAAGGCTGACCTAACTCCTCCAGGCGATCCAGCAGGATACCGTGATCGAAGGTGTCAAATGCCGCTGAGAGATCAAGGACGAGGAGGGTGCATTCGCCTCTATCCAACGCCCTCCTCATATCGTCTACTAGGGCAATTAAGGCTGTTCCCGTCCCATGTCCAGGTCTGAAGCCTGATTGGAATGGATCCAGGTAATCCGCTTCCTCCAAGTATGCTTGCAACTGCTTCGCCACCACTCGCTCGACCACCTTACCCAGGAATGGTAAATTTGAGACTGGGCGGAAGTTGTTCAAATTAAGGGGGTCTAAGGACTTCTTTAAAACATTTATCTACAGATAAAGCTGAGTAAAAGATTTGTGTTATCGAGAATATTATCTCCCTTTATCCTGCTAGTCTCTGCTTTAGTGCACAGCCATGATCAACGAGATGCAGGTAGCCTGTTGAAAGCTGAATTTGAATACAACTGAAAGAATAGGAGGTCTGTATTTGGAGAAAACAGGAACTGTCTTGTATTTCAAGTTACCTCATTGATGATGACAACCAACAAAATGGCATTCAGTGTAAATGGGGGGGGGCTAGGGCAAGCCCTCCATACCTTCTGTGGCCAGCATAGAAATCAAGGGGATTGGCAGAGAGACAGGCTTGCTCTTCTGCAAGCCCCCAGTCAGTTAAAACCTTTTGGTATCTTACATGTACCAAACAGCAGCCAGTGGGGTTGCATTGCTCTCTTGGCTTCCCAACACTGTATTGCTGCAGCTTACCAAAGGGGAGAAAGGGCAAGGCACAAGGCAAGCCACATGGCAGCAGCAGCATCCAATTGGCTGTCATTGCATGCCACGCCCTGCTGAGCTTCCCCCACCTCCCTGCAAGCTGAAGTTTTGTCTATTCTTCTGCTTCATTTTATATTTATAATTTTTTCTTGTAAACTGTCCTGCAAGTTTCTACAATTCCTTTACTCAGAGTCACAGCCTTCACCTGCATGTGTATTTTTCCAATGTTTTACACACTCATCTATATAAGCACTCCCCCACCAGGAAAGATAAGCTCCTACCCTAAAGAATGAAGCCACACCCACAAAAGGTTACTCACAAGACTAGTTTAATTCAACACCCATAAGAGCTGGGCTCCTTTATTACCAAAAAATAAAAGAGGATATCAAAGGGAGAGAGAACAAGCCACAGATAAAACATTACTGATCTTTCACTACAAGTTTACCTGCCAATAGATACCAGCTGGAACAGGGGATCAATTTTAACATGCAGACAAAATTATGAAGTGATGGGGCATACACACACACACACATACATGAAAAACAAGAGCTTTAAAACAGGATGAACAGACATACAAAAGAATGTTCGTGTTTTTAGTTCCCCCCAGCCTCAAGGTTTTTTTTCTATAAAACAAAATGTAATTTTAAATGCCAGGTATTCACAGAGCACCCCACCTGGACTCCTCCCCCCCTTTCATGTTTCCCATCACAGAGGCAGATCACTGAGTAGTGCTGACATAAGGGTGAAGTAGGGCAATGCAATAGGTGCAGTCCCAAAATCTTGTTGGCAGGCAGGCAGTGGAAGTCCATTTGAATGAGTCTCTTGTGGAGGCACCAGCAGCAGGGACCTTCTTTGTCATCTTAGTGCCAGTTGAACAGTGAGACTTTTGCCCTGAGGGAGCGCAGGAGGTCTGCTGATGTCAGCCCCATCTCCACTACACACAGCTTAGTGATAGAAGTTCTATATCTGCCACAGGAACGGGGTGTGTTTGCATGTTCCAGACTGTCAGTCACCTTATTCTCCATCAGATGAAATTAAACGTGAAGTTCCAGGGAAGTGGAGAAGGTCAGGAATTAAAACCAAGGTCAACATCGAGAGGCAAAGCCCCCTTTATCGGGTCTGTTCAACTGTAAGAGACACCACATGTTAGGCAGAACATGGCAAACAAGCTCTGGCCGCTGATTCAGTTCTGTTTCTGAACACCCTTTTCACCAGTCTTCAAATTTCTGCTGGAGTGACCACCACTACCAAACCAAGTACTCCCCTGCCCAATTCCACATGGCAAATAGCAACCCTCCTGCGCCAGCAGCCTGTTTCTAGTTGCATCCGAACACTCATTTCATCTGGCAATTTCTCTTCCCAGCTTCCCTTGCTCTCTTGTACTGCTCATTGTACCATTCTACTTAACCAGCTTAAACAGTTAAAATAACTTTTGGAACCCCAATATTTATAATTTCTTTGGGGGGGAAATTAAGTTTTTCTTAAATAGCTTGGTTAGTATTAAATAACTGGGTATGTACTGTGTAATGCTGCCCTTGAAGATCACTGATACCTGAAGGAGCACCTCTTCCAATATCAGTCTGCCCAATGTCTTAAGGTCAATGGAGGATCTACAGCTACCCTCAAATTGGGCTCAAAAGCCAACAGGCAGTAACTCCTTCAGAATCAATGTAACATGAAAGCACTTTTCATGCAGAAGGTCCCAGGTTCAATCCCTGCCATCTCCACACAGGGTTGGGAATGGCCCCCGTCTGAAAGCCTGGAAAGCTGTAGCAAGTAGGTGTGGACATTACTGAGCTAGATGGACCCATAGTCTGACTCTTCCTAGCCCATCTGGCTGTGCCGATTAACGTTCTGGCAGCCGCATTCTGCACTAATTAAGGCTTCCGAGTCAGACCACCTTGCCAACGTATGCCTCCTTCAGTCCCAAAATCCCTGTTTGACTTCCAGCCCCAACCAAGCTCTTCCAGGAGAAACCAGATCTCCCCTCCTCGTTCCAGCTGCAATAGAAGGTCTCCTGCTGCACTCACTGTAGGAGGAGATGTCGATCTCATCAGGCAGCTCACTGATGTTCACCTCAAAGCGGTCCTGCACTTCGTTTAGGATCTTAGCGTCATTCTCATCCGATACAAAAGTGATTGCCAGACCTTTTGTGCCAAAGCGCCCAGCACGAGCCACCTGCAGAGTCCACAAAGGAGAAGATGGGCCCAGGTGCCTATGCAAGTAGTCCCAGCTAGGAGCTTCAGGAAAGAAAGAGGAAACTCTGCTCCCTCTAAGGCTAAGGAAAGAACTGGAAGCAAGAGGCACTGGGACATATCCAACCCCACCTTGGACTTAGGTGCTGCTCAGGGCTTGGAGAGACATCAGAACAAGTCAGAGACTCTAGTCTGAGCAAACTCATCAATGCAATGACACCTTGGACTTTTCTACCCTTCCCAACTTAGGCCTCAAACCTCAGACGGTTTGGAATCCACTTCTGACTAGCCTCACTCACCCGGTGCAGATAAGTGTCTGAATCCTCTGGCATGTCATAGTTGAAAGCAATGTTGACTCGTTCAATGTCCATTCCACGACCAAAGAGATTGGTGGCCACCAAGATCCGGCGCTGGAAGTCCTTGAATTGCTGGTATCGTGACAACCTGCAAGACCCACCTCTTAGAAAAACAACAGAAGCGCAACTCCCACTCACCCCCTATTCTACCAAACCACCAGACACAACTGCCAAACAGACAAAGAAATAAGACAGAGGTGCAAACAGATGGCCTAGGCCAGCCATGAGCTATGCTTGGACCTGTTCCCTCGAGTAGGCAAGAAAGACTGAAGGAGGTTGCTGTCACACAGAGGACTCACTGCTTGCCTAATTTAAATAGCCCCACCTTCTGAAGTGAGTGGGAAGAGCAACCTAACCAAGGATTTCCTCCATCATAAAGGAAGTGCAGCTCCCACTCACCGTCTGTTCTAACCCATCAGACATGACCACCCTTACTAGGCTCACATTACACCATTGCAAAACTGGACTTTGACCTCCCCCCAACTAGCCTAGTCAACATTTTGCCCCAAAGCCCTCCTTTAAGACAAGGCATTTAATCTTGTATTGATCCTGACCAGATTCTTGCTGAATTTAAGGATCAGTTTTCCAGCTCCAAATGTCAAACGTAAGACAAAATGCTTCTTTTTTTCCTGGATCCCAAGGGCAACTTAGATGCCAAGAAAGATGAGGACTGCATCACTTTCAACAAGGTGAATCACAGGAATAGTGCTCTCTTTTGCCTGCATGTGGGACTAGACACCTTTTGTTAAACATCTTTTCCTGCCTACACTTGGCAGACTACACTTGGCAAGAGAAGGAACTTCTGCCTATGTCTCAGCAACACAGCTTCTGCAGGAGCTATTGCTCAGGGCTTAGAAAAGCATCACTTAAGAGTCAGAGACTCTAGTCTGAGCAATTTCATCATAGCAAATTAGCCACCTGCAGCTCAATCCCATCCCTCCCACAGCCTTGGGCCCTTCTCACCTCTCTTCCTGGGGCATGCCCCTGTGGATGGCAATTGCTGGGAAGTTCTGCTCCACTAGTAACTGAGCCAATGCTATGCAGCGCTGCACAGACTTCACAAAGATCACCACCTAGATGCAGGAGGGAAGGATCAATCACACCTATTCACTGCTAGGGGGTTGCCAGTGACATTTTACGGTTTTGTTTGCTTTGTACAGGCCCTCCTGTTAAGTCTGTTCCCAAGGATGGCCAGAGTGGGCATTGAGCTTCCACTCACAGGAAGCCATGAAGGCAGAACCAAACTTCTCCACAGCCAGGCTATCTCCAGGCCAGTCACTTTGTGCTCATTATTTGGGCCATCATTAAGCTTCAAATTAAACCTGTAGGACTCAGTTCATCAGATCTTAGGCCAGTCACTTTCTCTCAATCTAACCTACCTCAAAGGATTGTTGTGAGGATACAATGGGGAGAGGGGAATCACATACACCACCTTGAGCTCCTTGGAGGAATAGTGTGGTATAAATTTAAGAAATAAAGATAAACAATCCAACCAGGACAAAGTCAGCAACAGTTCCCCACATTCCACCAAGTCAACCCTCTTATCTTTGAAAGTGGTCTGGATTTTGCAAGGTCTGGTCCCTCCCTCACTGGCCACCCGTCCCTGGAGCAGAATCTACTCCCAGAAGGCACCTGGTTGAACTCCAGCACGTCAAGCAGATCAAAGAGCTTGCGGTTTTTCTCGTTGTCTTTCAGTTTGACATAGTACTGCTGCAGGCCGTGCAGCGTCAGCTTGGTCTCGTCATCCACGAAGATCTCCATGGGCTGAGGAGCAAACCCAGGGCCGGTTAGACCAGGGCAGGGCTGACCTGGGCTTGGAGGGAGGGGTGAGGGGGACAAGAAGCACAAAACGTGCACAGGAACAGCTTCCCCTGCCACATGCACACCCGTGGTCCTATATTCCCTCAGGGAAGATTAGAAAAGCAGAGATGCCCCACCTGCTTCAACCTCCAACAAATTCAAAAGCCAAAACGCTTCCAAAATGCAAACGATCCTGGGAGACAATAGTCTCCTTGCTCAGCCAAAAACATCTCCTGCAAAGCATTCTGGGGGGAATGGCTAGCACTATCACCTCCTGAGACAATTCTTCCCCTTTACAAAGCACTAGTAAATCAGCCACCTTCACAAAGCCAAATTTGGCAGGATACAAACTTTAAACATGAAAACAGAAGTCACATGTTTTCCTCCAAAAACTTAAGATTTCCTTCCAACCCCCCAGAAACCCTAGAGTTAAAAAAAAAAAAGCAACAGCACTTGTACAGAAACTAAATCAGTGCATGTTAAAGAGCTCCTTTGGTCTTTGACCCTTCCTCACAGGTTTTTCCTAAGAGTAAATGGGGGAGCTTTGGTCCAGTGTAATGTACCACTTCCCGTGTAATTTCCAACACGCGCTATCTAGTGACTCTAGCATTGGCATCAAGAGCCAGTGAAGTATCTCTTTTCCCTTTTGAACAAGTACACATGAAAAAGTTTCTGCTTCGACCATTCCTTCCCAAGAATTCGTCTCTCCAACTGACTCCTCAAGCCCACTATTTGCCTCACAAATCCTGTTTATTTCAGGCATTCCCACAGCTACTTTTCAGAGCGGAACTGATTCCAGCACCTTCCCTACCACACAGTTTGATGGCTCTTTCAGGGTAAAAGCCGTTCTCTTCCCCCTCTCACAACGGGAACCCTTCAAGCCAATCCCTTTCCCACATGGCACTCGGGGGGGGGAGGAGATAGACAATAAAACGCGCTTTCCCCAGTTCAGAACAAAAAAAGGATAAAACTTCTCCAGGTCGCCAGGCGTCTGCTCCGCTGGCTGCTGCCGATCTCTCGGATCCCTCGGGGAGTCCTTCGCCGCAGGTCTCCAGAGTGCCAGCCAGAGTGAATGGGCAGGGTGGGACAGGGCGAGGAGGGCAGGATCGTGTACATGCATGCTGCCAGTGCGTGTGAACCTAATCGCAATGCATGGCAGTGAGGAAAAAAGGAAGCCACACTTGCCTGGGTGTGTGTGGGCCAGGATCTTCTGAACACGGTGCTGACAAGCAGGTGGATCCCACGCTGAGGGAGTGCAGGGAAAACAGGATAGCAGGGAGGCGCTATGAATTCTGCGCCCCCCGCCAGGTGTGAAGGCACAAGAGGATCCTTCTGGGATGGATCCCCCTTTGAACAAAGGTGGACGATCTCTAAGCCTTGTGTGCCAGCTGGGCGGAAGAAGGTCATAGTGTGAATGCTCTCTAGCCCTATCGGGAAAGGCCTGTCGTTCATGTGTGCAAATATGCTGGCTAGTGTAACCCGAATGATCTTCCGGAAGGTATGTGCCCTACAAGTGCCTTGGGGGGACTGGGGTAGCCGATGGGCCGCAGCGATGCAGCCCAGGGTGCTGTAGACTGTGGTGGTGTTCTAAGCTCTGGCCCCCTGCTCCTTCCCTGGATGGGGAGGAAGGGAGGCTGGCCAGCCGGCCAGGTGGATAAAGAAGGTAGAAGGGATTTAATTACGTCTTGCATGAATTTGCGGCACACAGGGCGGATTTCCTTGCTGAGAGTGGCACTGAACATCATGACCTGCTTTTCATGCGGGGTCATGCGGAAGATCTCCTGGACATCCCGGCGCATATCTGTGAGAGAAAAAAGGGCCAACAGGTTAGAAACGGCTCTTTGTACTACTCCAAGAATCCAACAGGCCTACTCTTCTCCATTACCAGGCCTTGTTCACGTAGAGGATTACTTCCAGCCTCACAAACTCTTAACAGCTCCTTGTGCTGCTCTTTCAGGAGTTAGCATTAAAGGGAGGGACAGGAGTATGGGCTGCTTTTTAAAGAGTGCATTTCTGTATGTTGTTGGATATGTTTGTTGGTCTTCTGTTGTTTTCACTGGGCAGTAACTAGGCTGCTGCTTTTACTTTAAGATTTGTATTTGATTATAAGCTGCCCCAAGGAAAATTTTCTTATAAATTGTTCATGAGGATGCTACCTGAAGAGGCCAAGGGAAGGGCTACTTTTCGCCAAAAAGCAATGGTGACAGAGAATCAGGGGAAATTTCCCATGACTTTATTCTAGCTGCAGCTGCTGTATTGCAGTTATCTGGTGATGCGTGCCAAGATACAGTTGCACAAAGTTACATCCACCTATCATATTTTCCGTCAAGAATAAAAACTACTGTCTTCCTCTTCCTATCTGAGGTAAAGAAAAACTGACCTCAAGGAGAAAGATAAGCTACTTCCTTGTCCAACCCATGCCCAACTCTTTCAGAAGTTTGCCTCCAAGAGGAAGGAATAATAATAATTAAAAAAGCGCCACAGTGGGAACCACTGGCTTGAGGAGAAAAAAAATTATTGCACCGTTTGTCCATTCTTTGGATTGGATCCTGACTTGCACTCAAGCAGAGTTCAGATTCCTCCTTTCCCCATAGACCCCTGGATCCAGTGTGTTCAGAAATAGCACCCATCCTTTTGTTCATGAAAACATAGTTTCCAAGAAGTCAAAAGTCTGGACTCCCAGCTATCCCAAGCAATGCGTCTGGTACGGAAGTAATGAACTGGCTGTCCATTAGACTAAGCCCAGCCCACCTGAAGTGCACATCTGCATACGCACACACAGAGCTCACCAAGCTGCTCAAGCATCTTGTCGCATTCGTCCAGGATGAAGTGTTTTATGTGCTTGAGATTAAGGCTCTTGTTGCGGGCCAAGGCCAGGATGCGGCCCGGGGTCCCCACCACAATGTGGGGGCAGTTCTTCTTCAGCACCTCCTCATCCTTCTTGATGGACAGGCCCCCAAAGAACACCGCCACCTGGGGAAGGAGGGAGAGAGAGAAGGGAGACTCTCACATAAAGGCTGGCTACTAGGAGACACAATGAGCCCAAGGGTGCAGAAATTGGCAGTGGGAAAAATGATAACAGGACAAAGGCAGAATGCAAATTCTGTTGCATTTGTAACTGATGGAAACTGTCAACGTTATCTCCAAGTTAGTTTCAGCCCCAAGCCAGGAAGTCTTCCATCCCTCTCCCAAAATTCTGTAGGTATTATTGTTGTAATTATTATTATTAATTGCATTTATATACTGCCCCATAGCCAAAGCTCTCTGGGCGGTTTACAACAATTAAAAACATTAAAAACAAATACAGTAAGGCCCCACTCATACGACGGGTTACATTCCAGACCCCCACCAAAAAGCAGAACTCATTCAACAGAATGGAGCCCAACACCCGAAAAATGCCGTAAAAGCGGAACAAGCGCTGTATGAGTGGGGCCTTACTCTAGTTGAAAGCCGCTGTATTAGCAGAATGCCGCAAAGCAGGGCCCTACTGTATTCAAATTTAAAAACACATTTTTAAAAAAACAATTTAAAAGCATATGCTAAAATGCCTGGGAGAAAAATCTTGACCTGGCGCCGAAAAGATAACAGTGCTGGCACCAGGCACACCTCGTCAGGGACATAATTCCACAATTTGGGGGCCACCACTGAGAAGGCCCTCTCCCTTGTTGCCAGCCTCCAAACTTCCCTTGGAGTAGGCGCCCAGAGGGCCTTAGATGTTGAGCATAGTGTACGGGTGGCTTTGTGTCGGGACAGGCGTTCCATCAGGTATTGTGGTCCCAAGCCATGTAAGGCTTTATAGGTCAAAACCAGCATCTTGAATTCAGCTCGGAAACATACAGACAGCCAATGCAAGCAGGCCAGAATTGGTTTTATATGTTCGAACCGTCTGGTCCCTGTTACCAATCTGGCCACTGCATTTCGCACACGCTGCAGTTTCCGAACCGTCTTCAACGGCAGCCCCACATAAAGCACACTGCGCTAATCTAACTTGGAGATATACTTTCTACTGATCACTCTCATGATACTTTCACTCCCATGCAGGAAAACATTGTGCATAGGACTTGAGAGACAACAGCAGCAATGGCCATTCCATGTCTCTTACCTTGACGCTGGGCATGTACTTGGAGAAGCGCTCATACTCCTTGCTGATCTGGAAGGCCAGCTCACGTGTGTGACACATCACCAGCACTGACACCTGTCAAGGAGGTCAGAAATACCTTTCAAGCCCCTACTGATTATTACTCCTAGTCAACTCTCACCCAGATCTATTTACCTGGCAGGTTACCATGTTCTCTCTGCATTCACCCACCCTTACTTTCCTTTCTCAAACATACCTGTCCAGTGACTGGTTCCAACTGCTGTAGTGTAGCAAGAACGAAGACGGCAGTCTTGCCCATACCAGACTTGGCCTGGCACAGGACATCCATGCCCAAGATTGCCTGTGGGATACACTCATGTTGCACTGCGTTGAGAATCAAAGAATATAATGAATATCTCCTGGCAGTGCATTCAGCTCCCCTTTGCTAACTTCCCCAAATCTCCCCACCAGACAAGGCATCTGGCCTCACCTTCAGAGGGGTGCTCAAAGCCACAATCGACAATGGCACGCAGCAGCTCTGGTTTTAACAGGAAGTCACGGAAGCCAGAACTGTGGATGGAGACATACGATCCCTTGACATCTTTCTTAGACGGGACCTCCACCCCATCTCCAGTTGCCTGGTTTTCCACCTCATCATCCTCATAATCCAGCAGCTCATTGTCAACATCATTCTCAGTCATGGTGATGCCTCTCTCTCTCAAAACTGAAAAGAAAGATTTGTGTGAAACTGGAGGGGGAAATCCTAGGCCACCACCCTGACAGAGCAGGACAAGATAAACCAAACCACTGCACACTTCAAAGAGATTCACCCTCCATCCCTACTTCTAAGTTGTTAATATCCACAGGGGTAACTGTTCTAGCTATGTTGTAGCAAGACCAATAACGTGTCCTGCAGCACTTTATATGCAAACAAATTTATCATGGCACAGGTTTTCTTGGATTACAGATGTATAAAGTGTTACCTCAGCGAGTAGGCAGATATATTTACAAGGGTACGGGGGGGGGAAGTATAAATATTGGAGCCAAATCATGTAAGGGCTAAGAGTGCAATGATTCTACATAAAGCCTGAATGTATACAAGAAACGCACAGTGAACATTCACATCAGCAGCGACAGCACAACTTTCCTAGCTTGGTTTATGTTAATTAACATTTGTATTGTGTGAGGAAGCTATTGTCTTGCTTCAGGCCTCAACACACAGAATCAGATTTACTGGTACAAAGCCTCACTTTGGAGGGAGCAGAGTGTCCTGGAAGTCTATAATGTTCTCCAACTGGTTACGTAGATTCTTTTGCTGTCTGCATACGCAAACAGGTCAGTCTCTACACACAAAAAAAATGGACATTTGATATCAAAATTTCTGTGCCCCAGTCACAATCTTTGTTTTATTATGATACCTGTATTTATACAAGCATTTTCAATCTGCCCTTTTTATTACTCTTACAAAAAACAAGAAAAGGATCATTTAAAAAAATGGCAGGATTCAAACCAGCAGAATATTACAGTTCCCACAGAAAACTATGGTTAACACCATATACCTCATGCTTTGCGTTTTATTTATCTGTCAACATCTGATCATGCCTGTTGCGTTCGTCTTATACCACAATATATCTGCATCTCTTGGGAAAGCATTTCTGCCCATCACAGCTAGAATATTTTGAATTCTAAACGGCAAAATTAGCATAAAACACACAAGACCCTCACATGTTTTTACTTAACATGATTCTCCTTTATGAGGAACAGACTGCTCATAACCACATAAAACACTAGAGAAGTAAGGCAAACCCTCCTGAGCAGCACTAAAGTCAGGCATAGGGACTGTGGTCCTCCAGATGTTGCTGGGATGGAGTCCAATTTCCATCAGCTCCAGCCAGCATGCCAAGATTCAGGGATGACCCGAGTTCTAGTTCAGCAACATCTGGAGGGCCACACATAGTCACCTATCACTAGTTTGAGCACAGAATAGTAAATTTGAAAGAGATGGAACTGTACTGCCCAAGGGTAGACTGACCTACATAAAAATTACTACCTAATACGTTTTAATGGGCTTGAGACCACAAAAACATGTACCATAATAAATTTGTCAGTTATTATGGTGCTATATTATTATTTGTTACTTTACCTACAACAGACCAACGTGGCTATCCTTCTGTAAGAGGTCTTGGAAAGTGCATGGAAGGGGTACAACTAGGACCCCTAAAAGTTAAACAGGCTGTATTCAGCAGAAACAATTCTAACTTCACTATGTCCTAAAAGGTAAGTTACCCTTCTACTCCCTCCTCACTTAACCCCATGAAAACATGCTTTACTTCAGGCTCATAACTCAAATGCTGGGGCCCCTGCAGTGCAGTTCAAGATATGCATACTCACCTCACTCCTAAGCAAGCATTTCAAAAGTGAGAAAAAGAACAAGGAAGCTTGACCCACACCCACGCTTTCCCATTTCCAAAACCATGCAGGAGCCAAACTTTAAGACACTGGGATTCTAACATCCAGGCATATGCCATAGCAGGAATAACAGACTGACACCATGAAACTGAAATTCACAACCCTTATGAAGATCCCCATTCCTGAGGTGCTGTCTGTGCTTGAGGCACAGATGGGATCAGGGAGAGGCAGTGAAGAGATTTAGGAATAGCCGCCTAAAAATCCTCCTAGGCAGATTTCACTCACCAACAGTGAACATTAGACTAGATTTTATTATGGTGAGACCAGTAACAAATTTCTTGTGGACCTCATGACTTTCCTGCACAAGCACAGCTTTTTCTTGTTACCCTACAAATCCACCTTAAAAAAAAAATCTGTATTTCAACACTATAAATACCTAGAGGAACACCCCCTCACTACAATAATTTAGCCTCTCGCATCCCAGTAGCTTCCGGAAAACCACGTGGATGTGATTGAAAAAGATGTTTACACGGCTAGGCCCTGTCCACACCATACAAAGGACAATAAGAAACAGTAAACGGGGACGGGGGGAGGGATCTGGCTTCCTATCCAAAGCCACGCTCCCAGGATAAGCCCCATACTGTCACATAGCTCCTGTTAGGCCCCACACTTTTTAGGAAATAAAGAACAGCCCTGTCTTACCTGCCATTCACTGCCCTGCAGGCTTATCAGTTCTGCTACAGTACAAGCCATACTCCCCAAACCTCCGAACACACCCAGTGAATGTCAGACCACCTACCCCCCTTCTCCAAATAGAGAGCGAGGCCCTAAAAATTTTAATTTGCAGACCAACACAAATGCACGTAAGGAACTGTTCGGGCAAATCCTCCTATATGGATGCACTAAAAAGCAACATTTGCAACGGTCCCTAAAAACCCCGTTATAAGAGGCAAGAGATCCATCCGCCTCCGCTCCCACTCCCCTCACTCAGTATCATTAACCTGCACCACCCATTCCCTATTATTTCCTTATTATACATACCGTGCTATTAAACACGTGAAAATGGAAACGGGGGGGAGGTAGTCACACCACAAGTAAACCTCTGTATTTCTAATTTCTCCACTTTCTGGAACAAAAGGGAACACGCAAGAGGCCCCTCTATCCAAATGACCAGGTTTGGAAGGCCTAGGTGACACCACACGGCGGATGTCTATCGATTACAAACACCTCCGGGGAGCAAAAACTGCGCGCAAAAGAAAAAGGCGCCATCTTAAATTCTGCCGCTTAGCCCTACAATGGCAGGGATGAGGCATCCCTTCCCCCCGCCCACACCCGACACAATTTTTGGAGACCGGGACGGGAAAACGCCTCCCCAAAAAACGAGCCATCAGACAGAGAATAGCCTGGAGAAAAGATATCCGCCCCCATAAGGGGCGGATGACTAAACCGAGAGCCGATAGAGGTGCGATTGTCGGTGAGAATCTTACCTCTTGCAAAGGGGAGGGGCTGGACAAGTACGCAGAGCAGCGACCGCAGTACAGACTGCGCAGCTTCCGGTAGAGGAGGTCGACAGCGGAAGCCCCGGGGGGGGTGAAATCAGCTATGAGGACCCCGCTGGTTTTTCATCTGATTCAGAGCCTGTCTAGATATATGCCAGTCTATATATAGCTAGATATCAACTTGAACGCACATAACAACAAAATAGAAATACAATTAGTAGACGTTTCTATTGCCGAAGCCATGTTTAAAAAAACCACATGTAAGTTCAACTCGTACTCGCAGTATTCAGAACACGGTGTAGTGGGGGGGTTACAGGCGTTTGTAATGTTCATCCTGTGGGAGTAATTTAGTGCAGGTCTAGGATTGGTCAATTTCAAATAAATCTGGGGTTGTGAGCATTCAAATACAGGGCTGCTACCAGCTTGTTTACACAGCGTGGTTTGTCTGCATTTCTGACAGCAGCAATGAAACAGAAATTTAACAAGAGCGGTTTCTCCTAACTTTGCACTCTATGCTGGGAATTTGCACCTGTTGAGTGTATATTGTCAGGCAACTGTTAAAAGTACAATAGCTCTGCCAGAAAAAACCCCAAAACAATTAACAACCATTATCTTGTCATCATAATGCTCAAGATTCTACAACAAAGGCTCTTACCATATATGGAGTGAGAAATGCCAGACGTCCAAGCTGGATTTAGAAAGGGAAGAGGCACCAGAGATCATATCGCAAACATATGTTGGATAATGGAACAGAGCAAGGAATTTTGGAAGAAAATCACCCTGTGCTTTATAGACTACAGCAAAGCCTTTGACTGTGTAGGTCATGAAAAACTATGGAATGCTTTAAAAGAAATGGGGGTGGCTACACCATCTGATTGTCCTGATGCGCAACCTATACTCTGGACTACTGTAAGGACAGAATATGGAGAAACCGATTGGTTCCCCATCGGAAAGGGTGTGAGACAGGGGTGTATTTTATCACCCTATTTGTTTAATCTACGCAGAACATATACAGAAAGCGGGATTGGACCAAGATGAGGGAGGTGTGAAAAAGGGAGGGAGAAACATCAATAATTTAAGATATGCAGACGATACCATACTCTTAGCAGAAACCAGTAATGATGATGTGAAACGAATGCTGATGAAAGTTAAAGAGGAAAGCACAAAAGAAGGACTACAGCTGAACGTCAAAAAGACTAAAGTAATGACAACAGAAGATTTATGTAACATTAAAGTTGACAATGAGGGCACTGAACTTGTCAAGGATTATCAATACCTTGGCACAGTCATTAACCAAAATGGAGACAATAGTCAAGAAATGAGAAGAAGGCTAGGACTGGGTAGGGCAGCTGTGAGAGAACTAGAAAAGGTCTTCAAATGCAAAGATGTATCACTGAACACCAAAGTCAGGATCATTGTGACCATGGTATTCCTGATCTCTATGTATGGATGTGAAAGTTGAACAGTGAAAAAGGCAGATAAGAGAAAAATAAACTCATTTGAAATGTGGTGCTGGAGGAGAGCTTTGCACATACCATGGATTGCGAAAAAGACAAATAAATGGGTGTTAGAACCACAACTGTCACTATAAGCTAAAATGATGAAACTGAGGTTATCATACTTTGGACACATCATGAGAAGACCTGATGATAATGACAATAATGCTGGGAAAAACAGCAGGGAGTATACAAAGAGGAAGGCCAAACAAGAGATGGATTGATTCCATAAAGGAAGCCACAGACCTGAACTTACAAGATCTGAGCAGGGTGGTTCATGACAGATGCTCTTGGAGGTCACTAATTCATAGGGTCGCCATAAGTCGTAATCGACTTGAAGGCACATAACAACAACAAATGTCCGATTGAATTCAGTGGGGCTTACCTCTGAGTAGACATGTATAGGATTGCTCTGCACAACAATGTCTACTCAGAAGTAAGCCCCAAAATGTAGCTACCTCATTATCATCCCAGTATTAGAAAATAGATGGCTGACAGAATAGAAGCAGGTCTACTGAGTTCATAGCTGGGGGAGTTAAGCCTGGAACACAAATCCTGCATAAGGCCATGACAATATGGGAATGGAGAGAGAATAACTGTGGGAACTATTTCAACAGGCCCTGCTCCTGGGTTTTTAATATCAGCCTATTATATTCCCCCCCTACTTTACTTAGAAATAAAAACAATTAATAGATTTTTTTGTAAAGCAAAATGAAGATTGTTCTGTACATTTCATTGGAAAAAAGTTTACCAAAACCTGAAGATTTTTCTATGCATATCAATCCTAGTTTTATTTATTTATTTAACAAAATTTATGTCCCTCAATTGTGAAAAATCTCTAAGCGGTTTACAAGAAACATTTCATCAGTTTCATGCTGCTCTGGAGGGCTGGCTCTGTTGGCTCATGATTAAGCTGAGTCATTCCCCATGTTGGGAATGGGTTAACTGAAGCTCAATTAAGTCAAGGACACACAGCTGCAATTGATCTAAGGGGCTGGCTATAAATTGGAAGCCGAGAGAGCCAGGCGGGGGGGGGGGATAGTAGGAGCATGTAATGTTGGTGAATGTATTTGTATTTGTTAACTGCACGTTGATAAAGATTTCTGTTACTGGCACGAAGCTGGACTGTGTCGGAGTTCTTCATTCCTGTTTGCCGCCTTACTGGAACTGTGTTGGCTGTAAACCTCTGTGTCCTGTGCAGCAAGCTAATTCTGCCTTGCCTGTGCAGACTAGAGCTCAACAAAGGATTATGGGCCCAGTCATTGCAGCTGACACAACGATCCTGTGAGGTTGTGCTACAGGCAAAGAATTACAAAGTGCAAAAGAACTGAACAGCCAAGAAGGGTGAAAAGGATGGCAGCGTTAGGAAGCGTGTCTTATCCCTTGGAGAGGCTGGGGAGCACCAACTACTCCTACTGGAAGGTAAAGACTGAAATGCTGCTGGTGAAGGAGGCCGTCTGGCACACTGTTGCAGAAGACCCCCCAGCAGCCCCACCGGCACAGTGGATAAGAGCAGCAGAGAAAGCTAAAGCTCTGCTTATCCTAGCTCTGGAGAATGAACAGTTAATACATGTCAGTGGCTTAAATACAGCAAAGGAAGTTTGGAATGTTTTACGTGCTGTACATGTGAGAAAAACTGCAGGCTCTAAAGTTTTACTTGCTAAAAGACTGTACCAGACCCGATACAAAGAGGGAGAGTCCATGCAGAGGCATTTACAGAACTTACAATGTTTGTTTGCTGACCTGCAAGAAATGGACATGCAGCATACACAGGAACAGATGGCATATATTACGCTGTCTACTCTAAATGATTCCTGGGAAGGAGTGATAAGTACATGCAGTATTTATCAAACCTGATTAAAGGGGAATTGGCTGAGGTATACCAATATTTCCCCTCAGACAGGCCCGTCACCTATGCTGAATTCAAAGAAGCAGTGTTTAAAAGATTCAGACTGGGGCCTGATTATTTTAGAAAGCTTTTCAGAAACTGCCAGATACAGACAGGGAGGTCTTTCGTGGAGCTGGGGGCAAAACTGATGGACATATTTGGGAAATGGCTGACAAGTGCAAAAGCTCAGTCTGTGGAGGAGGTGAAAAACCTCATGATATTGGATCAATTATACCATCAGTTACCACCAGAAATAAGGCTCCTGGTCAAAGACCGTTTCCCTACATCGGTGCAGGAGGCCGCAGAGATGGCGGATCACTTCGCCTCCAACAGAACTGGCTGGGGGGGGGTAAACATCAAGAGATTTTAAACCCAGACCATATAACGCTGGCAGAAGGGATGTGGTACCACAGAGAATGAGTCCTCCAGTAAAATTTGAAGGGCACAGGACACCCCAGAGTGGATCTGTGTACCCTAAAAGTGAGGAGAAATTATGCTACAAATGTGGTAGACCGGGGCACCTACGTTTTCAATGTGAGGTTGCCAACCCCATTAGTAATCCTGTTCAGACAAGGGCAGTGAAAACAGAGCCCAAGGCTTTAGAAACAGCGAAAAAGGTTCAGTTCTGCCAGATAAACTGGACAGAAGTAACAGACCTTGATTCAAGTCTGAGAGAGGAAGTGAGTGTACAAGGGGCAAATTATTGGGCATTGCTTGATACTGGTGCCGCTCAGACGTTACTGAGGCCAGATTTAATAAAATCTGAGGTAATATTACCTCAGGAAACTGTGACTATCCAAGGAGTGAGGGGTCAACCAGAAAGTTTGCCTGTGGCCCTGGTGGAAATGACTTGGAGAGGCCGAGAGGGCCGATATAAAGTAGGCATTAATGCCCAGCAACAAGAACCAGTAATACTGGGAAGAGATGTAATGGGAGCCCAAGGAAAGATATATGTAGTGACCAGACAGCAAATTGGCAGAGAAAATAGAAGCCATATTAAGGGGGGCTGAAACAAACAGGGTGGAATCTGTAAACCAGCCTCAGGTCACCATAGCAACCACTAGCAGGCCTGCTGAAGGAGACAAACTGTATCAAGTGGTCTCTGATAAGAAAGAAGCAGAAGCACTAAGATCTGTAGAAGCCCCTGTAGTGGCAGAGGCTTTATTAAAAATCTTTATGAGGCTGGGTTTTCCTCATGAAGTGCTGACGGATCAAGGCAGTGTATTCATGGGAGAAGTGATGCAATGTATGTGGAAGTGTTGTGGTCTAAAACATCTAAAGACCACTACTTACCATCCCGCCACTAATGGGTTAACAGAGAGATTCAATGGAGTTTTGAAGGGCATGATAAGAAGCTATGTTCAAGATCACCCACAAGACTGGGATGAACGGTTGGGATGCTTCTTATTTGCATACAGAGAAGTCCCTCAGGAGTCTACAGGCTTCTCACCCTTTGAACTCATGTTCACTAGAAAAGTGAGGGGACCTTTGGAACTATTAAAAAATTCATGGGAAGGAACCCTGGGAGAGTACAAAACATCTGTAGTAGATTTTGTATTGGAATTCCGCAATAAATTAACATCAATGATGGAGGTAGTGAAAAAGAATTTGAGTCAAGCACAGGAGAAGCAACGTTACTGGTATGACAGAACAGCCAGGGAACGTGTGTATGATGTGGGAGATATGGTTATGGCGTTCATACCCAGGAAACATGACAAATTACAGGCTAACTGGGAAGGACCATATACCATCAGAGAAAGGCTTGACACAGTGACGTATGTAATCACCACAGACCAATTAAACAAAAGCAAAGTGGTTCATGTAAATATGTTGAAGCCTTACTATACCAGGGATGTACAGGTGTTGCAAGTTACCTTATTCCCTGAGGGAAGTGGGCCTGAACTTCCAGATTTGGTACAGGAAAGCAAAGACAAAGGAGGGGTAGATCAAGTGGAATGGTCAGAGGAGGTGAAGGAGGAAGTAAAAGAAGAGATTCTGAGAGTTTTGAAAACCTATAGGAATCTCTTTAGTAATAAACCTGGCCGAACCAGTATAGTTATACATTCCATTGATACTGGAGAGCATGCCCCAGTCAGATCTGTACCGTGCTGTGTGAATGGGAAAGTTGTGAGTGAAGTAATCTGTGTAGGACATGGGGTGGGGAGTGGGAAAATCACCTCCTTATGGAGCAAGGTAGAGGCAGTGCAATTGTGGCCTATCCCCTTGCATGAATTAACAAAGAAGAAGTGTTCTGAGCGTGTGGTATGGACGGATGAATGTCAGAAGGCTTTTGATCTACTGAAGCAAGCCTTGTGCCAAGGACCCATATTAATAGCACCAGACTATGAGAAACCATTCATCGTGGCTACAGATGCGTCGGACCTGGCGCTGGGAGTCATCTTGCTGCAGGAGAGAGAAGGCACCAGACATCCAGTGGCATACCTGAGTCGCAAGCTGATGCCGAGGGAGAAAAACTATTCGTCGGTCCAGAAGGAGTGCCTAGCGGTCGTGTGGGGACTGAACAAGTTGCGCCCATACGTGTGGGGACGAAGATTCACAGTGACTACGGATCATCGGGCCTTGTTATGGTTGCAGACTATGAAAAACCATAACTCTATGCTGCAGAGGTGGTCCTGGGCCCTACAGGACTATCAAGTGGACTTCCAGTTCATAAAAGGCAAGGACAATGTACTGGCCGATGGACTTTCCAGGCAAGTGGCTGGGACTGCAGTGATGTGACCAGACGGAGGAACAAAGAAAGACATTTTCCCCATAGAGACTTTTATTTGTTAACGCGACGTATAAATCCTGGAACAGGAATAATACTCTGCCGTTGTTTTAAGGGGGGGGAAATGTCATGTTCCTATATTAATGTATATATGGTAAGTGTTGGTTGTTTAGAAGATACATGGTAAGTGGAGTTAAAGAGGAGGGGGAGTGAATGGGCAGTAGGATGCTAGATGATTGGCTGAGTGTTTAAAATGGCTGAATGTATAAAAGGAAGAGTGAGAGTGGAATCTGGGGGGAGAAGAGAAAGAGGGGGTTGCTTGGTGGGGTTTGAGAGAGTTGTTTGCCAGGAGAGAGTGGAGAAGGAGGGGGGTGGAGTTCGGATTAGTATTTATTTATTTATTGCATTTGTATACCGCCCCATAGCCAAAGCTCTCTGGGCAGTTTACAACAATTAAAAACATTAAAAACAAATATACAAATTTAAAAACACATTTTTAAAAAAACAATTTAAAAACACATGCTAAAATGCCTGGGAGAAGAGGAAAGTCTTGACCTGGCGCTGAAAAGAATGTCTGGTGTTGGCGCCAGGCGCACCTCGTCAATAAAATAATTCCATAATTTGGGGGCCAACACTGAGAAGGCCCTCTCCCTTGTTGCCAGACTCCCACCTTCCCTTGGAGTAGGCACGTGGAGGAGGGTCTTGGATGTTGAGCGTAGTGTACGGGTGGGTTCGTGTCAGGAGAGGTGTTCCATCAGGTATTGTGGTCCTAAGCCGTGTAAGGCTTTATAGGTTAAAACCAGCATCTTGAATTGAGCTCGGAAACATACAGGCAGCCAATGCAAGCAGGCCAGAATCAGTTTTATATGTTCAAACCGCCTGGTCCCTGTTACCAATCTGGCCGCTGTATTTTGCACAAGCTGCAGTTTCCAAACAGTCTTCAAAGGCAACCCCACATAGAGTGCATTGCAGTAATCTAACTTGGAAGTTACCAGAGCATGGACAACTGAAGCCAGATTATCCCTGTCCAGATAGGGGCGTAGCTGGGCCACCAACCAAAGTTGGTAGAAGGCACTCCATGCCACCGAGGTACCTGAGCCTCAAGTGACAGAGATGGTTGTAGGAAAAACTCCAAGCTATGAACCAGCTCCTTCAGGGGGAGTGCAACCCCATCCAGGACAGGTTGAACATCCACTATCCGGTCAGAAGAACCACCCACTAGCAGCATCTCAGTCTAGTCTGGATTGGGCCTCAGTTTATTAGACCTCATCCAGTCCATTGTCTCAGCCAGACACTGGTTCAGTACACTGACAGCCTCACCTGATGAAGATGAAAAGGAGAAATAGAGCTGCGTGTCATCAGCATACTGATGGCAACGCACTCCAAAGCTCCGGATGACTGTACCCAATGGTTTCATGTAGATGTTGAACAGCATGGGGGACAGAGGTGACCCCTGCAGAACCCCATACTGGAGAGTCCAGGGTGCTGAGCAATGTTCCCCAAGCACCACCTTCTGGAGCCAACCCGCCAAGTAGGAGCAGAACCACCTCCATGCAGTCGCTCCCACTCCCAACTCAGCCAGTTTTCCCAGAAGGATCCCATGGTCGATGGTATCGAAAGCCACTGAGGGATCAAGGAGAATCAGCAGAGTCACACTCCCCCTGTCTCTCTCCGAGTCCCGACAGAGGTCATCATACAAGGTGACCAATGCTGTTTCCGTGCCAAAACCAGGCCTGAAACCCGACTGAAATGGATCCAGATAATCAGTCTCATCCAAGAGTGTCTGGAGCTGGCCTGCCATCACTCATTCAAGGACCTTGCCCAGGAATGGAACATTTGCTACCGGCCTATACCGTGTGTGATCCTACCTCTGTGTGATCCTTTTTTAAACATCAGCAAACTAAGCTATTTGCCTCAGAAGCTAAATGAAAGAGTGAATGTGTACAACATCTGAACATATAAAGTTTTACTTGGCCTAAAAAGATTGAAATTGAGAAAGAGGCAACACTGGTGTGTTTTTGCATTCAAAAAACCAGAAAACCTTTGATATTAGGGCCCTTGGTTTTTATGCCTTCATTTACAGGATGTTGACAAAGGCCCTCGAAGCTTTCATGCTCTCCTTTCCCTTGTTAGCTTTGTTATCTTTAATAAATACTTAATTTGGTTTACCAAAGGCCTGATCCTTGGCTGGGGTTTCACAGACCAGAAGGGAGGGTAAGGTAATGACCAAGGCTGAAGGGAAACTGTAACAAATGGTGGCAGCGGTGAAGAGAATAACAATACCAGTATTCAGAGTCTCTGGGAATACTAGTATTAGGACGTGACTGGTGGTTGCCTAGCAGGGGGATCTGTTGAGATCTGTGCTAGAGCGGGGAGAGAAACAATAAAAAAGGACAGTCCGGACTGGTGGAGTCCCTGGTGGTGCCTAGTGACAGGCAGTAGCCACGCGCAGGTAGGAACCTGACAGGGAGAGCCAGGGAAGGGCGTCACAGAGACCCCGTCTGAAATCCTGGCAAGCCGCTGCCAGTCAATTCTGAGCTAGATAGGCCTAATGGTAGAAGGCAGATTCCTGTGTGGGATGCAGGGCAGACCGTGGCGCTCTGGTCATTCCTGGAGGCCTTGTTGTTCTGAGGCTGCATTTCCAGGATAGCTGTCCTTGACTAGGAGTCGCAAGAGCATCCGTTGTTGCAGGTTTCCAAGTGGGTCCTGGCCCTTGCCTAGTTGAAGGCGACTGCTCTACAGTAAACCTGCACCCCAACCTCACATGCAAGTGATAAGAGACCAGGATGGAAAGAAGGGGTTGTTGCTGTCCCTATGAGCAGCACTGAAGCATATTGTTATGCAGGTGCACCCCACTTCCAAATGGTGAGAAATTTCAGGGGTGCAGCATTTACTGAGAGTTCAGTTTCCTTTGGGATGAGGTTACTGAAGGTTTGCAACATTTTTGTATCCTGTGGTTTACTGACACCAGCCTGCCCCTGCCTGGTGCCCTCCAAGTGTTTTGGCTACAACTCCCATTGGTCCCACTGAGCAGAGTCATGCTGGCTGAGGCTGAGGTTTTGTAGGCCAAAGCATCTGGAAGGCACCAAGTTGGGAAAGGCTGGCTGATATATATATAGACTGATGGAGCTTAACTGTAAGTTTCACAACACTCCAGCAGATCTTGCTTGCCGTTAGGTTTCAGGGGATGTACAGGGACACACAGGCAGGCAGGCAGGCAGACAGATACATACACACACATACATACCCTTCAGAGCCCTCAGGAAATGTTCAGGCTGACTCTCAAAAACTAAACCTGCAGTTTCCTCTCTAAAGATTTGATGTCATCATCTCCCACAGAGAAGGGGGGAAACTACACCCCAATTCCCAAAAGTCTCCCTTTCTTCAGAATAGCCCATTTATTGAGAGACAAAGAGCAGATTACTACTGTAAAGGAGCTCCATTCCACCCCAATAATTTCTAGCAGTCCTACTGGTTCCATTAACCTACTCCTGAATAAACCCCAGCCTTTCAATCAAGAATCATAGGGTTGTAAGGGACTCCAGATGAAATCTAGACAACCTTCTCCCCCCAAAAAAATATTAGATTATGGCAGAACCCAACCAGCGGTTAATGGAAACAGCTGTTTGGGTTTGGCTGCAGGAGCCCCTAAATTGTAGAACGTCTCCACAAAGGAGCATTTAAGACTATGGGTCTTATATTTTGGAAATCCAAGGGGTGCTGACAGTGGAAAAGGTTAAGAATCACTGATTTATGATCTTCCCCTTGTGTAGCGTTTGCTGTATGAGGACACACCTCTTTACCCTGGTGTTTGACAATTGGCTGTTTAATGAGCGTTCATTCTGATTGGTTTGCGAGGAGGTTAGATGACATGGTGTCAAAGCAAGTGCTGTCCCACATTTTTCCAGTGAATTTTCCTGTTGCAGCAAAATGTTTCATCTTCGGGGGGAAGTGCAAGACCTTGCAGTCAACTATAACTGGACAATCTGCCAGTGTGGTATTGAATCCCACCCCAAAATAGCAACAATCTGGAAGCACCTTATACTGTTCTGGTTGGTATGGTTTTACTTGCTTTTATAACTGTAACTGTATTCTATCTGCTGTGCTTTAATTTGGATTCCCGCATGCAGGGGGTTGGACTTGATGGCCTTATAGGCCCCTTCCAACTCTGCTGTTCTAGGATTCTGTGTTTTATTTGCTTTTATGACTGTATGTTATATAACAACATGCCCATGAGACTTTATAGTAAAGAGCAGGTAAGAAATCTTATAAATAAATAAATGAAGTATAGAGGTTTTTAAAATAAGAAATACCAGCCCCGTTCTTTCACCAGCTGGATTCCACGCATCTCTCAGAGAAATCAGGAGTCCTACTCCACAGCTGTAGAATGACCACTTTTTATCCATTTTAACCACCATAATGTCACTTTTTATTAATCATAGAAGTGACTACTGAAATGTCCAGTTGTATGTTTCAGGAGGGGGAACAGGAGAAGGAGCAATGATGAAGCAGGGTGGACTGGGGTACAACAGCAGCAGAGGAAAAATAAGAAGCTACAGTTTCAGCACACATACATACACCAGCAGGAAGCTAGAGGACCCTCCAAGGACCCTCCATTTTCTAGACGCACCACTTCATGCCATGGGGTTGAGCAACAGGGAAAGAGAATCCAGAACTGTGATGTGGAAGGTAATAGATAGACCCATTTTGCGGGGATCGGCTAAGGGGACCTTACTGCCCTTCCTAAAAAAAAAAAAGTTTGGGAAGCAGAGAAACGGGGCTGCATAGAGACAAGTGCAGATTTAAAGCTGGGATACCTTGTTCTAGAGCAGGAGTGGAGAACATTGGGCCCAGGGTCCAATTGTGGTCCTCCAGGCTTCTCTACCTGCCCCTCAAGACTTTCCTAGGCCACATCCCTCACCGGCCCTGCTCCATGCCCTTCTTGAGTGTTTTTGCCCGGCTGGAAGGTGTCACTGAACTGTGATAATGGCTCTTGCTTGCCTGGATGGAGGATGGAGAGATGTGTGCAACTGTAGAAACCTCTGACTTTGGCATGATTGGAATAATAAAGCCTTCTGTACAAAGGCAAGAGCCATATCTGTTGCTCCACCCACTTTTGCCTCTGGCCATGCCCACCACTGGCATGCGGACCCCAGAAGGTTGTCCATTAGAGGATGCGCCCCTCAGGCTGAAAAAGCTTCCCTACCTCTGTTTTAGAGTAAGTCCTGAGGGCATCCATAGAACTCCCATAGAACTCCCCTTACATTGAGGGATAACGGAGCGCTGGTATCATCATGTGCTATTCGTAGCCTTGGTATGAGACATATGGAAGTATTAGTTATGTTTTTTGTAAACTGTTTGGAGGTTTTCTACAATGAAATAGTATATAAATTTTCTTAAATAAATAAAATATATGTTTTTTTAAAAATTGGTGTGAACAGTGGGAGCAGAGATTTAAATATGTAATTTTAGGCAGAGGTTGGGAGAGACAGAGGTTCTGGGAGCATGTGATCTCTAGGCAGTGGCACCATCAGAGTAGGACTTTGGAGATGAAGTCCAGGGCCCCACTCAGCACAATGTGCAGGGGGGACCATAAATGCAGCAAGGCTGTCAGATCACATTTTGAACTAAATGAAATAATGCACATTACCATCTATAGCAGAGGTGGAGAACCTTTCATCCTCCAGATGTAGCTGAACGACAACTCCCATCATCGGCCATGATAGCTGGGGCTGATGGAAGTTGGAGTCCAAAAACATCTGAAGAGCCAAAGGTTTCCCCACCACCACCGATCCCTGTAAGACCACTGAGTCCAGAGACTGAAATTACTTAACTGGGCCACTGTCTTTGGAGATCAGGAGTCTTACACTAGCTGTGGGTTAGTGGAGGATGTGTGTCAGTAAAGTCCCCTAGGCAATCAGATGACAATTGCAGGCTGGGTCAATGGGTCTGCTAAACAGCCAGGCGGTAATTGGGGTGCATTTGGGGCCGCACATCCCAAACAATGGTGAGAAGTTGACGCAGGACCCGATCCTTGCCCCGGGCCTGGCCTCCCTGCATTGCCTGCAGTTTCTTGCGCGTTTGGGCCTCCACCTCAGCAGACAAGTTCCCCTGCGAGCCCAGAGCCTGTTGGAAGAAACAGCAAAGTTATACCAAAATTGAGATTACACACACAAAATGATGCACATTCACCCATCCACACATCCACACACAAAGCAGCTGGGGGAAGATGGAAATGAGAAACCAAGGCTGTGTACACACTATACATTTAAAGGATATCCCCCCCCCAAAAAAAATCCCAAGATATAAAAAGTTACAGGATTTCAGCAGGAAATTACAGGGCATGTCCATCCCAGAACCTTTGCAGGCACAAACAGTACTGAAGTGGGGTTGCATATAACCACCCCAATTCCACCATAAATCATAAATACCCAATAAAAAAAGATGTCTGGAGGGGCCCCTATATCTAGTCTTTATTGAGTATTAATTCTGATTTGTTCTCTGGGAGGTTGTATGACAAAGAGCATTCATCCTGCATGCATCCAGATTTGCTTGTGGGATGTTCAGACACCTTCCTGTTAATCATTAATTCATCTAACACTTTTCAATGCTTTTTCCTGTCACTTTCCTAACAGCAAAAAAAAAATTTTTTTAAAGTGGATTTGTTGCATTCTAGGGCAACAGAGCTCTTTATTCCAATTCAATTGTGCAAATCTAAATTTACAGCATGTGCTTGAAACCCTCCTGCAAAATACTGACCCTCTGGAGGCACCCTTGCTCTGATCCAGCAGGGCTCTGCTATTATCATAATCCAAGGGTAGCCAACGCGGTGCCTTCCAGATGTTGTTGGACTACAACTTCCCTCAGCCTCAGCCAGCATGGTCAACAGCCAGGGATGATGGAAGTTGTTGTCCAGCAACACCTGGAAGGCACTACATTGGCCACCCCTGCCCTCATCCATCACTGCCATAAGGAGGACTGAAAAACACCCTAAACTGATTATTTATTTATTTATTTATTTATTGCATTTATATACCGAAGCTCTCTGCATAGCCGAAGCTCTCTGGGTGGTTTACAACAATTAAAAACATTAAAAACAAGTATACAAATTTAAAACCATACCAAATTAAAACCCATAAAAACCGATAGGCAAGTTAAAAACGTGCTTTTCAAATGCTGTTAAAAAATGCCTGGAAGAAGAGGAAAGTCTTGACCTGGCGCCGAAAAGATAACAGTGTTGGTGCCAGGCGCACCTCGTCAACACAATCATTCCATAATTTGGGGGCCACCACTGAGAAGGCCCTCTCCCTTGTTGCCATCCCATTTAAAGCCATCCTGTCCTCTGTACCACACTAACAGAGGAACTACTCCTACTGAAGCCTCCGTCCCTTACCTAAAAGTACATGAGCCTGATTCCAAAATTCCCAATTCTAAGAAGGGGAAAAGTTTGGAGGATTGCCCTATACTGGTATTTCTCAACCTTGTTTTTTTTAAACCCATGCCCCCTTTTAGCTAACATAAAAATCCCACACACACCCTTCAAACCTGGCTCCCGTAATAAGGCCAGACTACTGCGTACCTGTGATGACATGCAGATTATGTACTAAGCTGTGTACAATCACACCTTCCAAAAGTAACATTTCATACTATCATATTTTAATATTGTTAATTGTTTACTTATATTGTGTGTATTGTTTGGAAACACTCACATCCTCCCCCTTGAGATCTTCCTACACCACCACCCCCAGTTGAGAAACACTACCCTATACCATCACCCTCTCAATGGGCCTCTGAGCCACCATTTTTTCTACCTCCCCTCCAAATTCCCATAATGCCTCCCTAAACATCTCCCAAGAAATCCTCCCTGAATCCTTCCCTCACCCACATATTCCAAGGTTGCTGATCATACCTACTTTTTCCTCCTGAGACCCACCCTCCATTTTCCACACACACACACCAGGGATCCCAAATCCCCCCCCCCCCTCACCGCCTGCTGCTTCTGCTGGAACTCTTTCTCACGCTCCAAGCGGTATTGCTCAATTTCGGCCTGGGCTTCTTCCTTGGCCTGTTTCAGCCGCCGGGCCTTTCCTGGGATGAAGGTGGGGAGAGAGACACAGAATGTCAGCTGGAGAGACATCCCCTCTCCAGGGACTTTGTAGCTTCCTAGAGCTGCTGCCCACCCCGGTCCTAATCCTAGTTCATTTCCCTCTGCAGTAACCCATTGCATCACAATCCTTTTCTCCAGAGAACTCAGGGAGTTCTGCTCCTACTAAATCCTCCCTCAGAAAACAGGATGCCTGTCTCACTTTTCCGAGCCTCTGCCACCTTCTCTGCGGCTCTCTTCTCAGCCTGCAGCAGCTGCTGGATTCCCTGGGTCTGGCTGGCCATGGTGCTCTAGTGATGATGCTCAAAGCAGTTAATCCTCTTGCATCCACTGAACTGGGTACCACATCATCCAAGCAAGGCAGCCCGAGGTCCTAGTGCCCTTCCCTTTTCATATGTTTAACTGTCTGCTCTCTGCAGCCCTTGGATTGCTATGGATGGCCAAATACTACAATCTACAAGGACTTTTAATAGCCTGTGCTTTTAATTGTTTACATAGGAAAGTGTGTTGTGTGCACGTGTGTGAAGCAGGCAGACTCCTGGCACTTCTAGATTGTTGCTTTTTTTAAATTCAATCACATACCAGCAAATTCAGGTTGCACCATTACAGGTGATTGGAAGGTCTTGTGCAACAAATCCACTTCCCCAAAAGATCACTTTTTGCAGGAAGGAAGGTGATAGGGACACGTACTAGAAAGGGTGGAATAACACTTGCTTTGACACAATGCCATCTAACCTCCCCACAAAGAAAGCAGAATGAATGGTCATGAAATATAGCCAGTGTCATCCATCCTCCCTGCAAACAAATCAGGATGAATGCTCAATTATATAAAACAACATTTGGCATGGAGCAATATTTCACATTTCTGACAGCAGCACCTTTGAGAAAATCATTCACAGCTTACGACTTCAGACTATGCCCTCTGCTTTTTTGGATGCGAGATTTTCTAACATTCCAGCTCATCAGAGTTTGTATCTTTGAATCTGGTGAAGTTCAGGACATTGTACATTATTTACTAAGCTGCCCCCTATACAAGTCCCCAAGGCTTAAATTTCTTTCCTACATCCTTCGCTCCTTGTCAAATAGATCTTTCCTGGAGCAGATATATATTCTGCTAGCAGGCAACAATACATCTTTAACTACCCAGGTGGCAAAATTTGCTCTAGCTGCGGGGAAACTAAGAGCTAGACACACACAAAAACCCCTTGTGGGGTGTGCCCCAGCACCATTATGGCTGTAATACTTATCCACTAAGTTATGGGGTGGGTCAGTGTATCTTTCACTCAGGAGAAGAAATTTTATTTGAAATTTAGTGCCGTTGTCCCTTTATTGTGTGCTGTTTAACTGTGTTTGTTGAAATATGACTTGTATTTTAATGTCTTTTTTTCCTTTGACATGTGATGAATTGTGGTAGCCTATGGCTTTAAGCGATAAAGATTCATTTCATTTTTCATTTATTAGAGTGTTTGGAAATGCTCCTTGTCATGCCAGAGGACTGCAAGAGTGAGAAAAGCTGGCCTTTGCCAAATTTCTCCCTCTTCAGCTACCAAAGAATTAGAAGCAGAAGGAAGCCTCAGAGTTTATTTATTGCATTTACATATAAGAATATTTATAAAACATCAACTCATAAATATTTATATGTAAAGGTGGCATACCATAAAATTAAAATTTAATTGTTATAAGATCATAAAATACAGAACGGCTAACACTTAATCAAATGAATTAATTAAAACATTTGGTGAAGCAAAAACATTTTCAGCAGGCAGCAAAATATTGGAATTGCAGGTGCCTGTTTCTATTTAATAACAAATGATCACTCCTTGTTAGAAGCAAAGGTCATCTTTGATTTTAAAAAAAATCCAAATATTAATATACCAGAATCTAAACAGCCTCGCTTAATAAACAAGTGTGTGCTTCATGACAGCTCTACCAGTTAAAACTGGGCCCGCTCAGTAGATCAACTCAAACATTGGTTTTGATTGAGCTATTGACTAAAACGTGAAGCTCTGTATGCACACAGTGTCCTGGTCAGCTAGTTGTTTTTCTTCCAGGAATCTGCCTTGATGACGTTTATGTTACTTGGTTGTTGTCTGGGGTAGAGCAGACCTTGAGTCAACAGTTAACACTTACCTGCGTTTGCTATGTCCCTATTGGCTGTTGTGTTGCCAAGGTAACAAATTTATCTTCTTCAGGGGATTCAGAGGACAGTTGCCTGCCTGCTAAGCAATGATCAGCCTTGCACACAGGCCCTCAGCATCAGTAAAATCACTTTCCAGGGGCCAAATGCCAGTGGTGGGCAGGGCAAAGGATAAAGCAAAAATAAGCTCAGGTGGTTTTAAAAGGAATTTGACTAGGAAAATGTTTCTCTGGGTCTTCCAGTGGCCATTCACCTTGAACTTCCATAGTCAGAGGCAGTTTATCACAGAAAACCAGTTGCTGATGGGGTCACCAGTAAGGATGGGCTATTGCTCACAAATCTGACATGAAAACACTTTGAAACTATTGAATTATGGAACAGTCTCCCTGATGAGGTGCGCCTGGCGCCTACTCTTCTATCTTTTCGGCGCCAAGTGAAAACCTTTTTATTCTCCCAGGCATTTTAATGTTAATTGTTTAATGTTAAGTTAATTTTATATCAAGTTGTTAAATGCTTAAGCTGTCTTTTTTAGGGATTTTATCTGATGTCTATTTTATAGTATTGTATTTTATTCCTTGCTGTGAACCGCCCAGAGAGCCATTGGCTAAGGGCGGTATAGAAATGGAATGAAATAAATAAAATAAATAAATAAACTCCCTGCCTATTGACATTGGGCAGGCTCCTTTGCTGTGCTCTTTTTGACACCTGCTCAAAACATTTTTGCTTAGGCAAGCCTGTCCAGACATGTAGAAGCTGACATACATTTTAATCTCTTTTTAACTTACTCTTGATTTTAATTATCTTTTGAATATATTTAAATACCTGTTTTTTTACTGCCTATTGACAAATTTAATTTTTTTGTAAATACCTCAGTTTTTATTACAATCAGACCGTATATAATTTTTTTTAATAAAGTAAAATAAAAATGGCAGCATTCAGGGTACACCAGGGTAGGGGTGGGAAACGTTTTTCAGTCCAAGGGCCACGCATGCCAGTGGTGGGCAGGGCAAAGGATGCTACTTTTACTCTTGTACATAAGGCTACATCTCAGCCATGCAAAAGCTAGGTTTCTACACTCACTGATGCACTTCCCTCCACCCAGGAAAGCAGGAAGCATTATCATAGTACATGGACATATTCCAGCCAGCCAAAAGAACTTGAGGAGGGTGTAGCTCGAGAGGCAGCTTGACTTGGGGAGAGCCCCGAGTGCCAGAGAGCTCTAGAGGGCCACATTTGGACCCAGGTCTGAGGTTCCCCAATCCCTACCCCTTAACTAGGGGAAGGTTTCAGCCTCCCAAGATGCTGTGCTGCTGACCTGAAACATTGCCCTTCTTCAACAAAGGAGCTTTGAAGAAAGACTCCAGAGTGACATTTCTGAACTACAATTTAACATTGAATTTGATTGTTTAGGCCTCAGCTGAAGCTAATCGTTTCTTCTCTCACTACTGTTGTTACATTTGCACTGCAACGCTAGGAAGATTACGTTATCACCAACTGCTGCTTTTGTGAGTTGTCCCTGTGCACCCTCTGGTTCAGATTCAAACCTTTGCTCACTAAATCTAGCTGAAATCGCATCACCCATGCAGAAGAGGGAGGTATCAGCGGACCTGTGAGCTCCCAACGTTTACAGGAGTATAAAAAAATATTTAGGAAACAAAAGCTTCATGGGGAAGGAAACCTCTTTCTCCCCACCGGCCATGTAGTCAAAAAGAATGGAATAGAGTGTCTGGAAAAGGGTGATGAAGCACATACATATCAAAAAATATAGAAAACCATCTAATTGATGGGACCTGGGAAACTAGGGTTCAAATCCCCACTTGGCCACAAAGCTCATAAGGTATCCTGGGGCCAGTCACCAACTCTCAGCCTAACCTACTTCACAGGGTTTTTAAATCAGGATTAAGACAGAGGGACAATCATGTATGCCATCTTGAGATCATTGGGAAAAGGTGGGATATACATGTAATAGTAAATAAATAGATGTCCCCAGGGCCGGAAGCTGCCCAGAGAAATCAATGGAGAAATCTAACGTTTTAATGGGACTGGGATGGGACACAACTGTATCCCAGCACAGCTCCATTCCCCTGTATTTTATATTTGAAATTTCTGTAACTGTCCTTCTTGTTAAATCGCTTCAAGATTATTTGATAGGAAGCAATCCATACATGAAAATTAAATAAATAATAAATAAATCCACCCCCAACAATGGGGAGGGGGAAAATGCTAACTGAAAAAACAAAAACAAAATGCAAAGCATGTTCAGTGGCCATGAAATGCTGACTGACTATTGGTGGGAGAAGAAATGGCCAAGCAGGGGAGAAGAATGAGAATGGCTGGAATCCTGAACAGGAGAACTCCACACTGCTACATTTTGTTGCAGGTACCATTTGTATACACTGAGCTTTCTATTGAATTATAAGAGAGTAGGCATTATTTCCACCCCATCCCTAACCCCTCACACTTAGATGCTGAAGTTCTGAATGGGGATTCTTTGTTTGTTTCATCTGACTACAATCAGAGTTCCCAATTGCAAGGACGATTCTAAGAATGTTCAGCCAAATGTGCAAAGAATCCTCCTTTGGAACTTTGGTCTCAACATGTTTGGCGTACAGCCAGTGGGGGTGGTGGGGTGGGGGTGGAGGGGAGTGAGGCCGGTGCACACAGCCCCCCTCCAAATGTTCTTGGGAGTAATTACTGGATAGGGCTTGCATTTCAAGTTCATTTGGCCCCATTGTTAATACAATTTCCCCTCTACACCCATGTATATTTGCCAACTGAGGAAGGTACTTCCTGCATACGAGGTGGGCTCCAGTCAATGAAAGCTTAGGCCACAATAAAAATGTTTTAGTCTTTAAGCCTCTTCGTTGCTTGTTGCTGCATCTAAAACTGGTTTTGGTTGAAAAGGTAGCCAAGACATGAATTAAATAAAAAATAAAAATAGGAAGAGAGACTGTAGTACGTGAACTGGATCATCAGGGTTTTCAGTTCTGTGTAAGACTATTGTCCCAGCAGCAAAGCACTTCAATTTCAAATAAAGATACCCATGATTATCTTGGAGCTTTTGTGATAACCAACATATTAGTCTGCAGCTGTAAAAACAAAGGATATCTGGTAGTGCATTGGGGGGGTTGGTGGTGGGGAGGCCTATGAAAGATGGCAAAAGATTATGGATGTACAAAGCCAAATAGGAAAGCTTACCCACAACACATCTGTCACATCCTGTCCCAAAACTTGCAATGACATGGCAAAAATTAACCTAAAGAATTAGCTGCCACAAAACATAGACAATGACTTTAAAAAAATTAAATTCATGAAGAAGAAGTCTATCAGCAGGAATTAGTCATAATGGCAGGGCAACAAGAATAGGCTTTATGTGCCCTGATGGTTGCTAAGAGACGCCATACTTCAAGCCTAGAAGGACAAATACCCGCCAACCATTCTGCAATAGTTTGATGACCTAAATACCCTCGCTACATTTGAGCGTTGTGATGTTCCTGTATTAGTGTATATATGGTAAGTGCTGTTTGTATAGGAGATACATGGTAAGTGGAATGAAAGAGGAGGGGGGAGTAAATGGGCAGTAGAATGCTGGATGATTGGCTGAGTGTTTAGAATGGCTGAGAGTGTAAATGGAAGGATGACAGTTAAATCTGGGTGGACGTTAGTGGGTTGTTTGACAGGGGATGTGAGTGGGTTGTTTTGGTGGGTTGTTTTGGTGGGTTTTTGAGAGGAGATTGTGTGGAGAGCTGGTGGATGTGAGGAGAGTGTGGAGTTCGGATTAATACTAAGATAAATATCATAGTGATAGATGAAACCATATGCTTATGTGCCTTTATAAAGTAATCTTGTTATCTTTGTTATTTAGTAAATACTGTATTTGGTTTACCAAAGGCCTGATCCTTGGCTGGGGTTTCACAGACCAGAAGGGAGGGTAAGGTAAATACCAAGGCTGAAGAGTGACAAATGGTGGCAGCGGGGAAGGGAAGAATAACACCACAAGTATTCAGAGCAAACCAGAATTATCTGCATTGATACAAAGGGATTGGGACAGCTTAAGCACGCAGTCACAGAGGTAACCTGATTGACAGAGACTCAGGCAGAGTCTCTGGGAATACTGGTTATAGGACGTGACTGGTGGTGCTGCCTAGCAGGGGGATCTGGTGAGGTCTATGCTAGAGCGGGGAGAGAAACCATAAAAAAGGACAGTCCGGACTGGTGGAGTCCCTGGTGGTGCCTAGTGACAGGCAGTAACCACGAGCAGGTAGGAACCTGACAGGGAGAGCCAGGGAAGGGCGTCACAAGCGTACCTTCTATAAACACCAATTTCATCTGGATACATATTTGGATGGTGTACATTGATCATTTGTGTGATGTATAGATGCTGAAATGTTTTGTTAACATGAGCTGACTGAGGGTTTTTTCCCCTTCCCTTTTTTTCTTAATGAAATTGCCATTAAAAAAATCAATTTTTTAAAAAAGGGAATTATGCCATAACGGAAGGGCTGTCACTCAGTGGCCAAGTACATGCTTCGGATGTAGAAAGTTGCAGGTTCAGTCCCCAGCATCTCCTGGTGGGGCTTGGAGAAGATTGCCTGTCTGAAACCCTAGAGAGCTGCTACTGGTCAATGTCAACAACAATGCGCTAGATGGAACAATCTAATACAAGGGAGCTTCCTACACTGCGCTATAGATAAATGGGAGGTCCATATTTCAGGCTATGGATGCTGGGGATAATGACAGGAAGTGGCTGCTTCCATCACACTCCACTTGTGAACTTCCAGAGGTATCTGGCTGGCTAGATGGACCTTTGGCCGCATCTAGCAAGGCAGTTCTTGTGTACTCCTTCTCACTAAAGAAACAAATTAAATTAGATAGAGACAATAAGTAAAGGTGCAGAAATTAATTTATTCATTATAAATCTTTCCGATTTTCTTCTTCCCAGTTGATTCCACTAATAAGAAATCGCAATCCAATCCTGGATAATCACTTGCTTCTTTATCAGTCAACTTTCTTCTCTGTTGTCATCGTCTTCCTCTTCCCACCCCCAGAAATCTCCACCCACCCAGAAATTCAATAGCAGCATCTAAAATTAGGAATGTTTTTGAGGTAGAATGGCAGCCCTAACATCATCGTGGGGAAAGGCTCCTGTTCGCATTCCTCCCTAGGGAGGCCTGCAGAGTGTAGGGCAAGGATGAGGGACAGACTCAGCCCTCCTAAAGATCCACTCCTACTGCAGCAGGGCCCTCCCAAGTCCTGTGCCAATGCCCTTCAAATCACAACATTCAGCCCTCCCACCCAGCTCTGCTGATTTCTCCCAATGCAAATTCCCTTCTGTCCTAACCCAGCAGTCACAAGGTTCAAGAGTGATAAAGGCACATGGGGAGGAAGCAGATGGAGGACGTAAAGGTGTGGTCAGAGCTTCCCGTTGATGCTAATCTTGACCACAGAGATGCTCTCCGTGGACTGAACCCGTCCCTTCTCGTAAATGATAAAGAGGCTGTGGGCATCCTCTGGGGAGGTTCCGTCTAATGATGTCATGGAGGAGTAGCCGCTGGCTCCGCTCCAGATCTGCAGAGACTCCTTCCACCATGAAGACCCATTGGTGAAACTCCAGCGTAGCGTCATGTTAACCCCTGGGTCAGAGAGGGGACAGAGTGCAAGGTCATAAAGGGCTGGTGTGATTTTGTGGGGTTTTTTTGACACCTCTTCCTCGTTCATAAGGTCATTCTTTTGTCAAACCTTTGGTTTGGGTTTTTTTTTTTGCAATGCCTTCAGAACCAAGAGCATTTTGCAATGCCTTTAGAACTGTAGTGGTTCTAGAGTGTCAGACTCGAACTGGGGAGGCCCAAGTCTAAATTCCCACTCAGCCACAGTGTAACCCACCACCATCACTCAGCTGCCTGAACCTATCTCACAGGGTTGTTGTGAAGCTTATCAGGATACTGAGTTATGCACCTAATACCATGTTGCCCACGCTTTCTGAACCTAATGTAGAATCAAAGAACACCCACAGTCACAGCAATAGCAAAGGTCCTGCTACAATCATTCACCATAAGCGGACTTGAACCACAGGATTTTCAGTGGATGTGCATAGTAACGTCTATCCAATGCATCTCTCTGGAAAACCACAGGCCTCCCAGAGACCAGTTCTTTGCCTTGCTGTGGTTGGCATTTTATGTCTAGAGAGAGATAAAAGGGTGGTGGCCAACCACAGCAGGAAAGGATTAAGCCAGGTGAGCCAGATGTCACAACCAGCAAAGTTATAGTCTCTGGGAGGCCTGTGATTTCCACAGAGATGCATTGGCTAGTAGGAATGGGGCTTCAGCCCAAACACTGAAAAGCTTATGGTTCAAGTCCAGCAAAGCACCCGCCATGGGCTCTGGCCTGTTCCTGCTTTCACTCCTGCTAGCATCACTTCGGTTCCTTCTTCCCCCCAGCTCCTCTACATGCTGCTCTCCTGGCACCACCCTGCAAAGCCTTTCTGGAATTGACTTCAGCCTGGAGTTTAATTGTTGGGGAGGGGGGGACACAGCGAGCTGCTCAATGGCAAAGTGTATGCTTTGCACAGGGAAGGTTTCAGATTCAAACCACTGCCATCTGCAGAAAGAGCCAGTAAGAGAACCGTGCCTGTAATCTTGGACAGCTGCTGCCAGGCAGTGTTGACAATACTGAACTAGATGGATCAGTGGTCTGACTCTGCTCTAGGGTCTTACACTACTCAGTGGAGACTAGTGGTTCCAAAGTCAGTGGGGCATTGAATCTGTTCTGGGTTTGAATCCGAACTTTCAAGGAGCCGTTCAAGGTACTGAAAGTTCAGACTAAAACCAGGAGCGGATTCACTGTCCCACTGACGTCAGAAAAATAAGTCTCCACTGATGCTACCTCTGCCCAAGACTCTGGAGGGTCAATGCTGGTCACAATAGTTAACACTAAGCTAGATGAACAAATAATCCGGCCTGGTAACGAAGCAGCGCTTTTTATGTTGTCCCATTCATCTTGATCCTTGGACAAAATCACCTCTCTGGAAAAGGATCAGCCCCACAAAGACTTTTTTTTCCCCCTGAGAGTCCCTAACCCCCATGAGGAGTAGAGAGACCTCAGTTGTGTAACCAGGTGGCAACCGGGCAAGATTAATACCACCAACGGAACCAGCCACAGGACAGACTGTCTGAAAGCAAGGCAGAGAAGATTCTTGGTGCAACAGACAGCAGTGTTTGGTCAGGAGCCAAATAAACAAATATGCCTTACAACCAGCCGATGGAGGAAGCTGCTTTATGCCTAGTCAGACCCTTGGTTCATCTAGCTCAGTACTGTCTATGCTAACTGGCAGCACCTCTTCAGGATTTCAGGCAGGGAGTCTCTCCCAGCCCTACGTGGAGACGACAAGGATTGAACCAGGGACCTTCTATAAGTAAAACAGATACTCTAGCCCTGAGCTGCGGCCCTTCCCTTCCTGGAGGCCAATGAGAGCACTGCAGACTCCCCTTCTGCAGTAATATTGAACATAGCCCCTTAATCGTGAAAAATGGGTGGCTCATCAGACTAATCTCAACAGTCAACCCGGGGGGCCTGGTTTGAAGCCTAGCTGCCCGTCAGCTTTGCTAACAGGCAGAAAATATTTGTGCCCTGACTTGGGACACAAGCTCGCTGTGACAAACACAGCCTAGCCCAGGCTTGCCTGGGCCAGTCTCTGTTTCCGACCCACATACAAGCCAGTCTCTCTCATACACAGATTTTTCACTCACGTTGGCTCTCGTGGGCCGGGTTGCTAAAGAAGACAAGACCAGATTTGACAAGGGCCCCTGCAGCCACAGCTGGATCCACCAAGGTGCTATCAAATGTCACGTTCTCCAGTGGGAGGGTGTCGCAGGCATCGTAGCTGCGGATGACGATGCGGCAACTGCAGTGGTAGAAGTTTTGGTTCCTGGCGTTGATCACCACGGAGCCATCCAACAGCTCATAGGGCTGTAAAAGAAGATAATCGGGGAGGTAGATGAGATTAGGGCAGATTTGGGATGAACAAGGAAGTTTCCTTGGTCTAAGCTGAGTGCTCCACTCCAAGTGCTCCACCCATCTTCCGCTTCCTTCCTTTGTACCATTTAGCATTTCAAAAACAGGTAATACAGGAAGGAAGAAGCTACTATCAGATGGCACTGCTTTGAGATTCCCAGGGGAAGGATGTATTGGCATGGCAATGGAACAAACAGTCTGGCCCTCTCAAAGATATTCCAGATCCCTTCTTCAAATTTCATCTAAAAAGTAATGAGTATCTTGAAAGTTTTATTTAAAGAATTAGAAGAAGGGGGGAAAAGGCAAGCAGAATCCTACCCAGTTGCTGAATGAGAAATCTGCTCTTAGCATTTGGAAGAGTAACTGCGCAGAGAGGAGGAATGCAGGAAGCTGCCTTATACCAAGAAAGGGAAATATGTAACATGAGTCTACAGTCCAATACACAACTGAGAATAAGCCTCACTAAGTTTAGGGGGGCTTACATCTGAGCAGCCTCGCACAGGATCAGGCTGCCTGTGCTATGTATGGATGTGAACGTGAAAAAAGCGGGTAAGAGAAAAATCAACTCATTTGAAATGTGGTGCTGGAGAAGAGCTTTGCGGATACCATGGACTGTGGAAAAGACAAACAATTGGGTGTTAGAACTAATTAAACCAGAACTGTCACTAGAAGCTAAAATGATGAAACTGAGGTTATCATACTTTGGACGCATAACGAGAAGACATGATTCACTAGAAAAAACAATAATGCTGGGGAAAACAGAAGGGAGAAGAAAAAGAGGAAGGCCAAACAAGAGATGGATTGATTCCATAAAGGAAGCCACAGACCTGAACTTACAAGATCTGAACAGGGTGGTTCATGACAGATGCTACTGGAGGTCACTGATTCATAGGGTCGCCATAAGTCATAATCAACTTGAAGGCAGATAACAAAACAACTGGGCTAGAAACAATGAGAGCTAAAAACGGAATCTTTTATTTTTAATTTCACTGAATGAAAGCTAAGATTCTCAGAAATCTTATGGTTGTCCTTGAGAAGCCAAATCCTAAAATAGGCATGTGGAATCTGTGGCCCTCCAGATGTTGTCAGATTCCCATCAGCTCCAGCCAGAACAGCCAGTGGTCAGGATGATGGGAGCTGGAGTTAAGGAACAACTGGAAGGCCACAGGTTCCCCATCCCTGCCCAGAGTACTATTAGCTTGTTTGCATGTACAATTATCACAGCAAGCACTTCCATGCAACACAGCAGTTGGAACTAGGTTCTTGTTTCTTCCCTGCTACTTGCAGCAAAGTAACAAAATGTGTGTGTTCAAGATCACACCCACCTGGCATTCATCAGGATTGAAGTCACTGGGAAGCTTCACCCCACCGTAAGGGATCCCATGCAAGGGTTGCCGCCCATATCGCCAACTCCAGCCATGGTCATCACTGAGGAGGCAGGAGATCCCATCCCGCGATATCGTCCCATGGCCACAAACAATCAAGCGCCCCTTCTTGGGCTCATAACGTTTCTGCAAGCCAGAGGTAATCAGATGGAAGTCATCCCAATTAAAAACATTGACAATTTTACATTAAAGTCATAAAAGAAAACCACAATAACCAATGAGAAAGTAACAAAACAGCACAGAATAGCAATGCAGGAGGAAGAAAAGACAACCAGTCAAATAGAGGCCTGGGTAAAGAGGTGTGTCTTGACCAATTCCCAAAAGCATGCAGGGATGGTGCAAGATGCACTTCAGAAGGGAGGTCATTCCACAACCTGGGGGCACCACAGAGAAGGTCATCTCAAGTGCTGCCACCCCTTAAACCACAAAGGGCGATGGCACTGCCAACAGGGCCTTTCCTGCTGATCTGAACACCCAGGCAGGTTAACGTGGAAGGAGGGGCTCTTCAGATATTTGGGGCCCAAGTCATTTAGGGCTTTATATGTAAGTGTTAACACCTTAAATAGGGCTCAATAGCAAATTGGGAGCCAGTGCATATCTTTCAAGACCAGTTAATGTGCATCTTCCTCCGCAGCATAATTTGGAGTGAAGGACTGGTCTGCCTAAGTTTAAGCTATGAATCAACAAGTCACTCTCATTTGAATTTGACCTCTGCCATGAATATACTCAATGTCCTCGGGCAACTTTTTCTCTCACAAATCTGGAATATGGGAGAATATTAATACTGAGCCGCTTTACAAGATTGGGCACAAGGGGCAACAAGAAGATCATGTATGTGGAAGCACTCAAAAGCACCAACAAAACAGTGCTTTTTTTTGGTATTGTTCTCCACTATAAATGGGGCTCAGCGAATTCTCTTTGATGCCCTCCCTGTAAAAAAAGACTTCTGTGCACAAACACCCTGAACACTGCAGAATTAATTAATGAAAATAAGAGAATTTTGGCAAATTTGGGGAAATTATCTTGTTTTGATTAGTAAATTCTGCAGTTTTTGCAGTGGTTTGCATTATGTAGTCTAGTTTTGCTCAGCTGTGGGTGGGGGTGACTAGGAAGCAAGAGGTTATGCACGATACTGAAGGCCCATCTCAACTCTTGCCACCCCTCTGGCTTCTGAGATTTTATCAGGCCTTGTCATGTGTTTTTGAGCACATCTTTAGCAGCCATGAGGACTAGGAACTTGCTCTTTTGAAATTCTCAAAAAGCTGAACATTGCACCCAGTATACTACCCTCTGGCCTGTTTCTGCGGACCTGTGGAATCATGGAAAACACACAACCATGTCAATTAAAAACAACACATAAATATATACGAACCCTACATCTGGCTTTTGCCTGCTCACCTGGATACCATAGCCCGGTCCAGGGGCAAACATGGTTGTGCCAACCTCCTCAGAGAGGTTCCGGGGGATGCTCCACGTGACCCCGTCATCACGGCTGCGAATGATCATGGTGCTGGCAATGGGACATTTGTTATAGTGGGCGCAGAGACTATATATCAGGAACACAATGGCCTCCTCTGAATCCACCACCACGGCTCCAAGGTTGAGGCCGTCGGCCAGGGAACCATCGTTAACTATGAATGAAGTTGGGCTCCACGTAGTGCCTGGGAAAGATACAAGAACTATGTTGGCATTGGCCCACAGAAGTAGTAAAGAATGTGCCTTGCATGCCAAAGGCCCCGGGTTCAAATCCCCAGCATCTCCAGGGAGGGCTGGAAGAATTCTCTGCCTGAAGCCCTGGACAACCACTGCCAGTCAGCGTAGGCAATATTGAGTTGATGGACCAGTGAGTCTGACTCAGTAAAAGGCAGCTTCCTAATGTTGTATTTCTTATTAAAAAAGCTTTTAAGGTGCCACAAGACTCTGAACACAAGTATGGCATAAGCAAGCCTTTGCCATTTCCGTGCTGACTGGGGGCTGATGGGAGTTGTAGTCTAAAACACCTGGAGGGCACCAGATTGGCCAATGCTGGCATAAGCGTTCACGGACTACAATCCATTTCATCAGATGAAGTAGACCACATTCCGCAAAAGCTCAAGTCATAATATTTATTTATTTAAACTATTTCTATCCCACCCTTCTACCCTATAATAGGGCACTCAGGGCAGCTTACAAAAATAAAACATGTACATAATAAAATTGTAAACAATAAAATCACAAAAACATTAAATAAATTAAAATACATAAAATACAATTAAAATACATAAAATACTGTACACACACACACACAAACGTAATTCTGTTATGTTTTTAAAAGGTGCCACGTTTTTAAAAGGTGTCCAGAGTGTTAACTGGGGCTGGTTACAGGGACCATACAACTCCCTTGTTACAAGAGCTCCACTGGCTGCCAGTCTGTTTCCGGTCACAGTTCAAAGTGCTGGTTTTGACCTATAAAGCCCTGTACGGCCTACGTCCAGGCTATTTGTCAGACCGTATCTCCCTACATGAACCTGCCCAGGCCCTGAGATCTTCAGGAGAGGCCCTTCTCTTAGTCTCAACACCTTCACAAGCGTGATTGGTGGGGACGCGAGATAGGGCCTTTTCGGTGGCTGCTCCTAGGTTCTGGAACTCCCTTCCTAGGGAGGCACGAATGGCCCCTTCCTTGCCATCCTTCCGTTGGCAAGTAAAGACTTTTTTATTCCGACAGGCTTTTGAGATAGAAGGTGTTTAGGATTCGGCTCTGCAAGGTTTGTTTATTGTTTTATACTGTTATTTGTATTATTTTAAATTGTTTTTTAGTATTTTAAGTGCCTGTTTCATGGTTTTAAGGTTGTGTATAGTGTAATTGTATCTTAATTGTATATTTTTATATGTTTTTAACTACATGTAGTTTTATTTGTAAGCCGCCCTGAGTTCCAGTTTGTAAAATGGGCTGGGAAAAAATAAAGTTTCATTCATTTCATTTATTTATTCGCAAGCTCTTTCTCGTTTCTGCTGTGAAAAACACAGCCTCTCCTCTGGAAATTATTCATGATAGACACAGGCAGCACTTGAGGTGATGAACAATCCAAGTAGTTTAAACAAAACAAAACAAAACGGTAAAATACATTCTAAAACCAGCAGAAAATGAAAAACGACAATGTTTGGGAGAAACCAATCTCCTTTGGACCGGCAACACACATTAGGCCTCAAGGCAACTCACAAAGCACCTGACCATCATGGAGGCCTTTCAGGTTCCTTCCCTGAGTGATCCAGCCTAAACACAACACACCCTCGCTGCCACAACTCCTTTGTTCACCTGGGCAGCAAAGAATCTCTTCAGAGTAGGGAGGAGCAAAGCGTGCAAATGTCTAGCTGTTGCCAAACAGCTTTCCCGCACTCTCCAATTGCTTTTGGGCCTGGAATGAGATTGCCTACTTTTTATGGTCATTGCTTCTTGCACCTTTAAAATGGAATCAGCAAAAGCGTTAGCAGACAGCCAAGGATTATGCCTCTAGGCGGCAGAAAGCTTCACCTGCCAGATTTCTGCAGACCAAGCTACTGTTGAAAAGGCACAGGAAGAGGCCAGGAGCACTTTTTCAGGTCAGTTGGCAACAATAATTTGGAAGCAGTGGGAGTATTGGTTACCTAGCAACGGCTAAGGTCTTCTCCCACAAACAGCAGTGGGATTTGGTGGTAGTGGGAAGGCCAGGATGGGCACAGAGGGGGTTGCTTAAGTGACAGCCAGAATCAGCTCACCTTAATGCTCCAACTTTTTCCCCCTCTGTGAAATATATTATTCATTCATTCAGCTCTATTCAGAATAAAGCAATTTAATTGTGGATGAAGGGGTCAACTTGACATGTATAACCCAGACCTAGACAGATGGGCCGGGAGGCCCTTTGCTAACCCACCTTTGTATTCAATGCGGCACCAGTCCCAGTCAGGGTGTGTGTGGTTGCTATCATCCATAAACATTCCATCTCCCTCACCAGGAGACCGATCCACACTGTGTATGGGTTCAAGGGATTGTTTGTAGTGCTAATGATAAGACAGTATTGCCCTCAAGCTTACAATCTAAAAGACATGACACAAAAGGAAAAGGGACTGGGGGAAGGAGGAAAAAAGCAAGCTTGGGCACTATTTCTTCAAGTTCTTGTAATGACCATCTGCAACAGAAGGGTAGCTTTCTGACATATGGAGGGCAACAAGGGCGTGATGGAGGGGGCAGGACCAACGGGTTTGTCCCTGCTCTCCCCCCTCATGGAATTCTCTGTGTGTGTGTGTGTGTGTATGTGTGAATGACTAGAGTCCTCCTCTTATCTGTCTTGCGTTTCCCTAAGGCTTGAGTTATGGTGGGGGAAGAGGTGGGGGGCCTTAACAAAAGCCACAAGCTCCATCCTTTCATGGAGGATAAGGCTATCAGTGGCTACTAGCCATGATGGCTATGCTCTGCCTCCATAGTTGGAGGTAGTATGCTCCCAGATACTAATGGAAACCGCAGGAGGGGAGAGGGCTGTTGAGCTCAGGTCCTGCTTGGGGGTTTCCCATTGGGACATCTGGTTGGCCACTGTGTGAACAAAAAGCTGGATTAGATGGGCCAACGGCCTGACCCAGCAGGCTGTTATGTTTTCTGGCTTCACCCAATTTTAACCAAGCCATATCCTTCAGCCAAATCATGCTCCCAAAATTTTGCCAAATCATGCCTTCCCCAAAAAAAGGAAGATGGGAGGACAACATAAAAGATGAGGGGGGCTGGGGTACATTTGTCCTCCCCTGACATTCATTTCACGGCTTTCCCCTCCTTAGGGATCTGCGGGCACATACCTGACTTGCAACCCACACCCGGGCCTTGCTCCATTCCCCTCTCCCCACCCCTCAGCCTCACAAACCTTTGTCCAGCGACCTGCGAAGGGCTATGAATTTAGCTCCGATGTCAGAGGCCGAGTGCTTTCTGGCTTCGGAGAAGGCCAAAAGGGTGCCCCGAGGCGTCGCTGTGATGAGAGGAACTCTGAAGGTGTTCACCTCCCCAATCACGCTGCCACTCAGCCACAGCAACTGCTCCATTGTGATGGTGGGTTTCACCTGCCGAGACAAAACCCAGGAGGGAGTGTCAAGGTGTTGTTGCAACGAAACTGGCACGGGTGTCAACAGAACATCTTCATGTTCCTCGCAGGAACCAATGACAGCTGTTTGCTGGTAAGGCCCAAAGTATGTGCCTGGAGTGAGATGCAGGTTTTGACTCCAGTTACCTTCATCAAATCAAACTCAAAAGGGGGCATGAGTGAGGAATAACCCATCACTAATCTACTGCACAGCCTCGCCCTGGTTATTCGGATGTGATGGAATGCAGGAAAGGACCTTTTTTCATGTCTTCTAACCGTGATGGCTATGTCCTACCTCCCCTGTCGGAGGTAGAACACTTTTGAATACCAGTTGCTGGAAACCGCAGGAGGAGAGAATGCTGTTGTGCTCTGGTCCTGTTTGCAGGCTTCCCACGGGCACCAGGTTGGCCACTGTGCAAACGGGATGCTGGACTAGATGGGCCATTGGCCTGATCCTGCAGGCTTTTCTTCTAACAGCAAACTCTGGTGGTAAGTGCTGACAGCAGTGGGACATGTTTCAAATGCTTCACAGAACTCAATGAGGCAATTTATGGAACTGCCTTCTAATGGCTATACATTTGGCTCCATCACTATAAACTTTTAAGCAGCCTTCAAAACCCATTCCTTTCATCTTGCTTTTATTAGAGATGTTAGGATGAATTTTTAACTACTTAATGATCTACAACGTTGCTGGTTTTAAATTGTTCCAATTTTATATGAGCATGCTGCTGGAAAGAATTTGTTTAAATGAATGAATGAACAAACAGAAACCATTTACTCTCGTGGGAAAAAAGGATCTGAGACAAAATTCCATGGATAGTGCTATTTCCCCCCACCCACCCCTTTGCAACTGTATCTTAGGCTGCATTGAGTTTGCCCCAAGTACCTCAATGGAAGACACAGAGAACCAAATCCCACCCTCAACTGCACAGTCCCGCTCTGGTTTCTGTATCTTGGTTATTTTTATTTTTTTAGACCAAATATTTTATTAAATTCATACAATCCGTACAAAATGTAAACATCAAGATTATAGACGATTTAAGAATTCATATAAAGATCACAGTGTTTACTATTACAATAATAAAATAAATTGTGTGTGTATAAATAATTAGCTGTTAAAAAGAATATATTCTTCAACTGGCATCCGACGTATTCTTCACAACTGAAACCTGCTCTCCTCTTTTCTATAATATTATAAGTTTCATAGCTTCAAAGATACAGCAGCTAATCAGTTCCCTGCTCTGAAATTCCCAACTCTCTGTATTACGTTACCAGGTTCCACTCACTAATGACTTCTCTAAACCTCTTTTTCTTTAAGCATCACTGTTAATTTAAACAACTTTAAGCTCGTCCCATATCTTTCTTGCCAAGTCTATTTTACTGGGTTACCAATTTTCCATGCCTCTGCATATATTGTATTCTCACAGGCACGATAATATACAACACTTGATTTTGATGGCATGCTCTATATGGTCTTTCACATAATTTAATTTCTTGGTTATCTTACAACAGCCTTCCGAAACCTAGGGCCCTCCAGATGTTGTTGGACTCTTAACTCCCATCATTTCTGACCACTGGCCAAACCAACTGGGGCTGATGGGAGTTGGGAGTCCAACATCATCTGGAGGGCATCAGGTTGAAGAAAGATGCACGAGAACATGAGGAGACAGAAGAATACAGCAGCTGGTTTTTAAATAAATGATAATTTATGTTACATGTATACTCTCTAGCTCAGAGCTACCTACTTAACCTCACAACAACCTTGTGAGATAGGCTAGCCTGAGAGGGAGTGGCCTCCCAAGGCAACCTCGCTTTTGAAACCAAAGTTTCCTGTGTCTATGCTCCTGAGTCACTGCGCTACACTGGCCCTCAAAGGCTGGTGGATCCTTTTCAAAGGATGAAGGAACAGATCAGAGAATCTTTGTCAGCGGTGGAGATTGCAGTATACTCTATTAAGTACATAGTAAGTAAGCACCCAAGGCTGTAGACTCATCTGCAAGTATACTATGGTCCAGTGAATTTATCTGGGAACATCAGATGCTGCAGCATGACTGAAGTGAAGGGTATATGAACCTAATCTGCAAAATCTGGATGTAAAACCACCTGGAACCCATGTAAGAGCAGACAGAGCTTGGTTAAATAATTGAGAGCTAGTGTGGTGTAGCAGTTAAACTGTCTGACTAGGACTGAGGAGATCCAGGTTCAAATCCCCAATTATCCATGAAGCTCAACTGGGTGACCTTGGGCCATTTCCTTTCTCTCGTCATCTTGAGCTCATTAGAGGAAAGTGAGATAAACAGACACAACACAGGGCAGAACGGAGCCAATGTTAACATGTATTTTACAATGTAGAGAAGACCAACTTTTATGTTATATTCTTATGAAAGTGCAGATTAGAAATACTTCAGTAAACAAACTCTGCTTCAGCTTGGGATGCTGGAAACAAAAACCTAGAGGAAATGTGAAACTTTCCACGGATTGTTACACATCCTGTGCCATCCCTCTGCCTTTCTTTGCAGAATTGTTATTTCTGCCAGGCATGTGATCAGAGGTGCTGATGAATCATCGGCAATCAAGCTAAGAGGAAAATGTCAAAAGGCCCCTAAGCGTAGTGTCATGAACCAACCCCAGTTCAGTCCCAGGACTCAGGGCAATTAATCCTGGTAAGGCACAACCCTGTGCCTCCCCTTACTAGGGCTGAGTAAACCAACAACAACCCTGTAAGGTAAGTAGACTGCCACCACCCCTTAACCTGGTCCCCCATTCTGGGCCAAGGGGAAACCCAAAGTGCCAGAAATAGACCAACGGATTCCAACAAGTGGTGCTGGGGGATTCCTGTTCGACCCCTTGGCCATTGACCTGTGGGGTCCCTCAGGGCTCAGTTTTATCCCCTACGCTATTTAACATCTACATGAAACTGCTGGGAGAGGTTGTCCGGGGGTTTGGGGTTTGGTGCCATCAGTATGCTGATGACACCCAACTCTATGTCTCCTTTCCACCTAATTCAAAGGAAGCTGTCTCGGTTTTAAACCAGTGTCTGGCATCAGTGGTGGACTGGATGAGGGTGAACAAATTGAAGCTTAATCCAGACAAGACAGAGGTGCTCCTGGTCAGTCGTAAGGCGAATCAGGGAATAGGGATACAGCCTGTGCTGGATGGGGTTACACTCCCCCTGAAGACACAGGTTCGCAGTTTGGGTGTGCTCCTGGACTCAGCGTTAAATTTGGAGTCCCAGGTTTCTGCAGTGGCCAGGAGTGCTTTTGCACAATTAAGATTAGGGTGCCAACTGCGCCCGTTCCTTGAGCAGTCTGATCTGGCCACGGTGACACATGCCTTAGTTACATCCCGTTTAGATTACTGTAACGCGCTCTACGTGGGGCTGCCTCTGAAGACTGTTCGGAAACTTCAGGTGGTACAACGTGCTGCAGCCAGAATGCTAACTGGGGCTGGTTACAGGGACCGTACTACCCCCCTGTTAAAAAAGCTCCACTGGTTGCCAGTCTGTTTCTGGACACAATTCAAAGTGCTGGTGCTGACCTATAAAGCCCTATACGGCTTAGGTCCAGCCTATTTATCAGACCATATCTCCCTGTATGAGCCTGTCCGGGCCCTGAGATCCTCAGGAGAGGCCCTTCTCTCAATACCCACATCTTCTCAAGTACGACTAGTGGGGACGCGTGAGAGGGCCTTCTCGGTGGCTGCCCCTAGGCTTTGGAATTCCCTTCCTAGGGAGGTAAGAATGACCCCCTCATTGCAGTCCTTCCGCCGACAAGCAAAGACCTTCCTATTCCAACAAGCCTTTGGAATTGAAGGCTAAGGATAGGGCGTGAAGGGTGCTGCATTGCTAATGTCTATTATATCATTTTTAAACTACTTTGAACTTTTTTAGCTGTATGTGTGTATGGTTTTAATATTGGAAATAGTTTAATCTTATTTTAATGTAGACTTTGTATGTTTTTAATTATATGTATTTTTTATCTGGAAGCCGCCATGAGTTCCAGTTTTGGAAAAATGGCAGGGTATAAATAAAGATAATAATAATAATATTTATAACAAGTTTCCCTTGGAGCTCTAGGCAAAATAAGCAATTATATGTTAGTCTGTGGTCAACTGGCCAAGGTACGGGATTCAGGGCCACACTACGCCTTCTTCAAAGGAGAGTATACTATCCCAAAAGTGTTACTTTTTAAAAAGTTATTTTTTCCCATTCCCATGCTTACTGCCTTATGATGGGACACATGACTCCCAATTTTTAAGCTACATTAATTCTAGCCAGAATAACCCAAGTTATTCATCAATGCTTTTTGTGTCTTCGTTGAATAGCATATTTTACAGAACCCCAATAAAGCAAGTGGAACATTAGTGTTTGATTTCACAACCCAGAATCTTGACTAGGAACATGTGGACTGTTAAAGCACTTTTTAGCCTCACGGATCTCAGTGGGAAGGTTAACCACGTGGCTAACCCCTCTCACAAAGAACTCAAATGTGTATCACGTTTAGGATATTAAAAAGCCTGTCCCTGTTTCACACCTCTGAAACCTTAGACAGTATCATCATCATAACATTTAGTAACAGCGATCTCAGGTCTCCGAGTACCCATTCTTAGGTAGCCAAAAAGGCATCACCTTCCTCTTTCAACAAGCCTTTTATGTTGAGACCTTATCCCAGTCTGCTTCTGTGTTGGAATTGCTTTTTAATATGTTTTTAAACCTTTTTTTAAAAAATGTTTTTAACCTTTTTAAAAAAAAGATGTCTTCAAAGCTTTTTTTAAAAAAAAATGTTTTTAAAGTTGTTTTGTTTTAGTGTATTTTAAAGTCTGTTTTTATGATGTTTTAAATTGTTTTTAGTACTTTTGTTTGCCGCCCTGGGCTCCTGCTGGGAGGAAGGGCAGGATATAAATCAAATAATAAATAAATAAATAAAATCAGCCACACACAAGGAGGAGGTATCAGCAGGATTGGGGAAACCCCAAGGTTGGAATAAGTACCAAAAATAACTTAAGTAAAAGAAACCAAAAGGAGGAAAACACACACACACACACACACACACACACACAGAGAGAGAGATGAGTCCAATGAGGATTGAACATACTCAGTGGGTACAGACTGCAGGCTGACTGATGGTGGAGAGGGTATAGGAGAATCAGAATAGTAGAGTTGGAAGGGGCCTATAAGGCCATCAAGAGACATAAAAACAGGAGGGGGAATATAATGGAGTACTTGGAGCCCCCCCCACCAAAAAGGAACACTGCATATCAAATCAAATCAAATCAATCAAATAATACTAAATAAAATATGCTGCGAGATTATGTTGCAGGTCCCTCATGTATTTGAAGCTAAAAAAGTAAGACGTTACAAAGGGGAAGAGAAACAGCAGGGCCAGGACTAAGGGTGTGCGTTTGTTTAAACTGGCTTTTAATATATATATTTTTAAAGAAAGCAGTCCACACCAGCCTCAGTATTAAGCCACGGATTGTTTAAACATTGCACTAGTTAATAAATGCATATGCAGCGTTCTGACACCTATTGTTCGGCACTTCAAAAGGCTGGCAACGTACCTGGGGAACAGAGCGGCCAAGGTTGGGGTCAGCTTGACATCTCTCTCCCACGCCAAAAACAGGAAGGAAGACTGGATACGTAGGCAAATCCGGCATGAGGGCCAGCAGGCGGCCACATCACAAAGAAGTGCAGTCACTGTGGAGACTGCTGTGAAGGCTCCTGAGAACTTTTAACTTTCAGGAAGTCAAAGCACACCCCGAAACCACCCCTGATCATCAAACATGATTTGGGAGGGCACTCTGAGTCGGGGCAGGGAATCCATCTGGGCTAAAAGATCTACTCCGGGGTGCTGTTTCCAGGCAGAGGACGCTCCCTAAGAACAGAGTTGCCACCCACCCAGGGAAGGGGGGAAAATAAACCCGCCTGGTCTGGCCACGTTTTGTTTTTTTCTTGTTAGCCAATTTGCCAGCAAAGCAAGGACCAGGCTGGTTTTAGTACTCACTCTCAGCCCTTTGGGGAAGGGGGGGGCTGTGTGTCTCCGCAAGTGTGTCCATGTGTGCACACATACACACACATGAAAAGTATTTTTATTATTTTGTTACAATAACCAACTTTAACAAACATTGTAGTCCTGATGTCCTTGTCATATTACCCTTTTTCCTCTTTGAGTTCACACTTCTGTTGCAACACATTAAAGTATGAATGGGGCCACATGTCTCCCCACAGTGTCCCATGTGCCAAAGGGAAGATCAGTGCCAGGATATGAAAGGCATCCAAAGTATCAGCATATTTGGCCTTCACTTTCGGCCTTCTGCTAGCGCTGCAATTTTGGTCCGTGCATGTTTTTAGCTGCACACAGTATGTCAGCCTCCTCAGCCTGGTGCCTTCTGTCTGTTTTGGACTACAACTCCCATCAGCCACAGTCAGCATGGCCACTGGGCAAGAATAATGAGAACTGTAGTACTAAAAAAAATGTGGAGGATGCCAGGCTACGGAAGGCTGCCTAAGGTGAACAGCATTTGGGGGGGGGGAAAGCAAACTATACATCTCATTCCAGGAAGCCCCTGAGCCTGTCTCCTCTTTGTTCAATTTAAAGTGAACAGATTTTGTACTGAGCTATACTCCAAACATTTGAGCTCCATCCTCAGTCCAGCTTAAAACCATAAAAAGGCTCCCATCCCAGATTGCTGTCCCCCAGTCCCTCCCTCCCTGGAAAACCGGTTTTATTTCTATGTCAAGAATTTGCAAACTTAGCCAGTGAAAAGCGCTACCTGAGGCAGCTGCCTTAACACCATCTAGCTCAGTATTGTCTACAGCAGCTTTGCCGGACTTCAGACACAGAGTCTTCCCCAGATCTACCTCCAGATGCCGGAAATCAAATCTGGGACCTTCCGCATGCCAAGCAGATACCCCACCACTGCATGATGGACCTTCTGCCTAATCTGCATCTTTGATCAAACGGGCCTCGCCCTCTGACAGAGAAAGGCTGGGGACAAGTTCTTGGTATATGTGGCATTAATGAGGTACTTGCAGCTCTTCCTTGTACCTTGTACAGGGCAGGAGGATTTTGCCACACTGTGTGGTGCGGACAATGGAGGTGTTACTGGAGCTCAGTGGTTCAGCTCATCCTCTGCACATGGAGTGACATCGCTTTTAAAAAGAAAAAGATAGCAGGTAAGGTGAAAGGTCTGAGTCCATGGAGATCTGTTGCCAGTCAGAGCAGACAATACTGACCTAATAGTGCCCCAGTTGAGATTCAGCGACGCACTTGTCCATGCATCCCCTCCTCTTCTTTGCTGAATTACCTGGTTCCTTAAACTGCAGTTTCTCCAAAAAACTAGGGCATGCCAGCAAGATGGAGTCCCTAACTCACAGTCTGCCAGTTTGGGATGTTTAAGAAACCAAAACTGCTTAGATGAAGCCTTTTACACAACGGGAGAAGGGAAGAAGAGCGCTAATAATAAATAAAGACATGGCCATGGGGACCAAGATAATTGCATCTGAACCTATACAGCATACTCTGACCTATAAATTAGACTCCCATGTTCCTATCTCATGCAGGTTGGGATGAAGGAGCTTTTGCTAGGGTTTCTATAAGGTTTAAACCTCTGACCGTTTCCTGGGGATTCACGGCGCAGCACGTAATGAGTCAAAGAAGTTTGTATGGCACTGATACAACACACAAATAAGATTTCAAGAGCTGAGAACACCGTGCAATTCTGAGGTTAAAAGATAAATCTGATGGATCAGTTTAAAACACATCTCGGGGCACAGCTAATCTCTCCATCTGCAACATCAGGAAGTAGTTGTGGCCGCAGGGCACACAGAAGACCAGACGATCAAAACAGGAACAGGGCAAGAGAGGGCACATGCAGAGCAGGGGAGGGGAGAAACCAATATTACCAAAGACTCAGATTCATGAGGATAAGAAATAAAGGAAGTAAAGCAACAAGGCAGCCCCACCCCAGAGGTTTTTCCTCAAGAGGAGCCAAGTATTGAGGTCTGGTTGATTCACAAGGGATGTGCCACACACCCATAGATAATTCACATGGCTGTATACCATTCTAAATCCTAGAACAGCCTTTGCCAACCTGGCATCCTCCAGATGTTTTGGACTATAACATCCATCACCCCAGCCAGCACTGGCCACAGAAAACATGAAGCAGCTTCAAGAAGGAACTGACCCATATTAAGTGATTAATAACTTCCTCTTACCAGCTTTGATTTTATTTTGACCGATTTGTGGATATACAAAACAGACTGGAAATGAAACGGCCAGGCTTACTCTCTCAAGATTTCTCGTGCTATCGTTCTTAGGTGAACGAGGCAACAAACTGTTCATTGCTCCTCTCTGCATAAGTTAATCTGGAGCAAACTTAGAGTGTAGAGAACTCTACCAACATAGGGAGCGGGTGGAACGAGATTGGACTTCAGTGTATCTGACGGTCATCCACTCAGCTGATTCTAGACAGTGCGGTACTGGATCTAAGACTGCCAAGGAGGCAGAAGAAGAAATGTCAGGGAATGTCCTGTTCCCATGGATGAGGGGAAACAAAAGAGACTAGATTTAAAAAAGAATACGGGGGGGGGAATTGCTGTTGTTTCCAGTGGCTTCGTTTACAAAAGATTTAGGAATCAGAGTGGGTTATGAAACAGAAAATCTGTAAACTATATGAATGAGAAGACACCTAACGAAGAGAGGACCCATTTAAAACAGGGCTGGGGAACTTGTGACCCTCCAGATGTTGTTGGATACCACCTCCCATCAGCCCCAGCCAGCATGGCTAGTGGACGATGTAATCTACCAACATCTGGAGGGCCACAGGTTACTCACCCCTGGTTTAGAAACTTTAGAAAGACAGTGTAATATACTGGGTGGTTTGTTGGACTGGGACTGAAGATTATGGTTCTGATCCCTGCCACGAATTTCACCAAATGGAAAATTCCTCTCACTCTCTCTCATATAATTGCTTAAAAAGGGAGTGAGGAGCCTGTGGCCCTCCAGATGTTACTGGACTACAACTCCCATCATCCCTGGCCATAGGCCTTGCTCCCTCTTCCTGGTTTAGAGGATAAAATGGGATCCCATGTACGCCATAAGAGCTCCTTGGGTGGCTAACCCAACCACATTCTATTCACAATTCAGTTCTCAAGAAAAAGAAAATATATCCCTAGAGTTGTATACAGAAAATGATAATGCCACAATTTAATATTACAGTTTTGGGGGGGCTTTAGAATCAATGCTCTGGCCTTTAGAAACCTAGGCCAGAACTGAGGAAGTCTGAATTGCATGGCAAAAATATACTCCTCGGCCTCAGTCCACTGTAAGAAGCACAGTCTGGCCTCCAAGAACAAAGGAAATGATAAAGAGAAACAAAAAGTTATTAATGATTCATTGCATTTTCAGGCTGCCCTCTTTTTCTCTGTGGTATGACTAGGTATGCTCCACACATACACAGCTTTTAAAAATGCTGATTTTTAAATTTTTATTATTTGATTTATATCCTGCCCTTCCTCCCAGCAGGAGCCCAGAGCGGCAAGCAAAAGCACTAAAAACACTTTAAAACATCATAAGAACAGACCTTAAAATACATTAAAACAAAACAACTTTAAAAACATTTTTAAAAAAAGCTTTAAAAACATCTTAAATAAAAAGCGTTAATAAAAACATTGCTTAGAAAAAAAGGTTTTTTTAAAAAAAACATATTAAAAAGCAGTTCCAACACAGACACAGACTGGGATAGGTCTCAACTTAAAAGGTGTGTTGAAAGAGGAATGTCTTCAATAGGCTCCAAAAAGATAACAGAGATGGCGCCTGCCTAATATTTCTGGAAAAAAAAGAGGTTAAAACCAGATGTTAAAAGCAAGTTACCAGGAATTTTAATGCATATTTCATATAACTTGCTTAGAAATTTTGATGATTAAGCAGTATATAAATCTTGTTAAATAAAAAAGGAAAAAATAAAGGTATGTACAGTATGTATACATTTCAGATGAGCCTATATTTGAGCCAGTGGCTTTACATTTTGTTGGGGTGGAGAAGACGTCAAGAAACCTCATCCCATCCCCTGAGACAGGTACTAAGACTGCCTGCTCTGTCTGAAGAGAGAAAAGGCTCCACTGCCATTAATGGATCATGACAGACTTTTCCAGCATGGCACAGTGTGACCAATTACAGGAAAGGCCCTGTTTGTTGCCTTGTGACAGATGCCCTTCAGCCTCTCAAAGCATGTCTAGATCACCAAGTATAGAAGCGTCAGACAACTGCATCTCACTGACTCGGATCATAAGACAAATGGCAATTTTCAGACTAATAAATCTATACAGAGATGGACTCGTTTTGTCAGTTACTGGAATGCAACTTCTGGAACCGTAAGGTTTGAAAGGAATTTATTTTTGTTAACAATGGATTATATTGCTTGGTATTCTGAATAACTTTTTTTTAACAAAGGCATCCCACTCCCTCCCCCACAAAATTTCCATGGGGCTTTCCACATCCCATCTTCTACATTTATAGCTAAATTTCAGTTTCAATGCAAAATTCATATGGCTGCTTACAAAAAAGAAAGGTGAAGAACCATCTGATGCCCCATTCATAAGACAGCACCCTTGTACGCCAAGTTAATACTAGATTCCTATTTAAGAATATAAGAGCAAAATCCCAATTTTCCCCCTAAACATGCCTTTAAAAAAGGAAGGAAGAAAGGAAAAGACTAAACCCACCCTTTCATGCCCACTAATTGTGAGGACGACATGTGTTAAGAGATCTTCAGTTAGCACCCTGATGATGTCAGTTTGCATAAAATAAAATGGACTGCCTTCAAGTCGATTCCGACTTATGGCGACCCTGTGAATAGGGTTTTCATGGTAAGCAGTATTCAGAAGGGGTTTACCATTGCCTTCCTCTGAGGCTGAGAGGCAGTGACTGGCCCAAGTCACCCAGTGAGTTTCCTGGGGTCGTAGTCCAACACATTAACCACTACACCACACTGGCTCTCACATTAAATAAAAGACCCCTTTATTTTTGTTATATAAATATCCGTGCACTGCTTTCCTCTCCCGTATGCCCCCCCCAACATAATATCAATAAATTCAGTTTAAAGACAAAGAACTAACTTCAAGTAGCATTTGCACAGCACCCTTCTCTCTGTGGTCAGGATATGGCTACAGGGATGACCCCTGCATACGTCGGATGAAGTGGGCTCTGGCCACTGTGGTGTAATGGTGTCACTCTAAACAGGAGAGACTCAAGTTCAAATCCCCACTCCATTGCAAAACTCAGGGAATGACAATGTGCCAATCACTCTCTCAGCCTAACGTAGTACCTCACAGGGATGCTAAGAAGGTAAATTTGGGTGCAGGAAGGGGGGAACCATGTATGCCCCCTTGAGCTTCTAGGAGGAAAAAAGATTTATAAATGTAAAAATAAGCTGAGTCATTCCCCATGTTGGGAATGGGTTAACTGTATCACGGTAATAATGTGAAAGACACACAGCTGCACAGGATCAAAGGGGCTGGCTATATAACATTTGCCTAGAGACCCAGGCTGTGTGGGGGGAATGTATGTAGGAGAGACGCTTATGTTGGTGAATGGTTTATTTATGCACTTGGATAAAGTTTGTTTTACTGGCACAAAGCTTAAGAGTGTCAGAGTGTTTTCTTCCTGTTTGCCGGCTCAAGGACGCTGTTAGGCTGGACACCTCTGTGTCCTGTGCAGCAAGCAACGTCTGCCTTGTTGGTTCGGGGCACAAGAGCTCAACAGTATGCCCCCTTGAGCTTCTAGGAGGAAAAAAGATTTATAAATGTAAAAATAAAAATAAATAGCATTAACCATAACGGCCAGAATAAATGCCTTTACTTTTTGTTTTGGAATATAAGAAGTTGCCTTTTACTTGTCCATCTAGCTCAATAATGCCTCCATTGACTAGCAGTGACTCTCCAGGCAGGGCCAGCCCCAGACATGCTGGGGCCCTTGGGCACAAGCCTGCCCCAGGCCCCAGCGCTCCCCTTCCGTGATTCGCGGCAGATCGCTGCCACAGATCTCATGGCGAGAGCTTTGGGGCTCCGCCATTCCCTTGCTTAACCTACCTTGTTCTGCGGTTGTGCACGCAGCGGTGCCCTTAACAAAGATGGTGGCTGAGGTTTCCCTAAGGAGCTGAAGCCTCTGCCGCAATCTTGGTTCATGGCAGGGATGCGTGCATGCAGTATGCATGTGTGCGATCAGCCAAGATGACAGCAGAGGCTTCAGCCCCTTAGGGAAACCTTAGCCGCCATCTTTGTTAAGGGCACCGCTGTGTGCGCAACCGCAGAACAAGGTAGGTTAAGCAAGGGAATGGCGGAGTCCCGAAGCTCTCGCCGTGCGATCTGCAGCAGCGATCCTGCTGCAAATCACGGAAGGGGAGCAGAGGGACCCCTGTAGCCCCAGAGGCCCTCAGGCCAGTGCCCCACCTGGCTGCCCTTTGGAACCGGCCCTGTCTCCAGGGTTTCAGGCAGGAATAGAGTCAGACCCACTAGCTTAATATTATCTATTAAGGCATTAATACTGAGAATGAGGGCATTCTCAGTGGCAGCCCCAGTCTTTGGAACTCCTTCCCACAAGATCTCCGGCATGCCTCTTCCCTAAATGTGTTTAGGAAAGCCTTAAAGACCTGGCTCTTTCAGCAGGCCTTCGGGGTATCCGGGGAAGGTTAATTGTTATAACTGTAATGCTTCCTGCCCAGTTTTAATACTGTTGCTGCAGATGTATTGTTTTATATTCTATTACTGTATTCTATTAATTGTATTTTAACATTTTGTAAGTCGCTTAGAGTGGCCATTGGCCAGATAAGCGACGAAGAAATTAAATTTATTATTTATTATTATTATTATCTACACTACACTGACTGACAGCTGCTCTCCAGGGTTTCAGGCAGGAGTCTCTCCCAGCCCTACCTGGAGATGCTGAGGATTGAATCCAGGACCTTCCACATGCAAAGCAGATGCTCTACCACTCAGCTTCCAAACAGTCTACTGTGTTGATCCAGGGGTGGGGAGCCTGCAGCCTGGGAAAAAGTTTATACAAACACATTTGGGGAAAGAGTGGAATATTTTATTGTGCTTCTAACTTCTCTTTCATTAAAACAAAAACATGCATTAAGTGTCCGCTAACTTGTTGATCTTTATCTTGAGAATGCAGTGTTATGATAGTAATTTTGTGCCTTGACGGTGAAGTTCATGGTCTCATTATCACAGAACTAAACTGGTATGCAACTGGCATACAAGCTGTTGGTTGCATCCAGCAAAATCATTGTTTGAGTGGAACCACATCTGCTCGCGCAGTGAAACTTACCCTCCCTCTCCTCCCTCCATGTACCCCCTTAACCCCCAACCTGCTGTGAAGCTTCCCCTAACCCTCCAGAGCAGATTTGGGGTGAGTGTGGGCTTGCACGGTGGGAACAGAGGGTGGGGAAGTCATTCTGCTGTCCCAGTGACTTTGTTGGATTCAACCTTCTGCCTTCTGTATGGCATTCACTCATCTCAAGTTGTTCTGGTGTTGCACAAAATGTTCATAATTTTGATCTGTTTATTGATTGCTTATTCTACAGCATTTGGATAGTATTTCCCCCAGGTCAGAACCAACAGCAGGAAAATATATTATGGACAGAAGAGCTAGACATAGAAATCTGCTGTGGGATCCTGGCTATTGAGGACGGTGGGGGCAATATTTGAGGCCACCTTCCCTTTTCAGGTTCAGAAAAACCAAGGGGATCCTGATAATTATTTTATGTTCATGAAGGGGACGCTTGGTACTAAAATGTAACAGTGACGTCTATGTATGGCCCAAACCAGGGTCAATAATCTTTTCTAAAATTTATTCTGAACCTTTTGGACTCTTTCAAATAGGGTGAACTTAGATAGTGGGAGATCTTAATTTGTAACACCATGATGGGCTGGGCCAGAAGGGGATGGGTAGGAAAATTAACAAAGAACAATAAATGCATCTCGCAAACCTTCTGCAGTCACATAACTTGAGGAATGCATGTTGGCTGGCTCATCCTGTTATGGGTCCCTCTCAGTAATTGAATATATTGTGCTTGATGACTCTGTCCTAAGTATCGTTTTGCACTGCAGTGGGGATGCGGAAAGGTTCACCATACCCCTGTTGTGGTTTCCTTCCAAATTTTTGGTCTAATCTACCACTATTTGGCAGCTGAATTCAGTTCTTACCCGTCAAAGCTCAGTTACAAGCATTGCAGGATGCAGTCAGATAGTGCATTGTATTTAACATGGATAGTGGCCCCTCATATACTCTGTCATTTGGGATGCTATGAAAGTGGTGCTTGACGGGGGTGGGGTTGATTAGTGAAACACCTAAATTAAAAAGGCTCCCCCCCCCAAGCATTTAGTTGTAGGCAGACAATAAGGAGCTTGAAAAGCATCACTGACCAACAGGATCTTTTAGGATATACAGAGCTTTGGAAACTAAGAGGCTGTCTCTGGAAGCATTGGAGTGTGACTTGACACCACAGTCTTTAGTATACTTTAAATAAAAAATGCTATGAATATGGAAATAAGAACTCTAGATTGCTCATTCATGCATTATGGAGAAAACTGGTTTAATCTAGAATTCTCCCAATTCATAAGGACTGGGGTGAAAAGCTTTGGGGCCCTGGGGCTATTAGTGGTATTTTTGCTAATTATTGTTCCAACTCTTTCTCCTCTACTAATCCGGAGGTCCCTCCAATTGTTAGATTTCTGGATTGTGTGGATACACACCCTTTTCCAGATGTGTTCCACATAATAGTGCAGATTACAGAGGCAGTCATTGTGAAACTAATGCACCACAAGTCCTCTGGACTAGATGGTCTGCTGGGAGGCAGTTATAAATGTCTTTGGGACTCTTTCCTCCCATACTTTTATACTTTTAATACTTTTAATACTTTTTTAACAGTTTATATTTTAGTACGAAGTTTTGTATTTGTTTATATGTTTAATTATGTTTTGGTTTTTTGGTATTTCATTTCATTTTTAGTTGTTTAATAATGTTTTAATTGTATTGGATGTTTATATGTTGTGCACCGCCCAGAGAGCTCCGGCTATGGGGCGGTATAAAAATCTAATAAATAAATAAATAAATATGTTGCTGTACTTCAAATCCCATCAGCCCCAGCCAGCACGGCCAATTGGCACAGATGATGGGAACTGTAATCTAACTGCTGAGTTACAAACTGGGCTAAGTGGTATACTAGAGTGAGTTATTGAAATGATTAATATAATTTTAATGTAAATTTAATAATAAATAACATATGACATATTTTTAAACAACCAAAATATACAATTAAAATATCATAAGTACAAACATACATAGAGATGGAAAGCTTGCATAACAAACACAATTTCTCACTATCTTACGTATCTGAACATGCCAACTTCACAAAGGGATCCTATTCTGACAACTTTCCAAATGAACAACGCACACCATCAAGATAGTCTAATCTCAGACTGTCTCTAACCAAATGAATTTCCACTTTTATCAGATCTTCTTCATGTTCAATTGTGTTATGTATTACATTTACACTGAAAAATGAAATGAAGTGCCTTCAAGTGGATCCTGACTTGTGGCTACCCTGTGAATAGGGTTTTCATGGTAAGCAGTATTCAGAGGGGTTTACCATTGCCTCCCTCTGAGGCTAGCCCTCCCCAGCTGGCTAGGGCCTTCTCAGCTTGCCACAGCTGCACAAGCCAGCCCCTTCCTTGTTCGCAACTGCCATCTGGGAGGCAACTGGGCTCCTTGGGACTATGCAGCTTGCCCACGGCTGCACAGGTGGCAGGGCATGTAAACCCTGAGCCACTCACTGTGGGGGTGATCTTTAGCTGGCCCTTGATACCCAGGAGACACGAGCGGGGATTTGAACTCACAGACTCTGGACTCCCAGCCAAGCTCTCCTCCCCACTGTGCTGTACCAGCTGTTATATGTTACATTAACTTTTTATCAATCATTCCAATAACTCAAGCTGGTACACCACTTAGCCCAGTTTTGTAATTCAGCTTTTGTTAAGATCGGGTTCTCATCGTTTGAAGTTGCAGTTTTAACTGTAGTCCAACAACATCTAGGAGGGCTAGAAAGATGCCATTAGATTCTGTTGTTGTTTTCGCCCTTACGTGGGGTAGGAGCAGAGAGAAGACAATATCTGGCCAGACCGATTGGTTCTGCGGGTCTGCCCCCCCATGCCTTGGCCCACCTTAACCTTCCAGTTTGGGGGTGGGTGGAAAGTATAAGGAGGGCCACGCCATGATCAAAAACACAATGATCAACACAAGCCGCCCTGAGCTCTTACTGAGAGGAAGGTCGGGATATCAATCAATCAATCAAACACACACACATACATACAAGGGGGGAAACCCCAAACTCCTGGGCTCCTGCTGGGAGGAAGGGCGGGATATAAATCAAATAATAAACAAATAAATAAAACATTCCCACCCTACCTGATCAGGAGTGGCCACCCCACATGTTTTCCGGCAGCAGAGGACCAAAAGCAGCAGCAGCAGCGCCCATAAGGAGAAGCCCAGCCTGTCCCGAGGGAGGGATCTCCTCCTGGGATCACCCCTGGCGCTCATAGCTTCGACAGTCAGGACCCCCCTCGAGGAGGAGGAGAAGGGCGCGGGCGCCTTTCCCCACACCATCATTCCCCCGCGATCCCGAACCGACTTCCCGCCTTGTGGTCGCCAGGCAGCCTCTTCAGCAGCAGAAGTTTAAAAATTAAAAGGGCTCTTTAAAAACCAACCAACCAGCCCACCCCGAAGAAGACGACGGGGACCATTCAAAGGCTTCAGCTCCCGGAGGAGCTTACAGGAAGTAGCTCTGCCAACTGTAACCACAGTGAACTGTCAGCGCGACGCGTCGTTCTACGGCTCCCCCCCCCATGAAACCATAGATTCGACTAGCTCCTCCCACTAGCCGGCTCTTTAAAGGGGCAGGGCGAAGACAGTAGGAAACAAACTCAAATGGGAACGTTGCGTGGGAGTCGAGAAAGAGGCACGGGAACCCAAAACTTCTAAAAAGCACTTTCTTAGAGATGGATTATCTAAGAGGGAGGGGAGACATATACATGGCGGAGAGTTGTATGAGCAGCTATTAGCTGTAATAGATAAGTGGAACCTCCAGTGCCGGCAGCAATATAGCTCTAACTACCAGATGCTAGGAGCAGGCAAAGTGGTGGGCAAGTTGCTTTTATGTCTGGCTTGCAAGCTTCCCAAACTCATCTGGGTACCTACTGTTAGAAATCAGATGTTAGAGCTGAACCCTTGATCTGATCCAGCAAGGCTCTTTAACGGCACCCTTAGTATGAGATGAAATGAAAGCATCAGTCTTACATACGCTTCTATACAGCATGATCTATTGATCCGAGTATGAACATACAGTCACAGAATAGTAGAGTTGGAATGGGCCTATAAAGTCTTTGAGTCCCACTCCCTGCTCAATGCAGAAATCCAATTTAAAGCATACCTGCTGTCCAGCTGCCTCTTGAAAATCTCAAGAGAGCCCTTCATCTTCCTAGATAATTAGTTCCAGTGACATACTTCTCTAACAATTAGAAAGTTTTCCTGATATTCAACCAAAATCTGGCTTCCTGCCCTGCCCATTATTCCATGTCCTGCACTCTGGGATGATCAAGAACAGGTCCTGGCCTTTCTCTGTGTGGCAACCTTTCAAGTACTGGAAAGCACGATCATATCTCTCGTTTTCTCTTCTCAAGGCTAAATATGCCCAGTTCTTTCAGTCTCTCCTCATAGGGCTTTGTTTCCAGTCCTGATAATCCTTGTTGCCCTCCTCTGAACCTTTGGGTACAATTCTGTAGCCAACTGTGGATCCACCCGATAGTTGTTCCATCCAGCCCACATTTAGTAAGCTTGCTAATCAGAATATCACGGAGCACTTTGCCAAAAGCTTTGCTGAGGTCAAGATATATTATGTCCATAACATTCCCAGTCTACCAGAGCGGTTACCCTGTCCAAAACTGAGGTAAGTCTGGCAGGATTTGTTCTTGACAAATCCATGTTGGCTTCTAGTAATCACTGCATTGTTTTCAAGTTATTTACAGACTGACTGCTTTATAATCTGCACCAGAATTTTCCCAGGGATTGATGTCAGACTGCTCTGTAGTTCTCAGGTTCCTCCTTTTTGAAGATAGGGACATTAGCACTCCTCCAGTCATCCAACACTTCACCTATCCTCCATGATTTTGCATACATAAGACAGTGGTTCCAAGAGTTCTTCAGCCAGTTCCTCCATTACTCTAGGATGCAGCTCATAGGAGCAGGTTGTCAAGCAGGGATGGGAAATCTGTGGCCTCCAGATGGTGCAGGCCTACAACTCCCATCATCCCTCCCTGTTGGCCATGATGGCTAGGACTTGTTGGAGTCAAACATCATCTGAAGAGCCACAGGTTCCCTAGCTCTGCTATAAAGGTTCAAGGATGATCTCAAATACTCCTCCTCTTTAAAGGATGTGGTCAGGTTCACTTCTGGTCATGCAACAGCATGTCACCTTCCTCTCTGCCCCCTGCCCTCCTTCACCTCCAAATTCTGCTCTGGATGGTCCCTCCAATCCTCTGGAACAGAATGTGGGGGAGTGATGGCCCTGTATTGTTATGTCTGTAAATATGGTAAGTGCAGGTTTATTAAGGTATATATGGTAAGTGGATTGAGTTAGAGAGGTGAGTACATGGGTTAGAATGCTGGAGAATGCTGTATGATGATTGGCTGAGCGTTTGAGTGGCTGAAGGTATAAATGGGAGGATGACAGTTGGTTCAGGGTTCTGTTTGGTGGGGGAGATGGTGATTGGTTGTGGAGTGTGGATTGGAGTTGGTTGTGGGTTGGATTATATTTGGCTGGTATTTAGGCAAATTATATAAGACTGGAAACATAAAGAGTGACACTATATGAAACCATACGCTTGTTGAACATTCCTTAAGTAATATTGTTATTTCCTGGTGTTATTAAATAAATATTTTTGTTGCTTTACCAAAAGCCTGATCCTTGGCTGGGGATGCACAGACCAGAAGGGAGGGCACGGTAATTACCGAGGCTGGAGGGAAACAGTATCAAATAAATGGTGGCAGTGGTGAAGGGAGATATTGTAACATCGTCAAGTATCCAAAGCAACCCAGGATTGTATGCTTTATAGACAAAGATACAAGGGGACTGTGGACAGCAAGGGCACCCAGACACCAAGTAACAAGCCACAGGGAGACTAAGGCAAAGTCTCTGGCAGTATTGTTTACAGGGAGTGACTGGTGGTGGTGCTGCCTAGCAGTGGGATCTTGTGAAATCTGTGCTAGGGTGAGCTAAAGAAAAAACAAAAACTAACATTCTGACTGCTAGTAGCCACGGGTGGGAGCCTGACAGGTGGTGCCAGTGGGAGGAACTTTACAGGATGGTCCCCCCAATCCTCTGGAACAGAATGTAGGGGAGAAGCACAGGGTGCTGGAGAGGAAAGAGACCCCCTGTTATACAAGTGGAAGTCTGCTCCACGAGCACAACAGCATGATTAGATATAACATGTCATTTTCCATATACTCTATTTGTTAAGAGGTTTAATCTTTTTCACATTGCAGAAATAAAATCTCCATCATCTTTATTCCACTTCAGTTAATCTCTGAAGACTATTTTGCTTTAGGGACAGTACCTTGTGTATATGCATATATGAATGTATACACTGTATGTTTCTGAGGAAGAAAAAACATCTAAGTTGAAACTGAAGGGAGCAGTCAGACTATCTAACTGAACACAGTTCCAAAGCCAGCCTTTCACAGTGTCATTTCTCTCCCCCCCCCCACCCCCACAGAGTCTTATGTTATTTTAGCTCAGTCAGCAGGCACATGCTGCGCGGACAGAAGATCACAGACTCAGGCCCTGCTATCTCCACTAACAAAAAGATCAGTAACAATGTGAAAGATTGCTGCCTAAGCTGGACAGCCACTGCTAGTCAGAGTGAGTAGACAAATACTGGGCTAAACAGACAAGTAGTCTGACCAACTGTGAGGCAGTGTCTGACATTGGAGAAGTTCAAGGGCTCCTTAGGGAAGGAAGGATGGCTATTTGCCTTGTACAAAGTAGAACCAAGCTGTAGCCTAGGGTACTTTGTGCTAGGACAGCCTTTTGTATCAATTTGTACAGTTATGATCCAGGCAGAGACCATAGTAAAGTGGGTAGTACACAAAAGTTAATGATAAGTAAACCAGTTAATATAAAGCTCAAGGAAGGGGGGGGAGAAGAGAGAAAACAACATAAACCAGTAGTGTGCACAGTTGTGTTCCTAAAAATAGGTGTGAAGAGTACATATGGCAGGTTGTCCTCCCTTAATGAATCTTAACAGTATGTGATCGTATGAATATATCCTTCTGCCGATATGAGGGAAAACCTCACATTTTAAGAACAAGCTGGTGAGCCAAGAAGCAATGAAGTAGTAAGAATTGCTTTTACTCAAGTTTCAGTGTATTTTCTGAGACCGATGTCCTATAAGAGACCAACACTCATTCACATACAAACACCACATGACAGGAATGAATTGCCTGTGGAGTGTATTGGCTGCGGCTTAGATGGGTAGGGTTCACATGCTGTTTCAGCATCCAGAATTTATGCCCGGATATTGTACAACAAGCTCCCTACTCTCATCCACAGCCTTGAAGCAATCACAGCCATTTTATGGCAGTCACAGGTCCTGCTAAGATCCTCTTACACGAGGACCCATATTAAGTGCAAAATATAAATCTGTTCATAAATAAGAGGGTGGTGGTGGGGTTTTGCTGGAAGAAATCCTTTTGTTCCCACTGATGCTGGTAGCTCAGACAGAAGCGCTGCACCCCCTGGCATAAAGTCGAGTGTCCCAAGCACCGTCAGTTCACGTTACACACAATTGTCAGCTTGATGGTGAAGTGGCACACGCTTAATCATCAGCCAGGCGGAGGAGGGTGCCAGAGCTGCTTGGCACGCTAGACAAAAAGGAGAATGAGGCAGTCAGGTTAAAAGCAGGAAAGAATCACAATTAAGATTCCTACAAACTGTGGAAAAGAAACAACAGCACTTCTTTTTGTACATTTAAGTTCCGAGTACCTGGTGCTAGAGAAGACCATCACTGGGCTAGATGTATCTTTTATTTGACAAGGCATCTGCTGGTCTTTGACCGCAATAAAGAAATCAATCAATCAATTTGACAAGGCAATCATTTAATCCTTAGAACCCTGTAAAGTATACTCGCATTGTTATTCCCCTATTGCAGTTTTGGGGAGCTGGGAGGGTAGCATGCCAAAGACCACTCCATTAAGTTCACAGCAGAGGCAAGACTGAACTGTGGACTTCTCCACTCATAACTCACTGTCTGTATGCTATATCAATACTCAATCCAGAGAAACTGGATTCTCCAAGGTTCTTGGAGTCTTCAGAAAAGAGGAGAGAGAGAAAAAAGCATCTTACAGCGCAATCCTATACAGAAGTAAGTCCTACCAAATTCAATGGAACTTAATCCCAGGGAAGTATATAGCAGAGGTGGGAAAACTTCAGCCTGAGGGCCTAATTAGGTCTGGCAAGGGGTCCCATTTGGCCCACAAGGTTGTTCCCCTCAGACTACACCCACTTGACTCACACCTGATGTAATATATGGGGCAGGTTAGGACATGGCTATAAAGAAACAATAGGGAGCCTAAAGGTCGTTCCTTTGCAAGTGGGGCTTGCTGTCAGTGCTGATCAACCAACTGGTGCTGAAAGCAAGCCCTTTAGTTCTTGTCACTTGGTGCCATAATGACATCACATGACAACAGCTGGGCAGCCTTGCCTACCTATCAAAATAGCTGACAGTGTGGGGGAGATCGGGATCCAGCCCACCAGCCCAAAAAAAGGATTCCACAATGGTATATAGGATTGCAGCCCCGGTTGGTTACATGAGTGCAGGACTGAGAGCCAGAACATCAGGCTGGCATCCAGGAAATGTAGGGTGGTATTTAACTAAGTTGAACTCAGAGCAAAAGGCCCACTGAAATTAATGGACCTAATTTGGCCATGTGCATTAATTTCAGCAGGTCTACTCCAAGTAGACCTTAGTTGAAGACTACCTCTAGTTTTCATGGGAGGGGTCAAGAACAGGGATCTAGTACCAGTCAACCAGCTGGGCTCCAATAAGGTCATGTATGTGGTAAGGAAGACCCAGCTTCACGGCACTCGGTGCTCGGCGGTTCTGCAGATTGGACAGCAAAACTTCTTTGTATTTGGCTTTCTGGATCATACTCAATACAGCTTTCCTTCCTGAAAGAAAGGAAGAAAGAAAGAAAGTGCAGATCAGAAGGCTGCCCCCCTTTAGAGCAGTTCCAGCTTTTGAATGGAGCATCAGACTGCACTGTGAGAAACTTACTGATATGCTGCCCTGCATTGTAAGCTGCAATGACAAATCAGGTTATTAAAAAGAATAACATCCCAAAATGCTTGGTCACGAGGACTCCTAGAATTTGAAAAACTTAATATACAGCCCTCTAGAGCAGGGATGAACAAACATTAGGCTTTAGGGATCTATTTTCTGTTTTGTTTCCCCACCCCCCCTCCAGAATCATAAGGTCCACCAACCAGAGGGAGGTACAAAACAATGGCCGGCGGGGCCCAGACTTGCACCTTGATTTAAGGAATAGGGTGCCTCAAGTATACATTCAGGCTGGAAGTTTGTTTTCAGTATCAGAACTATGCTTAGAGTCCTTCGACTTTTAAAAAATAAATCCACTCATTTTGCACAGGCTTTCTTCCATTCAGCAGCCTGATTGAGAAAAAAAATCCTCTTAGTTGTTTCTGTTGCTAAACAACCAGCAGCCACCATCCTTGCCGATTTAAGAACCTAGGAAGCTGCCTTATACCGAGTCAGACCCATTGGTCCATCTAGCTTAATACTGTCTACACTGACTGGCAGGGGGTCTCCAAGGTTTCAGATACGCATCTCTCCCCGCGCCACCTGGAGACACCAGGTTTGAATTGGGACTTCCTGCATGCAAGGCAGATGCCCTACCACTGAGCTATGGCCCTTCCTCAATTCATTCAGGGATTTACCTTCTGTCCCTGCTTGCTCTACAGGGTTGGTATCAACTGTGAAGCCAGAGTTTCTACCAAATAACTTGAAATATATTGTTAGCCTCTGCATCAGATTTTTCCCTATATTTACAATTCTAGTCCTGGAGGTTGCAGGAAGATGCCAACAAACCTTTGATGAAGCATTTGACAAAACGGCCTGCTCCAGGCACTGCCAGCCACCAGCTCCCAGCATCACGGACAGTCAGGACCCCAGCATTCACCAGCTGCCTGAACATAAATACAGGACAGGTTGGTGGGACTGTAGTTTTCTTCATGATGATTTACTGCTTTATCACCAAGATACACCTGCTTCTAGGACTGGAGAAAGGAAGCCTAAGGAAAGTATACTCAGGGGTACCACCAGAGTAAGACTTTGGGGCAAAAGTCCAGGGCCCCATTCAACAGAATGATCAGGAGGGTCCCCAAATGCAACACAGCTAGCTTACCACATTTTGAAATATTTATTTAATTTATATCCCATCCTTCCTCCCCAAAGGAGCTTAGAGTAGTACCTATTATAGGGGTGTTCAGCCCATTTACGTTCACAGTCTACAACTACCTAGCTGCACCACTGAGTATGCTTTTGGGTCCTTGTACAAACAGCTCTTTCCTCCTCTGAGGCTGCCAGATCTCCGCTATGGGCAAGCCAGGCCTGCACAACTTGTTATCCATCAAGGTGAACGCAAGTCACCAGTCAGATACGGTGGCCCATCAAAGGGTCCAATAAGCCTGCTCTGGATTGCAAAAGGGGAATTGTTGTGAGGCTAAAATGGATAGGGAGGAGAACCACGTATGTCACCTTGAGCTCCTTGGAGGAAAAGTGGACTAGAAATGTAATAAAGCAATAAAATATAAATTGTAGCCAACTAACTCCTACTCAGAGTAGACCCATTGAAATCAATGAACCTAGGTTAGTCATGTTTGTCAACTTCAATGGGTATACTCTGAGTAGGGCTAGCATTGGGCACAACCCATGGTCTTTAATCCCATACACAAGTATGCAGATTTAAACCAATTCAAAGAAATAACAATCCATTTACTAAGATTTCTTGTACTTGGACAATGAATGTGATAAAACACTGAGGAAGAACACAGCTATTACGAGACTCATTTGCCTCACAAAGGACATTCACAAGAAAGGGGACACCTCTGCCTCCACCCAAAACGTTTACTCACGTGATTTCTGCATCACTGAAACGAAACTCTCCCAGCATCCTTTTTTTGTCAAAACTGATGTCAGGGCAGGAGGTGAGGACAGAATCCAGGAACTTCCTCACTGTCCTGGCAAAGTCCTTCCCAGACACAAACTCCAACACCTGAGGAGTAGGGTGGGGACAGAAAGAGCTATCACAATCTCTCCAATGCTTCTGCACCCCCCACTCAACCAGTGATCCTCTCCCTGGACAGACACAAGACCTTAGATTTATAACTGTCCGTGAATGCCACAACAACAGTGTCTGCATCAAAACCGTGCTGGAACATCTGAATCCGGCCCTCATCTTTCAGCTGGTTCTGCAGAGAGAAGAGGGTTTTGTTTATTTTAACCCATCTCTTTCAAAAGTCAAAGTTCACATGCAAACTCTGAACGTCAAGAACTGGAGGTAGGAGGGGAGGAGGAGGAGTTTTGTTGACCTGCTGTAGAAGCCCCACACACATCAGCAGAAAACAGCAAGGAAAATCAGAATGATTCTTTCCCCACCCACACCCCAAACTACAGAGTGTGAGGGTAGCACATGTACACTACCTCTTGCTATCAGGGAATGTGCCCCCCTTCATTGCTGAAACAATCAGTAGCAAGGGATCAGGCACGCTCAAAGCTTCATTTTCCACACACCCCACTTCACTGGAATTGTTGGGGGAACAGGGAAGGATGTTTATGGGTTTCCCATAGGATCCTTCAGCTCTCTTCATTTTATGAAACACCCCAAGAAGACATTCTCTCTCATTCAGAATGCAATTAGCACAAGGGTGGGGAAATCTTAGGCCTAAGGTCGAAATGCAGCTCTCCAGGTCTCTCTCTCTGGCCTTTGGAACTTGCCTCAGGTCACGTTCTCTCCCGAAAAGCAACCCCCCCCTCAGTGGGCCTTGCTTCACACCTAATGTTTTTTCACCTGGCTGAAATAAGCCTTGAAACTTTGATAATGCTTCTTGCTTACCTGTTTTGAAGATACAGAGGGGTGTGTGCAGAAGCTACCCTCCTGTACTAAAGTAAAATTCACATTTGTTGCTCTGCCCATTTTGGCATCTGGCCTGAGTCATCACTCTCACGTGGCCCTTGGAAGATTGTCCCAAGGGGGGGGGAAAGCCCATGGGCTAATAAAGGTTCCTCACCCCTGTGTTAGTGCTACATCCTGTATCAGCCCCCAACAGCCCACTTCCTTGTTACTTCCATTTTAAGGCCATCTGGCTATTTCATTAGAAAGCCACCAACTGCTTACATGCGCTCCCCATTTGTCTCCCATCCAGGCACAGTTTATTTTTTATTTATTAAATGCATATCCCTCCCTTCCTCTTAAGAGGAGCCCAGGGTGGCAAACAAAAACACTAAAAGAACTTCAAAACATCTTAAAAACAAAAGACTTTAAAACATTAAAACAAAACATCTTTAAAACATCTTAAAAAGCAATTTCAGCAAGGATGCAGACTGGGATAAGGTTTCTACTTAAAAGGCTTGTTGAAAGAAGAAGGTCTTTAATACGTGCCGAAAATATGAGAGATGGTGCCTGATATTTAAGGGGATGGAATTCCAAAGTGTCAGTGCCACAACACTAAAGGTCTGCTTTAAAACGAGATGACCTATGCACACAGACCATAGTATATAAGTGACTAGGGCAGACAACAAACAAATGAGATGACTAGGCCTCATTAGCTTCACCATTGCTAAAGGATTAGATGCTTCCAGAACACCCAACTGGGACTTAAGCTAGATCAGATAGGACCGTAAAGGTTGATGGAAGGCTGGGATCAAGGAGGACAACTGGGGAAGGAATCTCCTACCAAGCGCCTGTCCACAGTTGTGCGGTCTTTGACGAGACTGTAGATCTGGTGTCTCAGAACCAAGGGTGGCAGCGAATCCTCAAATAGTTTGCGAGGGAAGAGAGATGTCAAGTATTGGACAGCAGATTCTACTGCTTCAGGGCCCTCTGAGGAAAAAACACAGACACAATTATTATTATTATTAACATTTATATCCTGCCCTTCCTCCCAAAAGAGCCCAGGGCGGCAAACACACCAACAAAGAAATTTAACAAAAAAATTCTAAAAACAGTTGCAGATAAAAAGATTCTAAAGACGGATCCAGATAAAAACATTATTCCATCCAGTGATCTCCTGGCTGCCAGGCAACAGTCTCCTTCACCTGTCAAATACCTGGGTAAACAGGGAAGTTTTCCGATTCCTCCTAAAAGTCAGTAACAATGGAGACAGACACACCTCACCAGGGAGGGCATTCTGAACAAAGCACAAGAACCCAGAAATCCTGACACTCAGCCTTCCCTAGAGCCAGGATACCATCCAGGATTTGTGGCCATCTCTCACTCACCATCCCCTTCAAGCCCTCTCACTCACACCACCCTTTTCAGAGAACTCAGATGTCTTGCAATACAACCTTCCCTCCATTCTCACCCTGTTCCAGAGGATCCAGTCCAAGAACTGGCCGATGCTTTTTAGCCTTGAAAGTATCCGAGATGAGCTGATGCTTCCGTTTCATGTGGCTGGAGTGGAGGGCTAAAGATTGAAAACAGATCCGTTAGAGAGTTGCTCCACAGACCCTTTGGCTTCCTTTGCTAGCCTCCATCCCTCCCCACCTCACTTCAGTACAGAGTGCCACTTGGGAGACAAGCCTTCTCAAACTCACAAGCATCTCAGCCTCATGGCCGTAGAGCTCCTTCACCTTCCCTTCTTCAAACAGCTTTCTGGGTGTTTTACATGGAGCTATATTCCTTCCTGTAACCCAACCCAAAAGGTCCCTCAGCACTCATTCTAGCAAACATCTCGAGAGTGGCTGTATACTATAGTCAGCAGGGATTTTTCACATTCCGCAATGTTAAATGGAAAATATCCCCCATGCCATTCTGAGGCTTCCCATAAGCTCATTTCAAAACAAAACCTTACAAAACTTATAGTTCTGAACTCAGAAACGCTTGCTTAACAACCCTGTCAATTTTCATAGTGATACACAAAACAGTCAGAGAGAATCAAGAGTTCATAGTCCAAACAGAGAGAGAAAAACCTCAGAGCCCTTTTGGACTTTTTTCTGCGAGTTCTCATAATCTGTTGAAATTCATTAAAAATCAGCCATGATCACAGAGTACCTGTAATCCTAATACTGACCTTGCCCCATACTCTGACCTTCATCTACTGCAGTTTAAAAGTTAAAAAATCCCACTTAACTCAATAAGCATGCAAATGATCAATCCATTCTCAGCAAATTTGCACAGGATCCCATTTCTTACCTCCCGGATTAAAAAGCAGGGAAATTCACTAATACGCAAAAAACCTTGAGGTTTAAGAATGTACCTATAGCCCACAGATACCAAAAAAGCAGGGAAATTGGGCAGCTATACTGAATGCACCAGGGGAGCAGGAGACCTGAACTCCACTCTGAGATATTGTACTGCCCTACAATGTTGTCAAAATGCAAACACAATTTGGGACTTCCGGGAAGGGTGACTTAGCCTGTGCCTGCTTTTGAGACGGGCTCCTGCCTCAAAAGAAGCTTATTCAGATATATCAGTCAGTTTTTTCTTTTTTTTTTGACTGATTAAACTTCTCCCGGGTAGGGAGAAACGAAGAGATTAACCTCAAAGCCTATTTTTGTTGGGACGACCAGATCTCATTAATTTATGGGACGAGGTCCAGCCGACGAAGGTGGGACGGATTTTTAACAGCAAGCTCTATCTGATAAAGCGAACGTTCACCTTATCTTCTAAGAGAGAACGCACTAACAGGCAAGCACCCTTCTTTCTATATTTTTCTTTTACTTGACTTAAATTGTTGCTGTTTAAAAGAGATTTGCCAGATTGATCAGTTTTTGACATCTCACTGGGGAGCCATAACTTCTCTCTGCTACGCACTAATTAATAGCTTATCTCTGTTTTTGTTGCAAAAAGCTGTCCTGGATTTGCATTCTAAAGATATACACAGAAGAGGGATTTCTATTCCAGATTTTTATTTTGAAAAATATTATACTGTTTTGAGACTACTCTCTTTTTGGTCTATTTTATTTTGACGAATCTGTTTCTTGACGATTGCCATTAATTGTTTCGATCCTGGGAACTGCATTTTGTTTACTTAACTATTGGAGAGATAAGGCTGTCTGCTCTGTTTATACTGTGATGTCACCAAGTTTGGAGTATTAACCCAATTGTTGCTGAAATAAGAAGTGGTTTTCCTATATTTTTCTTTTAAAATGGCAATTAAGAAAGTGGCTGAAAATCTGGAAATAACTATGTTTCAGAAAATAATGGATGAGATTGAGATAATGAAAATTGAATTGAGTAAAATGAAGCAGGAGATTAAAGATATAAGGGTCCCTGTGAGAGAGGTGACCCTGGAAGGGGTCCCTGTGAGAGAGGAGACCCCGGAGATTGGAACAGGGGTCCCTGTGAGAGAGGTGACCCTGGAGACTGGAATAGGGGTCCCTGTGAGAGAGGAGATCCCGGAGATTGGAACCAACGTGGAACAGGAACAAGATTTGGAGTCTATGGACTTTAGAAATAAAATCTATTGTTTGGAACTCAATGTTATCTCTGAAGAAATGAATGAAGATTCTAGAGATAAAGTTATCAATGGCATGGATAATCTTCTGGACTGGAATGATGTGATGGAGCCCAATATAGAGAAAATCTATGGAATTAACTGCAGCCATGTGACAATGGAAAAACTTTTAAGAGATGACCCAGTGTATTTTGAAAAAAAGAACAGAGATATGATTTTACAGCAGTATTTCAGCAACCTATTCAGAATGGATGGCAAGAAAATATTTGGGATAGAGGTAATCCCCATCAGACTCTTACTATATGACTATGGCTTTGACAGCAAGATTATTATGGAATACTGATAATGGAAGATTGGATATTGAAATTACTGGACTTAACAAGACTACTGAAGATGGAAGATGGAAAATGGAACTAATAGAGATAATAGAACAATGGCTACTGAAATTATTGAACCTAACAGATTCTGATGTGATGGATTAATTGAAATGTTTATTTTGACTATGGTTATGACAATAAGATTATCATAATTAGTAATGAGATGGATTAATCGATATGCTTATCTGGAAAAAAAAATTGATAGATATATTTCTTAAAGAATTGAAACCTCTCTTTGACTTTTTGTGGAAAGAATAAAGTAATGTTTATGAGATTTGATGATTAAGTAAGATAACTACTGGAGGAAAGTGATTTTATAATATGACTTAAGAGACAGGATTGTTATATATTATAGACTTATAACTGATTTGATCTTTGACAAATGGGAAGTCAATATTTTACTCTTTATTTTTTATTTTTGTTTTTTTTTTTTCTTTTTTTCTTTTTGTTTAACTATTTTTGATTTTGTTTTTTGTCTTTGAATGTTTTATGATTTTGTCTTGTATGTTTTATGAAAATCTGAATAAAAATTATTGAAAAAAAAAAAAAAATGCAAACACAATTTGGGTTGGTCTTTCACAGTCCAATCCACTTGCTGTGTAGCTGGGAAGAATTTGGTAACGTGCCTCTGAGCATATGGTGAGTGGTGGCAACACCTGTAATCAGCCCAAATAATAGAAAGATATGTCCTGTGCTGATCTTGTTTTAGCCGGGAGGAAGCAACATTATTAAGACAGTTGATATAGTTCAGATGGTCACTTTAAATATGTCTGATTTACTTTGCAATTTTAGTGAAGTTTTCTATAGGAATTCATTTTCTTTTGCTTTTGTTTCTATGAATATGTGAAGTACAGCAACACTTTGCAAAATTTATACTAAAAAACGCCAAACATAATTGTGGAATAATGGCACTGACGTCTGCAAAATAATCTCCAGTGGACCTCAGAAGTGTCTCAATTTGCACAAGATAAAACAGTGGGAGGTGAAATATATTCTAGCAAAATTCTAGGTGTGCCCTATGCTTTTAATTGATCGTGAACACCTTGCCTTAAATAAAGTGGTTTAAACATAGCAGGCTGAAAACATGCATCCTCTTTTTTCCAACAACTAGAGCCATTGCTAAAGTAGCAGCATATTGGAATCAGTCTGATTTTACATTAAACTGCAGTTTTAGGTCCAACTGTTAATGCACCCAAAATAGAAATAGACCATAACCTCCAGTTTGAAACAAAAAAAGCTATCTTCACCATCATATGACATTGACCAATATAAAGGCTTTGAAATTAATAATAATAAATTTGACACAGATTTCTAGGATGAATAATGAGGGAAATAAAATTTTCTAGTTTAGATTATCTGTAGAAACATTAGTAACACAGGAAAGAAGCAAAGTAAGAAGAACACCAACAAATATACAATAATATAATTCTCTATCTTTGGAGATGGCAGGTGTTGCCACCACTCACCATATGCTCAGAGGCACATGTTACCAAATTCTTCCAAGCTACACAGCAAGTGGATTGGACTGTGAAAGACAACCCAAATTGTGTTTGCATTTTGACAACTTTGTAGGGCAGTCCAATATCTCAGAGAGGAGTTCAGGTCTCCTGCTCCCCTGGTGCATTCACTATAGCTGCCCAATTTCCCTGCTTTTTAAAATTTGGTATCTGTGGGCTATAGGTACATTCTTAAACAGCAAGGTTTTTTGCCTGTTAGTGAATATTAATAATAATACTGTACCAAACTCTCAACTTCCATTTCCCTGGCACCTCTGTTTAACAATGACAGCTTTTATACTGGCTGGCCTGTCACTTGTGCTTTTATTGGCAGGCTGGCATGTAGAAATTAAGAAGGCAAAGCTTTTCCCTCATCACTTCACTGCCATGTCCTGAAGAACTTCAGTTGCTTAGCATCTGTAAGTCAGGCTACTGCAAAAGCACAGGGGCAGTAAAACAAGTCAGGTGTGGGGCACACCTATGCCAATTAGCTCATCTGTTCATCCAACTGGATGCTGTATTTTCATGTGTTTTACATAGGACCAATTCACACTTGCTGCTTTTTCCTGTATGGCTTCATCTTTTGGCTTCACTTTACCTTTTTCTTCTTCTCTGTGCTCAGGGCATATCTATTCACACCAACCTACTTTCCTGGAAGCAAAATTTAGGTTGCTAGGTAGGATGCTGAAAGCCAGGACCTCCAAGGTGGCTTTCTCTGAAATGCTACCGGTTCCACGTGCAGGACCAGCCAGACAGGCCCAGCTTTGCAGTCTCAATGAGTGGATGAGACGATGGTGTCGGGTGGAAGGGTTTGGATTTGTTAGGCACTGGGGAACATTTTGGGCAAGCCGGGCCTGTACAAAAGGGACGGGCTCCACTTGAACCAGAATGGAACCAGACTGCTGGCACTTAAAATTAAAAAGGTAGCAGAGCAGCTTTTAAACTGACTGAGGGGGGAAACCCGACAGGAGCTGAGAAAGGTCCGGTTTGTAATAAACCTCCCCCTGGGATAAAAACCAAAGAAATGATGACATTTTAAAAGGGGTAGGCCTAGAAGTAGGCATTGTGAGAGCAGGGGCACAGGATATAAATTCAGAAGAGCAAAATTACCACAGGCCAAACCACAAGTGCCAAAGACACTTGAAGAGAGACACTGCTTACAAGTGCCTGTACGCTAATGCTAGGAGCCTCCGAACCAAGATGGGAGAACTGGAGTGCTTGGTCTTAGAGGAGAGCATTGATATAGTGAGCATAACCGAGACCTGGTGGAATGGAGAAAACCAGTGGGATACGGTTATCCCTGGATATAAACTATATCGGAAGGACAGGGAAGGACGTATTGGTGGCGGAGTCGCTCTATACGTGAAAGAAGGCATTGAATCCAGCAAGCTCGAAACCCCAAAAGAGGCAGACTCCTCCACAGAATCGTTGTGGGTGGTGATACCATGCCCAGGAGGGACTTAATACTGGGAACGATCTATCGTCCCCCTGATCAAAATGCTCAGGGAGACCTTGAGATGAGATATGAAATTGAGGAAGCATCCAAACTAGGACATGTGGTAGTAATGGGTGACTTCAACTACCCAGACATAGACTGGCTGCATATGTGTTCCAGTCATGACAAAGAAGCAAAGTTTCTAGATATTCTAAATGACTATTCCCTAGACCAGTTGGTCATGGAACCGACCAGAGGGACGGCAACCCTGGACTTAATCCTCAGTGGGGACCGGGACCTGGTGCGAGATGTAAGTGTTGTTGAACCGATTGGGAGCAGTGACCACAGTGCTATTAAATTAAACATACATGAAACTGGCCAATTGCCAAGAAAATCCAACACGGTCACATTTGACTTCAAAAGAGGAAACTTCACAAAAATGAGGGGATTGGTAAAAAGAAAGCTGAAAAACAAAGTCCAGAGGGTCACATCACTCGAAAATGCTTGGAAGTTGTTTAAAAACACTGTATTAGAAGCTCAACTGGAGTGCATACCGCAGATCAGAAAAGGTACCGCCAGGGCCAAGAAGATGCCAGCATGGTTAACGAGCAAAGTCAAGGAAGCTCTTAGAGGCAAAAAGTCTTCCTTCAAAAAATGGAAGTCTTGTCCGAATGAAGAAAATAAAAAAGAACACAAACTCTGGCAAAAGATATGCAAGAAGACAATAAGGGATGCTAAAAAGAATTTGAGGAGCACATTGCTAAGAACATAAAAACCAACAACAAAAAATTCTATAAATACATTCAAAGCAGGAGACCATCTAGGGAGGCGATTGGACCCTTGGATGATAAGGGAGTCAAAGGTGTACTAAAGAATGATAAGGAGATTGCAGAGAAGCTAAATGAATTCTTTGCATCTGTCTTCACAGTGGAAGATATAGGGCAGATCCCTGAACCTGAACTAACATTTGCAGGAAGGGATTCTGAGGAACTGAGACAAATAGTGGTAACGAGAGAGGAAATTCTAGGCTTAATGGACAATATAAAAACTGACAAATCACCGGGCCCGGATGGCATCCACCCGAGAGTTCTCAAAGAACTCAAAGGTGAAATTGCTGATCTGCTAACTAAAATATGTAACTTGTCCCTCGGGTCCTCCTCCGTGCCTGAGGACTGGAAAGTGGCAAATGTAATGCCAATCTTCAAAAAGGGATCCAGAGGGGATCCCGGAAATTACAGGCCAGTTAGCTTAACTTCTGTCCCTGGAAAACTGGTAGAAAGTATTATTAAAGCTAGATTAACTAAGCACATAGAAGAACAAGCCTTGCTGAAGCAGAGCCAGCATGGCTTCTGCAAGGGAAAGTCCTGTCTCAGTAACCTATTAGAATTCTTTGAGAGTGTCAACAAGCATATAGATAGAGGTGATCCAGTGGACATAGTGTACTTAGACTTTCAAAAAGCGTTTGACAAGGTACCTCACCAAAGACTTCTGAGGAAGCTTAGCAGTCATGGAATAAGAAGAGAGGTCCTCTTGTGGATAAGGAATTGGTTAAGAAGCAGAAAGCAGAGAGTAGGAATAAACGGACAGTTCTCCCAATGGAGGGCTGTAGAAAGTGGAGTCCCTCAAGGATTGGTATTGGGACCTGTACTTTTCAACTTGTTCATTAATGACCTAGAATTAGAAGTGAGCAGTGAAGTGGCCAGGTTTGCTGACGACACTAAATTGTTCAGGGTTGTTAAAACAAAAAGGGATTGTGAAGAGCTCCAAAAAGATCTCTCCAAACTGAGTGAATGGGTGGAAAAATGGCAAATGCAATTCAATATAAACAAGTGTAAAATTATGCATATTGGAGCAAAAAATCTGAATTTCACATATATTCTCATGGGGTCTGAACTGGCGGTGACCGACCAGGAGAGAGACCTCAGGGTTGTAGTGGACAGCACGATGAAAATGTCAACCCAGTGTGCGGCAGCTGTGAAAAAGGCAAATTCCATGCTAGCGATAATTAGGAAAGGTATTGAAAATAAAACAGCCGATATCATAATGCCGTTGTATAAATCTATGCTGCGGCCGCATTTGGAATACTGTGTACAGTTCTGGTCGCCTCATCTCAAAAAGGATATTCTAGAGTTGGAAAAGGTTCAGAAGAGGGCAACCAGAATGATCAAGGGGATGGAGCAACTCCCTTACGAGGAAAGGTTGCAGCATTTGGGGCTTTTTAGTTTAGAGAAAAGGCGGGTCAGAGGAGACATGATAGAAGTGTATAAAATTATGCATGGCATTGAGAAAGTGGATAGACAAAAGTTCTTCTCCCTCTCTCATAATACTAGAACTCGTGGACATTCCAAGAAGCTGAATGTTGGAAGATTCAGGACAGACAAAAGGAAGTACTTCTTTACTCAGCGCATAGTTAAACTATGGAATTTGCTCCCACAAGATGCAGTAATGGCCACCAGCTTGGACGGCTTTAAAAGAAGATTAGACAAATTCATGGAGGACAGGGCTATCAATGGCTAATAGCCGTGATGGCTGTGCTGTGCCACCCTAGTCAGAGGCAGCATGCTTCTGAAAACCAGTTGCCGGAAGCCTCAGGAGGGGAGAGTGTTCTTGCACTCGGGTCCTGCTTGCGGGCTTCCCCCAGACACCTGGTTGGCCACTGTGAGAACAGGATGCTGGACTAGATGGGCCACTGGCCTGATCCAGCAGGCTCTTCTTATGTTCTTATGTTCTTACTTAGGTTGCCACTTCATGGATCTGACAAAGTAGGCTCTGCCTCATGCAAGCTAATGCTGCAACAAAATTTTTAGGATTTAATTTTTAAAAACTTTACAACTGATACTGACATTTATGAACATCACTAAAAGAAAATGCAAATTTATGACACATCGGTCTCCTTGACAAGGGGGAGAGCTGAAGCTCAGTGGTAGCACATTTGATTTACATACAGAAGGCAGACAATATTGAGTTAAATGAACCACGGGTCCAAATCTGAACAGGCTGCTTCCTATGTTATTTTGCAAATACACTATTCATTATAACTATAGTTAAAATACCTAGCTAACAATGCTTCCACAACTCTTTATATAACTCAGTCAGCTTTTAGTCCTTTCTTAAAGCTTTAAAGACAGCTGGTATAGCACAGTGGGGAGGAGAGCCAGGCTGGGAGTCCAGAGCCTGAGAGTTCAAATCCCTGGTGGGTGTCAAGGGCCAGCTAAAGATCACTCCCACAGTGAGTGGCTCAGGGATTACATGCCCTGCCACCTGTGCAGCCGTGGGCAAGCTGCATAGTCCCAAGGAGCCCAATTGCCCCCAGATGGCAGTTGCAAACAAGGAAGGGTCTGGCTTGTGCAGCTGTGGCAAGCTGAGCAGGCCCTAGCCAGCTGGGGAGGACTAGCCTCAGAGGGAGGCAATGGTAAACCCCTCTGAATACTGCTTACCATGAAAACCTGATTCATAGGGTCGCCATAAATCGGGATTGACTTGAAGGCAGTCCATTTCCATTTTAAGCTTTAAATGACTACAAGATTCTCTGAACCAAACTGAACATGACTGGGCAGCCACATCCACTTGATTACACATTTGGTGTACAAATCTAAAGCGAAGGGGGGCACATTTTTACAATAAAAATTATGCATGGGTGATGGGGGGGGGAAAGGAATCCTGCCCTTCTGCCATTTCACCTCCCTGCATCTCTTCACTACCAGTATTTTTCTCCCCAGCCATTTGGGAGAAAAAATACTGAAGGTGCAAAGCATGGGAAGACAAGGTAGAGAAGAGGAAACCACCCACCCACTTCTTTTGAGGTTAAAAAAGAGAAATAAGGCCCCCACACAATATATATATATACTATATAGGTCAGTGGTTCTCAACCTTTTTTGTTCCATTCCCCCCTTTCACCATTGTTCAGAATATAATTCCCCCCTTCCTAAAATAGTATCTCATAGCATGTTGACGTTTCGCAAGTGACAGTGGTGTTTCTCGTGAGAGAAAAATTTCTTAGTTTATATTATAACAGAATTTCTTGGAGCACTTTCTGGTCTTTAAATAGTAATTTAATTTTGCAAATGAAAATAATGCTGCATGTTCAAGAATCGATTTTAATCTGTGACATTCAATAAACTTTATTGAATGTTGCAGATTAAATTAAAAACAAACTACAATTTTACAGATTGTACATAATCTACAGGACATCACACTTTGCTGAACAGTGGTCCCAATTCCCCCCCTGGAACCCTAAAATTCCCCCCTTGTTGAGAACCCATGATATAGGTGAATGGGGCATGTCAACAAACAAAGCTTCCCTCATCATGTCTAATTCAGTCCTCTGTTGTTTAAAAGGAAAGAAAGGAAAAATGGGGTTCTGGATTTCTACCCCAAATTGTTGCCCTGAGAACACCCACTGATCCGGGTTTAGGAGCAGGGTTTCCAAGAAAGGAAGACCTCACCTCGAAGCAGGCAGAGTTTCTGTACTATTAACAGTTGTACAGAAGAGAGAATTTGAGCAGCTTCATAAAAGCTGCACCTGCTGAAATATCTTCTTCTATATTGAAGGCAAAATTCAAAATGGCTTCCACCCTAGTTTAATGCACTTAGGATCCCAGCCATACCATAGCAATCATATCCATAGACTATTATATATCAACAATTATATCACTCCATCCTCCACAGTTGCCTTCTGAAAAACAGCATCTTTGCTGAGATGCAATGCAGGTTAGAGTACACCAGCTGCAATCGGATACCCATTTACTCAGGAATAAACCCCACTGAACCCTTGGCCGCACTGGGAGGAAGAGGAGGATACCAGTGTAATAAATTAATTATAGATTTCTCAACATCCTCTCTAAACGCATGACTCATGCCCAGGCTCTCCCACTGTCTTTACCCATTGAAAAAGAGAAAAAGCCTTATGACACTTTAATGCATTTATTATAGTATATTAACAGCTTTCTTGGATTAGAGCCTACTTTATCAAATATAACCAGACACATCATGCTCTCGTCTTTCTCCACTCTCCGAGGTCGCTTCTCCCCACCTTTTCATACTCTTCAGCCTCCACCCACAATTTCCGTCTTTGTTAAAGCATCTCCGCCCTTCTAGTGAGACCTCCCGACTTTTGTTTTCCCTTCCCAATAAATCCCCCGCCCGGACAGTTTGCCGTTGACGCCGCAGCCGGTACCTCTCAAACACAATCCTCACACGGCGCACTCACGTCGGCAAAAACCAGCCGAGTCTCTGGCTGACTTCAGATGCCGATACTCCCTCCTCCTTTTTAACTCTCTTACAAGCCCGCCTCCCTCTTCAAGCTGGGAGGGACGGAGGGAGGGAGCTCCCCGATTGACTGCTGAGACATCTAATGAACGTGTCTTCCCAGGCTAAAAAAAAAAAAGCCGCCATCTTCGTTGAGGAAATGTTTGAAAGAGAATGATGCCGATCTGGCGGCCATTTTGGATATTGGAAATAAAATGTCTAGAGAGCTTACGTTTTACGGAAGGGCGGTTATGATTATTTATTGCGGAGCTGTATTTGAGTTCAGACAGGACTCATCTTCGGAACTTATTTTCAATACCGCAGTTTAGCCATGTTCTGTCTACCAACTTTGTCTTAGTAGTAGTAGTAGTAATAGTAGTATATTTTTGTTATCCGCCTCTCACCTGGAATATTGTAAGCCCCTCACCCTTTCCAGAATGGTGTTTTAACAGAAGGACAGGATATAAATGCTTTAAAAACATTTAAACATACCTCACAGGGTTGTTGTGAGAATAAAAAGGGGTGGCAGGTCAGAAGCATCCCAAAACCTGAGATTTTAGGGGTGGGCCCGAGTGATGTCATTAAGCATGATACATTAAGCATCAATCACAGTTGCTTGGAGTGTACCATTAAAAAAAAATCTGACTGGAAATTAACCTAGACATCTTAGCTAAAAGATGGAGCCTGGGTAGGGAACATTTAATCTAGCCTACTTGCTTTCGGCAAGAAGGGTTTAAGTGCCTTCAGGCCAGGCCAGTCACCAGAAGGAAGAAAGGAGCCTAGTGTTGTGGAGATGTTAGATGGGAGCATTTGGGAGTAAAGATGGATGCCCCTGAAGGCTGCAATTCTCAACACACGTACTAAGGGACTAAGCCCCCATAGAACTCAACAGGACTTACTTCTGAGTAGATATAGTTTGGATTGTGCTGTTGGTAAAGCTTGACTAGGGATCCTCTGCAAAGACATCCATATCCAAGCAGGGTTGGCAACCCCCTGCCTGGAATACCCTGCCCTTATATTTTAATGTGGCTGCTCCAAACTTCTTTACAGTTTTGACCCTTCACTTCAGAAAGAGGTCTGAGAAAGGAGTAAGAGTAAGAAGATTCTCTACCCTTTCTGTCTGCATAGATGCCCTCATCCTTCCCCTGCGCCCAGCAGAAGATCTGGGCCAGGCGGGACTCAGTGGCATCTCATAGAGGACACCCTCCCCTTTCATGGGGTGTATGATTTGTCCTGGCCCAGAGCAGCTTTTGGGGTGGGCACCTCCAATTACTTATTTTTCCTGTATGTCTTTTTCTGCTTTGATTTTGTATAGATGCCCTCTTCTGTGCCCTGCACCCAGCAGAAGCTCTGGGCCAGGCGGGACACAGTGGCATCTTGTAGAGGACACCCTCCCCTTTCCTGAGGTATATGATTTGTGCTGTCGCAGAGCAGATTTTGGGGTGGGCACCCCCAGTTACTTATTTTTTTCTACGTGTTTTTCTCCATTTTGATTTTGCATTGATGCACCTGTGTGTGCCCGGTGCCCAGCAGAAGCTCTGGGCCGGATGGGATGCACTGGCGTCTTATAGAGGACACCCTCGCCTTCCTGGGGTATATGATTTGTCCTGGCCCAGAGCAGATTTTGGGGTGGGCACCCCCAGTTACTTATTTTTTTCTACGTGTTTTTGTCCATTTTGATTTTGCATAGATGCCCTCCTCCGTGCCCTGCACCCAGCAGAAGCTCTGGACCAGACAGGACACAGTGGCATCTCGTAGAGGACACCCTCCCTTTTCATGTGGTGTATGATTTGTCCTGGCCCAGAGCAGATTTTGGGGTGGGCACTGTTGGGCTGGTGACCAGTTGGCATTACTGTCTCTAGTAGTTTTCCATGAAGCCTGCAAGTGTGAAGACGTAACTGTGGTTAAGGGGGAGTTATGTCTATGATCTGTCTGGGAACGGACTGCCAGGGTCGTTGCTATGGTAGCCATCTGGGAAAGTTCTAACAGAGACTATGTGTTGTGCTCTTCTGAATTATGCCTCTGAGCTGAGAGGCTGTGTCTTTTGTGTTTATCTATGGAGAGAGATGTACCCAGAAGGGGGGGTGACTGAAGAATCTCTACATGTATTTACTCTTAAGCCTCTGGCCCTAATGTCTTAATAAAGACTCTTAACATGCTCTGAGGATGTTTCTTGCTCAACTTAACTCCAACGTAATGTATGCTGTTTCACACAACAACGCACACAAGCCAACAGTGGTAGCAGAGGATGGTTACGCTCCACAGCGCATTACACGGGAGTAAGTTGCTGGTCTGAAAGGCAGACGGAGTTCCAGAGAGAGCAGCTTGATTGATTGAACCAGACGGAGGTGAGTAACATGGCTGTAAACCTGTCTGGGGGAGGCTTGCCGATGGAACGACTTAATGAAAAGAATTTTGCCAGCTGGAAGCCGAGGATGAGGGCTTTGCTGATAACAGAGGATTTATGGGACGTGATTGAGGAAAAAACCCCGGCGGTACCGACCGCGGCCTGGAAGCGTCGAGACCAGAGGGCGCAGGCGTTTATAATCTTGGCTCTATCGGATTCTCAACTGATGTGTGTGAGAGATGAGCCGTCGGCTAAACAGATGTGGGGCGCGTTGCAGAATTTGTCCCAGGAATGGCAGCGGAGGCAGGAGGCGCAGAGAGCCCAGCCGGTGGAAGCTGTCAGGAAGCAGGAGGAGAAATGTGCCGAACCGGAGCAGGTTATCGAAAGCAGACAGGAAAACAAGCGGGAGCAACAGCGGCTGAAGTCTTGTTTTGCCTGTGGGGCCTGTGGGCATCTCCGTTAAGATTGTGCAATCAAGCGAAACTCCAGGGACGGAGGCTTGAAGCAGGGAAGTGTGAACTTTGTTTGTAAACAGAAGTCTAAAGACTTGGAACAAATTAACTTTATTGTCGACAGCGGAGCAAGCCATATATTAATTAAAGACAGGAGTCTGTTTTACACGTCTACAGATGAGCAGCACTTTGTTTTACTTGCTGATGGATCACGGAAATCCGTAAAAGCACGTGGTCTGATTAAATTTGACAAGCTTGGCATAATGACAAACTGTTTGTTCGTTCCGGACTTGGCTCATAATATTTTATCAGTGGGCAAACTGGTGAGTTGTCAATTTTCAGTCTGGTTTGATAAAGGGAAATGTTGGGTGCAAAGAGGAGAAAATGTTGTCTGTCAGGGTTTCATGACACAAGGGCAGTTTAAAATGACCGTGGGTGTGAAGTGTGCTAATGCCTTGAGTTTAATGGGGCGGAAAGGGAATGACCGCCAGAGCTGTAAGAAGACAGCTGTTAAAAGCACACAGCCACAGTATTCATGTAATGCAGTCAGGCTGATGCCTGAAAGAGTGCATCGCAGCCGAGTTTACAAGCCACAGGGTAAGAGACGTGGCAAACGTGCACCTAGAGCACAAGAGAATGCATATTTCAAAGTTTGGTGTCCAGAAACACAGCAGTTAATTCTGAGCAGAAGCATTAAAGTTGCAGAAAAACCTTGGGATCAAAGGGAGCAACTGAGCAGGCAGGTGGACACAAAGAATTTGGGGCCTGTCACACACTATTTAGGCACGGATATTGTGCGTGCAGAAGACGGAAGCATAACATTGAGTCAGGAAAGTAAAATAAATCAGATCATAGAAGAATGCAACATGACAGAATGCAATGTTGTGAAGACTCCAATGGTTGTGGCTTTCCAACAGAATGTGCAGGAGACGCCTTGTACAGATCCTGAGAAGTACAGGCGCATAATAGGGAAATTGCAATATTTGGTGAAGGTGTCTCGCCCAGACATATGTAATGCAGTCAGTATTTTAAGCCGGAAGGTAGAGCATCCTTCAGAGGCTGACTGGCAAGGGATTAAAAGGATAGTGCGTTATCTGAAAGGCACGAAGACAAAGGGTCTGGTTTTGTCAGGAGCAAAGACAGGAGGTCTTGAATGTTTTGTGGATGCAGATCATGCAGGGGAGCTGAGCAGTCGTAAGTCAACCTCTGGCATAGTTGTGATGTGGCATGGGTCATGCCTTGACTGGAGCAGCAAGAAACAAAATGTGGTTGCAACATCAAGTGCAGAAGCCGAGTATGTGGCCCTATCACAGGCCTGTAATGAGCTACAATGGTTCGCAATGCTCATGCAGGAGATAGGCATTGATATGCAATTTCCGATTACTGTATATGAAGACAATCAGACCTGCATTAAGATAGCCACATCAGAAGCTCATACCAAGAGAACAAAACATATTAGTGTCAGATACTTTCACGTAAGGGATTGTGTGCAGCAGGGGTTTGTTAACCTAACATTTTGTGACACTAACAACATGGTGGCTGACATAATGACCAAGCCTTTGTGTGAGGAGAAATTTGGCAAACTGGTGACAAGGTTTGGAATGAACCAAAGTTTGAGTGAATAAAGTTTTGAACTGTACTGAGAAATAAAGTTTTGAACTGTACTGAGATGTAAGTTTGCAATGTACTGAAATGTATTGCAAGAGGTATTGTAGAAATGTATGACAGTATGACTATGTATTATGGAGATGTATTTCATGTGTATTTTGCAGTCTTTATGGAAAAAAGGGGGGCTGTTGGGCTGGTGACCAGTTGGCATTACTGTCTCTAGTAGTTTTCCATGAAGCCTGCAAGTGTGAAGACGTAACTGTGGTTAAGGGGGAGTTATGTCTATGATCTGTCTGGGAACGGACTGCCAGGGTCGTTGCTATGGTAGCCATCTGATAACGACTGGGAAAGTTCTAACAGAGACTATGTGTTGTGCTCTTCTGAATTATGCCTCTGAGCTGAGAGGCTGTGTCTTTTGTGTTTATCTATGGAGAGAGATGTACCCAGAAGGGGGGGTGACTGAAGAATCTCTACATGTATTTACTCTTAAGCCTCTGGCCCTAATGTCTTAATAAAGACTCTTAACACGCTCTGAGGATGTTTCTTGCTCAACTTAACTCCAACGTAATGTATGCTGTTTCACACAACAACGCACACAAGCCAGCAGAAGCTCTGGGCCAGACAGGACACAGTGGCATCTCGTAGAGGACACCCTCCCTTTTCATGTGGTGTATGATTTGTCCTGGCCCAGAGCAGATTTTGGGGTGGGCACCCCCAGTTACTTATTTTTTTCTATGTGTTTTTATCCATTTTGATTTTGCATAGATGCCCTCCTCCGTGCCCTGCACCCAGCAGAAGCTCTGGGCCAGGCGGGACGCAGTGGCATCTCATAGAGGACACCCTCCCATTTCCTGGGGTATATGATTTGTCCTGGCCCAGAGCAGATTTTGGGGTGGGCACCCCCAGTTACTTATTTATTCCTGTATGTTCTGGTCTGCTTTGATTTTGCATAGATGCCCCCCTCCGTGCCCTGCGCCCAGCAGAAGCTCTGGGCCAGGTGGGACGCAGTGGCATCTCATAGAGGACACCCTCCCCTTTCCTGGGGTATATGATTTGTTCTGTCCCAGAGCAGAGGTTGGGGTGGGCACCCCCAGTTACTTATTTTTTATGATTTTATGACATCATTATGTATTTATGATAATATTAGAAGCCTGATGATTTTGATTGCATAAATGTATTGTTATTCTTGATGGGGACAGTCCCCCGATCACAGTGATATATCATACAGGGTATCCCAACATATATTTTGGGGTTCAGAGACATGTTAATTTGGTTTGAAGTTGCTGTAGTTGTCAACTCTTCTTCTTTTTTAGTGTTTTGAACTTTCAAGCAAATAAGGAACTGCGAACTAGGAACCAACTTCAGCGTCGTATCAGTTAAATAGATTAAACAGTCACGGGGGGGGCTGATGTTTTGGTGTACATCACGGGAACCAGACCACCTAGAAACTTTTTTTTTTTAATTGAAGCCGAGAGTCCGGAGATTAAGCAGTGGTAGCTGGAGAGCCAGAGGGCCCCCCCAAAAACCGGAGACTCCGTCCGAAAACCGGAGATCTGGTAATGAGGAATCATGGGTGCTGCCCTGGAGGAAAAGGATATACATCTATTCAATTAATTTATGTAACATGATAGTAAAGAAAAGTCAATCTAGACATGTACAGAGTTCTTCCCCCCCCACTACTGACTCGTCATAACCATCCCAGCTCCCCACACATCTGAAACAGTAGTGATATTACGTAATTTTAGGCTCTGGACTTAAGGGGAGAGACTGACAGGGCTTTTCAGACCAGTAGCGACTGGTGGCTCCATGACAACAGAGCAGTGGAATCTGCTCTGAGTTTTAGTCCGAACTTTCAAGCTGTCCTAGGTGAAAGTTTGGACTGAAACCTGGACGTGAGTGCGCCGTGTGAAGATTGTGTTTGAGAGGTACCGGCTGCGGCGTCAACGGCAAACTGTCCGGGCGGGGGATTTATTGGGAAGGGAAAACAAAAGTCGGGAGGTCTCACTAGAAGGGCGGAGATGCTTTAACAAAGACGGAAATTGTGGGTGGAGGCTGAAGAGTATGAAAAGGTGGGGAGAAGCGACCTCGGAGAGTGGAGGAAGACGAGAGTATGATGTGTCTGGTTATATTTGATAAAGTAGGCTCTAATCCAAGAAAGCTGTTAATATATTATAATAAATGCATTAAAGTGTCATAAGGTTTTTTCTCCTTTTTAATGGGTAAAGACAGTGGGAGAGCCTGCGAACGAGTCATGCGTTTAGAGAGGATGTTGAGAAATCTATAATTTATTTCTTACACTTGTATCCTCCTCTTCCTCCCAGTGCGGCCAAGGGTTCAGTGGGGTTTATTCCTGAGTAAATGGGTATCCGATTGCAGCTGGTGTACTCTAACCTGCACTGCATCTCAGCAAAGATGCTGTTTTTCAGAAGGCAACTGTGGAGGATGGAGTGATATAATTGTTGATATATAATAGTCTATGGATATGATTGCTATGGTATGGCTGGGATCCTAAGCGCATTAAACTAGGGTGGAAGCCGTTTTGAATTTTGCCTTCAATATTTGTATAGAAGAAGATATTTCAGCAGGTGCAGCTTTTATGAAGCTGCTCAAATTCCCTCTTCTGTACAACTGTTAATAGTACAGAAACGTTTGGATTGAAACCTGGAGCAGATTCCACTTCTCCCCTGAGATGGAGTCACCAGTCTCTACTGCTTCAGATATTAATGTGTGTTACTTTATTTGCATCAAAATGTGGCAAGCTAGTCCTGTTAGGCATTCTGCTGAGTGGGGCCCTGGATTTCTACCCCAAATTGCTGCTGGAAGCACCACTGGTGCAGAGCTAAGACTGGGACTTTCAAAAAAGTGCCACTTACTACTATTACTTTTGGACACATAATGAGAAGACATGATTCACTAGAAAAGACAATAATGCTGGGAAAAACAGAAGGGAGTAGAAAAAGAGGAAGGCCAAACGAGAGATGGATTGATTCCATAAGGGAAGCCACAGACCTGAACTTACAAGATCTGAACAGGGTGGTTTATAACAAATGCAATTGGAGATTGCTGATTAAAAGGGTCGACATAAGTCGAAATCGACTTGAAGGTACATAACAACAAACTACTATTACTACTTATTCATTTGCTGTTTTACACAAGATGTGTCTCAAAGCAATTTAACAACAAGATAAAATGCAAACAAGTAAAAGCCAAACAGAAAGAGAGAACAAGGTACAGTATAAAATTCCTAACATTTCTGACACACTACCTTCCATAGTTGTCTCCTGATAATAAGTCTTTGCTGAAATACAAAGCAGGATGTGCAACACAGGCTGCAATCTGATATATAAAGATCAAATACTGTAAGGAACAGATTTTAGGCTTTAAACTTAGTTGACAGAGAAACAGAAGAACTATGGACTGAAGTCAGAGACATTATCAGGGAGAATGCAAAAAGGCAATACCTCTAGTTAAAAAGAGAGAAAGACCTCAATGGATGACTGAAGAAACTCTGAAAATGATTAAAGAGAGAAGGAAAGCAAAAGCAAAAGAAGATAGAAATACAGTCAGAACCCTAAATGCAACCATACAACGACTAGTACGTAGGGACAAAGAGAACTATTACAATAGTTATTGTATAGAAATAGAAGAGGACAACAAAAAGGGAAGAACAAGAGCCCTATTCCAAAAGATTAGAGAAATTAAAGGGAAATTTAAACCACAAGTAGGGATGTTGAATAATCAACAGGGGAACACACTGACTGACAGATGAAATAAAAGGAAGATGAAAGCAATACACTGAAGAACTCTATAAAAGAGATGCCAGGATGACAGATTCATTCATGGAGGAACCATATGATGAAGAAACAGAAATTTGAGGATGTGAGGTGAAAGCTGCTCTTAAAGTACTTGGAAGAAACAAATCATCAGGAACAAATGGCATGCCAATAGAGTTGCTATAAGCTACTGAGACTGAATCTGTCCAAAGTTTCACAAAAATTTGTCAAGAAATATGGAAAACTAAACAATGGCCCACAGACTGGAAGCGTTCAATATATATCCCAATTCCAAAGAAAGGGGATCCCAGAGAATGCAGTAATTATCGAACTATTGCCTTAATATTCCATGCAAGTAAAGTAATGCTCAAGATTCTACAAGAAAGGCTGTTACCATATATTGAGCAAGAAATGCCTGATGTCCAAGCTGGATTTAGAAAGGGAAGAGATACCAGAGATCATATCGCAAACATACATTGGATAATGGAATGGACCAAGGAATTTCAGAAGAAAATCACCCTGTGCTTTATAGATTACAGCAAAGCCTTTGACTGTGTAGATCATGAAAAACTATGGAATGCTTTAAAAGAAATGGGGGTGCCACAGCATCTGATTGTCCTGATGCACCACCTATCCTCTGCACAAGAGGCTACTATAAGGACAGAATATGGAGAAACCGACTGCCTGGTTCTCAATAGAAAAGGGTGTGAGACAAGGGTGTATTTTATCACCATATTTGTTTAATCTGTACGCAGAACATATCATACGGAAAGTGGGATTGGACCAAGATGAAGGAGGTGTGAAAATTGGAGGGAGAAACATTAATAATTTAAGATATGCAGATGATACCACTCTATTAGCAGAAACCAGTAATGATTTGAAACAAATGCTGATGAAAGTTAAAGAGGAAAGCACAAAAGCAGGACTGCAGCTGAATGTCAAGAAGACTAAATTAATGACAACAGAAGATTTATGTAACTTTAAAGTTGACAATGAGGACATTGAACTTGTCAAGGATTATCAATACCTCGGCATAGTCCTTAACCAAAATGGAGACAGTAGTCAAGAAATCAGAAGAAGGCTACGACTGAGGAGGGCAGCTATGAGAGAACTAGAATAGGTCCTGAAATGCAAAGATGTATCACTGAACACCAAAGTCAGGATCATTGTGACCATGGTATTCCCGATCTCTATGTATGGATGTGAAAGTTGGACAGTGAAAAAGGCAGATAAGAAAAAAATAAACTCATTTGAAATGTGGTGCTGGAGGAGAGCTTTGTTCATACCATGGACTGCGAAAAAGACAGATAATTGGGTGTTAGAACAAATTAAACCAGAACTGTCGCTAGAAGCTAAAATGATGAAACTGAGGTTATCATACTTTGGACACATCATGAGAAGACCTGATTCACTAGAAAAGACAGTAATGCTGGGAAAAACAGAAGGGAGTAGAAAAAGAGGAAGACCAAACAAGAGATGGATTGATTCCATAAAGGAAGCCACAGACCTGAACTTACAAGATCTGAACAGGGTGGTTCACGACAGATGCTATTGAAGGTCACTGATTCATAGGGTCACTGTAAGCCGTAATCGACTTGAAGGCACATAACAACAACAAAAACCCCATTGATTAACTTCTGAGTAGACATTCATAGGATTATGCACTGCTGACAGTTAAGCCATAAGTTCATTTTCAAGTTTTATAGTAGGGAAAATAAAAGATAGGCTATAATGGCCTGTCAACAGCCACTGATGCAACTTACCCCATTCTTATTTCACCTGAGTTGCCTACTAGGGTCCAACTACAGGTAGCACCTCTTAAAACAGTCATCTTTACTGTTCTCAGATCTGGGACCCACTTTTAACCCAAGCATGCATTCGAGGACCCATTTCTTTATTTTTTACCATATGCTTGTATGGCTTTAGTACTAAGGCTGCTGCAAACCCACCTTAGGCCATAAACTGGTGGTGGGCCTGCCGACCCACCTTCTGAAGACCGATGTCTTAAAGCAGGGGGAGTAAAGAACGTCAGGCCCAAGAGCCGAATGTGCCCTCCAGACCCCTCGGTCTGGCCCTCGGAACTCTCCCCCAGGCCATCCGTTCCACTGGTCCTGCCAGTTCTATACAGGGGTATGTCAGTGTGTATAGAAACTAGCCCAGTGTACAAAGGTAAAATTTGCATTAATTGTTCCACCCACCTTTGCCTCTGGCACCATTCACCACTGACATGTAGCATTTGTAGGACTGCAATCCAGCCCTCATACTCAGAAAAGTTTCCCACCCCCATCTTAAAGGTTTGGTTCGAGAGCCTCCTGTGGCTGACTCCTATTCCAGACTATTTGGGGCAGAATCTGAAAATGATACCTATGCATTGCTTTCTTTTATTTTATATAATATCACTATTTTAAATAAACAGGTGATAAGTGATATGTTGTATTCAGAATAAACCCGATGAAATCAATGGGGTTAAGTTCACTCCATTGATTTCAATGGGTCTACTCTGAGTATGACTAACATTGGATAATACCCACAGAGTTTATGATCCACACCTCTATCCAAGTGTGTCCGCAGGCTTTACTCATATACAGGGCAGACACCAGACTGCCGGGGGGCTACTCCTCCTGCACACATACAAAAACTTCAAGAAGAATTATGGATCAGGTTTTATTATCATTGTTTGAGATTTTTTAATGCTCTAATGTAATTTGTATATTTTTATGTTGTACGTCGCCCAGAGTGGCTAGATAACCAGCCAGATGAGCGACTAATAAATTTAATAAACAAACAAACAAACAAACAAAAACATGCACTTAAATGCCTACCATTTCCCAAGATGGCGGTGGGGGCATGTTGATGCCCCCACCGCCATCTTGGTTGATGGAAGGCATGTGCGCGCCGCATAATGATGCAGATGCAAGGGGTGGCGTGACCATACATATTTAAGCATGTGTCAATTGCATGTGTGTGTGTGCAGGGCTGGTGTTGCCTGGGAGAGTGGAGCTCCCACTCTGCGATCCACGCCACCACCTTGTCTCAATTTGCGATCACGTCCCATGTCCCAATGCTAGTGGGGATTGTGATGACTGATGGGGGTCCTCCGCCCACCCTTCATCATCCCAGGAGGCAATTCCCCACCCCGGGCAATTGAACTTGGCAAATATCCTTCCCTGCCAAGGCTGTGCATGCTCACAACAGCCCTGCAGTGTAGGTAGCTGCCATCACCCCTTATCTGGTTAATCACCCTGAGCCAATTTACACAGTAGTCATGGTCAAGGTACTGGGTTAGAACCAACCCTCTCCTGAAATGAACACACACTGGTAAATAGAAGTAAATGTATTAAAGAATAAAAAAGAAAGGTGCACAGTTACAGTAGCAAAATGGTTTCCTAATATCCACACCCAAGAGGGCAAGGTAAAACATAGAGAGTTCAACCACAATAAAGAAAACAACAGAGACTAACTAGCCTAGTACTTACATAAAGGCTTTCAGTTGGTTAGCTACCTCTCCTCCGAGAAGTCACAGTCAGGATAGTTGATGGCAAAATGGAACCTCACCGGGCAACATCAAGTAGGCATGATGGGACCCAAAAGAGGAACAAAAATTAGAGTTTTCTGCCCATAGTTAAGGCAAAATCCCCCAGCCACAGGCCAGAGACAATTAACCAATTAGGGGCCAAATCCTACATCCTCCCTGAAGCCTGGCAGAGGTCACATCTTCCATGGAGCCAGTCCTCTGCTGACAAGAAGGTGTTAAGTTGGGCCTCTGATTACACATTTTTCCTAAAGCTTTCCAGACTTTAGATCTTGTTGGAGTCAGGCCTCTGCTGATAAGAAGGTGTTAGGTTGGGCCTCTCATTACACATCCTCCCTGAAGCTGGGCAGACAACTGCCACTCATGGCCTCATTGCAAAACCCAAATGTTAACCTGTGAAGATCCCACAATTCCCTGCTACACAACCATCTTGGATGCAGGTTTTCATGACAGGGATCATGAAGCAGGAGCCCATCTTCTCAGCCCAAACTGCAGAGGCCCTCGGCCAGTGCCCGACCTGGCTGCCCACTGGCACTGAGCCTGCCCATATACCGTAGTCTCCAATGCAGATCAATGCATATAGAAGGTGTATCTTATTTCTTTTCCTCCCAACCAATATGTACTAAACAAACAAAATTGGCACTCATTCTGATACACTGCTTGTTTTGCAGGTTTTCTGCAACAGATAAAATTTAAGAATCAAAGACCTCTAGACTTGGCAGTATGATAAGGAAATATGACACAGAACCTAAATCTAGTTCTCAGGTAACAGATCAGAGTGTATCAGGTTTTGTAAGCCTCTGTCTTCAGGTACAAAACGTTCTGACAAGAAATTGGCATTCCTTTGCTCTGGGTAAGCGAGTGGCCAGAGGTGGCACTACTGTGAGACCAGGGGAGGCAGCTGCTAAAGGTGGCAGATTCTGGGTACTACCAAGGGTGGTGAGACAATTAGATCTGATCCATTTTGGATCACTCACTACTTCCAGGGCCGACTAAAGTGACAGACAAAATGGTGTCTCACACATACAAACCAAATAGACTGGTAGTTAACATAAGAACATAAGATTAGGTCAAAGGCCCATGTAAGTCCAGCACTTTGTGCTCACAATGGACAACTAGATGTCTATGGGAAGCCTGCAAGCAGAACCCACGTGCAACAGCGTTCTCCCCATTTGCGATTCTTGGTAGAACACATCCATTGTGACTACTCGAGTCGCCACTGATAAGAACATAAGAGTCTGCTGGATCAGGCCAGTCCAGCATCCTGTTCCCACAGTGGCTACCCAAGATGTCCATGGGAAGCCTGCAAGCAGGACCTGTATGCAACAGCCACTCTATGTGCTTGCAATTCCCAACAGCTAGTATTCGGAAGCATACTGTCTCTGACAGCGGAGGCAGAATGTAGCCATCAGGGCTAGTAACCATTGACAGCCCTATCCTCCATCAGTCTGTCAAACTAGTTGACTCTTACTTCAGCACTGGTGGGATGGGACTGCATCCTTTGCCATACCTTAGGGAAGCAGACTAGCTCAGGTGGCAGAGAGCAAGCTGCGTGGTTGCTACACACAGCTCCCTTCTCCAGCAATTCACTTACTGCTGCTACCTGCAAATGTTCAAGCTTCTTCTTTTTTGGACTGCTAAGGTTGGCCTAGCAATAGGAACACAGGAAGCTACCTTGTTCTGAGTCAGACCAATTGTTCTATCTCGCTCAGTATTGTCTACACTGACTGGCAGCAGCTCTCCAATGTTTCAAGCAGAGACACTCCTAGCCCTACCTGGAGATGCCAGTGTGGGTTGAACCTGCTGGGACCTTCTGCTACGGCCCTTCCCCAATGAGTCTTCCACATTTGCCTTCAGTGTGTGAGGGGGCAGGCATTGCGGGATCATCATGAGGCGTATGGTACCTTACATAAGAACATAAGAACATAAGAAGAGCCTGCTGGATTAGGCCAGTGGCCCATCTAGTCCAGCATCCTGTTCTCACAGTGGCCAACCAGGTGCCTGGGGGAAGCCTGCAAGCAGGACCCGAGTGCAAGAACACTCTCCCCTCCTGAGGCTTCCGGCAACTGGTTTTCAGAAGCATGCTGCCTCTGACTAGGGTGGCACAGCACAGCCATCACGGCTATTAGCCATTGATAGCCCTGTCCTCCATGAATTTGTCTAATCTTCTTTTAAAGCTGTCCAAGCTGGTGGCCATTACTGCATCTTGTGGGAGCAAATTCCATAGTTTAACTATGCGCTGAGTAAAGAAGTACTTCCTTTTGTCTGTCCTGAATCTTCCAACATTCAGCTTCTTTGAATGTCCACGAGTTCTAGTATTATGAGAGAGGGAGAACTTTTGTCTATCCACTTTCTCAATGCCATGCATAATTTTATACACTTCTATCATGTCTCCTCTGACCCGCCTTTTCTCTAAACTAAAAAGCCCCAAATGCTGCAACCTTTCCTCATAAGGGAGTCGCTCCATCCCCTTGATCATTCTGGTTGCCCTCTTCTGAACCTTTTCCAACTCTATAATATCCTTTTTGAGATGAGGCGACCAGAACTGTACACAGTATTCCAAATGCGGCCGCACCATAGATTTATACAACGGCATTATGATATCGGCTGTTTTATTTTCAATACCTTTCCTAATTATCGCTAGCATGGAATTTGCCTTTTTCACAGCTGCCGCACACTGGGTTGACATTTTCATCATGCTGTCCACTACAACCCCGAGGTCTCTCTCCTGGTCGGACCTTCAGAGTGACAGAGCTGCTTCCAGCTGGTTGCAGAACATCAGGGCTTGTGTTAGGTGTGTTACGTGCCTTCAAGTCGATCATGACTTATGGTGACCCTATGAATCAGTGACCTCCAAGAGCATCTGTCGTAAACCGCCCAGTTCAGATCATGTAACTTCAGGTCTGTGGTTAAGCATCAGTGCTTAAGCAGCACCGAAGGGCCCTAGCGTGGAAAAGATCTGTGCGCACATAGAAGAAAATAATGCATAATGATGCTAATTACAAAGAATTACAGTAGTGTTATATGGCACATTTCAAGCCTTCAAATCATTTTATGTTTTTCAACAGCTCCGTAAGGAAGGCCATTACTTATGGGGAATTGAGAGATATTATCCTATTGTCTAAAGAGGGCAGAAGGCGGGCTGCGATCGCCATCTTCTGGCCATACTGTGACTTGTACAACACCTGGGGGGGGGAACTGGCAAGGGGAAGGGCGGTGGCTTCCCCCGCCACTGGCTTCCAGTGATGACGTCATCCCCACGCAGCCTTAGACCTAAGAAACGAAAGAAGGCATTGTTTTGATCAAGATGTCGGGCGCTGCAGTCGTGATTTGATGGTGACACAAAGGAGACGTGCACCCACTACGCAGTTCCAAGGGTCCCCCCTCCCCACTCTTCGTTGCGCGAATTATTGGTGCCCTGCGACGACGTCACAGAAGGTAAGTACAGGAGCCGAAGGAGGTCAGAATGGAAGGCTAATTAGGGGTCTCTGCTGTGCCTGATTGGCTCCGTGAGGAGGATGGGGAGAGGGCAAAGAGAAAAGGGATCCTCTGAAACGCTTTGCCAAGTGGGTTTGGTAACCGGGACTCCTGAGTTCTATGAAAGAGGGACAGGGATGGGGGCTTGTTGAGCTTCACCCAGAGAGTGCACAGTGGGAGGGGAAGAGATTGTGGTTGAAGACCCCGGAGCATTATCCTGGCTGGTAAGGCAGAGGTACGTTAAAGATTCTTGGTTCGTCGTTTTAACATTAAGGGAATTTGGGGAAATGGAAAGTGAGTGGTAAAGAGATGGCGGGAAACAGGGCAGGGGCTGAAGGAGCCGTTATTTTGGTTTGTAGCTGTTCCCTTGGGGGACAGATAATGGCAGTGTTGATGAAAGACCTGTAGGTCTATAGTACAGCATCTGCTTTGCATCCAGAGGGTCCCAGGTTCAGTTCCTGGCATCTCCAGGTAGGGATGGGAGAGGCTCCCCCTCTCCAATCTTAGACAGCCGCTGCCAGTCCATGTAGAGCCTGTGTTGCAGACCAGGGGTGAAGAACCCTAGACCCTCCAGATGTTTGTTTATTTGTTTATTTATTTATTATTTGATTTATATCCCACCCTTCCTTCCAGCAGGAGCCCAGTTGCTGAACTACAACTCCCATCAGCCTCAGCAAGCATGGCCAGGGATGATGGAAGTTATAGTTCAGCTACATCTGTCGGAAACAATACTGAGCTAGATGGACCAGTGGTCTGATGCCAAGCAAGGCAGCTTCCTGTGTTCCAGTCCAGCCCTGCCAGTCTCTATGGGGCTGCAGCCAGTTCCCAGCTCCTAATTCCCAGTCCCTTTTTCAACCCAGAACTGCAAAGGAACCAGAATAAGAAACTGCGGATGCTCTCGTAGTCCTGCACTCCAAAATTAGCTTTGGGCTGCCCATATCGTACAGCTTTGTGCCAGCGAGGTTTGCCTCCCCTCCGATGCACAAGCATTCTACGTATGCCAAAGTGTTGCTTTTGCATGGTGTGCTTTACATAGGACAAACCTGGCTGAATCGGTCCAGCCTCCTGCTTCCCACAGTGGCTGACCAGAAGCCTAGAGGGAAAGTCGCAAGCAGAACATAAGGGCAATAACCCTCTCCTGCTCTTATTCCCCATCCGCTGGTATCTGGAGCAGCAGTGGCTGGTGCCCATTGGGGCTGGTAGGGCGGAAGACAGGGAGACCAGCAGTGGGTGGAGTCACAGCTAATGGGAGGCAGCACCAACTAGGTCTCGTTTTGTTCCCATCCTCCCTGCTGAGTTCTACAGGGACAGCACTGAGACTAAGGAAGAGGAAAGTCATAGGCAGTGCCATTGCCTGGACTGCCTGTAAGTAAGAAGGAAGGCAGATGGGGGTGGCTAACGGCAGACTGAGGTTGGAAGGCAGTGCTCTAATGGAGCAGCCTCCATTGGTTTGAAGACGTGCTGCCTCAGATCTTGTAGGTGAGATAGCGCTGCCATCATGACTAGTATCCATTAACAGCTGTACCCTCCCTGAATTTGCTTAATCCCCTTTTAAAGCCATTTAAGCTGGCTGCAACGCCTTAAGTACTACGTTTAAGAATAAGAGAGAGATTTGTACCCATTAAAAAAAAAAGCTTTGGGTTGTATCAGATGATATTCCCTGCTACTGGGAGACTGGCAACTTCAACACAGCACATTGTCATGACTGGCCTACTCTACAGGATTGTTGTAAGGTCAGCAGAGATCATATACCATGAGGCTGGAATATCATGTTGTTAGAATTCCGAGTCTCTCTTTAATTCTGTGAATCTTTTTATTCTAGTTTCGGTTTCATATAGCTTTTATCATTGTAAGCAGCTTTGGAAAGGCTTTGCTCAGAACAGTGTCAGGTCAGTATTTTAAATATGTGAAGCCCTTAAGCAAAAAGCTCATAGGCGAATACAATAGGCACTCAGCCTTAAAGGCTCCTTTTTCAGAAATAGAGATTTGGAGGCCCAGTAAAAAATGGGATAACCCCTTCCTCCCCCTTCCCATTTCAACACATCCCTTGAAATAGGGGTGGGGGATTCCCAAATGCACCCCGTTTGTGAGCATGACAAAGTCACTCAGAGATGTTGAAGGAGAACTATAGGAAGCGATTGTTGAAGGCATGTCCCAATTGAGAGTATAAGTAGAACGGAACCAAGGGAAAGTGCATGCATATGCCCTTTACTCCATTTTAGCCATGTGGGTATCTTACCAGGTATGGGCAGTTAACCAGATGTATTTTGGAAAGCCTGAGTTTCACTATGGCTTTGCTTGTCACTCGCAGTCGCTAATGAAGCCCGCTATCGACCCCAGGACTCGTGACCGAGAGGATGAGGAGGACGTCCCTAAAGACGGCAGTGCCAAGCGCCAGCGGAGCGATGCAAAGGCACCCCTTACCTTGCCCATCACCCCATCTTGGTATGACGCCCCTTTCCCCTTTTACCGCCGGCCAGCTGAACTGGGACACTTTTCCCTAGATGCCCAGCGCTGTTACCACGGGGATGCTCGCCAGCTGCGCTACTATGCCCCACCCCCCACGGAGGGCCCCTCCCCGGGATTTGACCTGCGCGACGGCTACCCCGACCGCTACGTGCAGCGGGATGAGAGCGTCCGCGAGGGACTGGAGCATTTGCTGAAATGGATTGCTCAGAACCGGAAGCAGCTACAGACGGAGGACAAAGGGTGAGAAAGGGAGGGATGGGGGGGCTGAGTCGGTGGCTGAATGTTTTAGTCAGTTGTAAGGCTGTAGAACTCTCTCTTGCACTCTCTCCACGTAAGAAGGTTTCATGAAGGAGAATGCTATCAGTGGTTGGAGCTGTTGCACTCGGGTCCTGCTTGCAGGCTTCCCACAGGCATCTGATTGGACTCGGTGAGAACAGGTTGCTGGTCTAGATGGGCCTTTTGCCGGACACAGCAGGACTTTTCTTTTGTTCTAAAGAAGCTGCCTTATACCAGGTCAGACTGTCCATCTAGCTCAACTGTGTTCTCTGCCCAGCAGTGCCCCCCCCTCCAGGATCTTAGGCATAATCTACCTGATCCTTTTAACCAGAGATGCCAGAGACTGAACCGGTGAGTTTGCGCATGCAAAGCACATGATCTGTCGCTAAGCAATGGTCCCTTCCCTCTGAGTTTGCCTCCTTTGGTGCTGAGAGTCCTGCTGTCCCAGATCCTTTCACCCAGGGGTGGGGAACCTTTTCCAGACAAGGACCACCTTCCTTTTTTGGGCAGCCTTCTGGGGGCCACATGCCACTCACGGAGGGGACCAGAGGCAAAAGTGGGCAGGGGAATGGATGTACATTTTCCCCTTTGCATAGGAGGCTAGTTTCGCACATGTCTCTCTATTCTCCATCCCGGCAGGCAAGAGGCATGATCAGAGTTCAAGGACACTGTCCAGCCAGGTGAAAACGCTGGGATGCGAAGAAGGGCCAGCGAGGGGTGTGGCCTGCAGAGAGTTCCGAGCGCCAGACGGGGTGACCTAGAGGACCACATTTGGCACCTGGGTCTGCTGTTCTTCCCCCAACTTTTTTGGGCCTGTACGTGAATAGGAGAGAGTGTTGTGGACACTGTGCATGCATGCGTCCGCACGCCCGCACACGCCCGCATCACAACTAAGCACACCCAGCAACCCTATTCTGTTGGGTGCAATAGAATACTTCTTTCACGGCTCATTTCAGCAGGGAGTGAAGAGAGTACCCTGTGGGCAGCAGGGAAGGCAAAGTGCTGAGTCGGCAACCCCTGCCTTAACTGGAGATTGACGTAGGTGGCGCCAGCATAGGAAGGAACAGCCGCTGCCGCCCCCTGCAGTTCACGCTGAGTCTTTTTACCATCTTCTCTCTTCCCCGCCACTGCAGGCGGCCGCTGAACGCCGACTTTGTGACGTGGCGGGGGCATCTCACTAAAGTGCTGACCACGCCCTACGAAACTCAGGATGGGTGGCTGCTGGCCGTCAGCCTCTTCCACGGGACCCTGTACATCAACGAAGTTGAGACGGAGGCTGCCCGGAGGCAGCGGGAACAGCGCTCGGAGTTGCTGAAGGAACTCTCGTACATGGGCTACAAGTTTGAGCAGTACATGTGTGCCGGTAAGGTTTCTAGAGAGCTACAGGAGCGCTGCTGGCCTCTCTGACCCTGGTCCAAACTTAAGCTCAGTTCTGGGTTTCAATGTTGATTGCAATCTTTGGGGCTTTTAGGGAAAAAAGCGAGTAAGGGGCAGAGGGGCATAAGACGGGTGTAAAAATTGTGCATGGCATGAGGAGAGCAGATAGGCCTCTCTCGTGATATTAGAGCCTAGGGCCATCTCATGAAGCTGAAGGTGGGAGATTCAAGAGAGACAAAGGAAAGGGCTTCTTCGCAGAGCGTATTCAGTAGTTTACTGTGCCATTTCCTCCTGCAAGAGGCAGTGATGGCCACCAGAGCGGATGGCTTTAAAAGAGGATTAGACAGATTCACGGAGGATAAGGCTAGTCTTGGTGCAAACACAGGATTTGTTTTATTGCCAATAATTTTAACTGTGGTGGACTGATGGAGGGACAGAGAAATCTGACTGTCCTCTGCTCACCTGCCCTGAATTTCTCATTGAATGAATGAATGGATCAACTTTATTGCGTATAGCCATAGGCCTTTGCAAGAATTTTTCATTGCCTGGGGCTACCAGGCAAGTTGTTAAACGGGAAGCTGAATTAATCTAAAACCAGTTAATCGACGTAAAGGCTGCAGACACGCCTTACAATTCAAGGACATGATTTCCCCCAAAGAATCCTGGGAACTGTAGTTTACCCCTCACAGAGCTACAATTCCCAGCACCCTTCATAAACGACAGTTTCCCAGGATTCTTTGGGGGAAGTAGCATGCCTGAAATGTATGGTGTCTGCGCCACCACAGATTGCAACCTACATCTAACCTGCTCAGTTTTATGGCCTCCTAGAGATGTTGGAGGGTTTTTTTGTGTGTGGTTAGGGTGTTTTCCATCTATGTGATATGAACCGCACAGAACATGGGAGTGAACTGCGCTTTCTGTTCTTAGTTACCCCAGACGGGACGCCTGATCCAACTGGGATGGTGAACACAAATGAAGGTTTCTGCACAGTGATCCGGACCCGTCTGGGAACCCACTCACTCCTGTTCTCGGGGGAGGTGGATTGTACTGACCCTCGGAGCCCCTGGGCAGACCCACCAAGCTGTTATGTCGAGCTGAAGACCAGCAAAGTCATGCACAGCCCTGCTCAGAGGAAGAGTTTTTATAGGTGAGGCAGAAAAGGAGCACAGATGCCGAGTCTTCCCCTTGCCACTTAATACCAGGTGGTGAGAAGACATTCCTGGACTACATTTCCCTTCCTCTCTGACCACCGGCTGGGGCTGTTGGCTGGGGCTGTTGGCTGGGGCTGATGGGAGCTGGAGTCCAACAACTTCTGGAAGGCCACAGGTTCTCCATCCCTGCTTTAGCCTTAATGCGGTCCAGCCATTTTTTTCCAGGGATACCAGTAAAGGAGACAGGCCTGCATTTTCTAGCTCTTCTTTCCGATGCTCAGCATAAGGTGTGAGAGAGCTCCTGCCAGTCTTCAGCAAAGTGAAGGGATCCTACTAGCATTTAAAAAGAGAAATGTGTGCACCGATGGCACTCTCACCCTAACTTTTTCCTCTCAAGGTGTCTTGAAAGTCCAAACCCTGAATCATGGGACTGACTCACTCGTGCACCTTTGTGATTTGTTGTTAGGGAAGGGCCATTGCACTCGCATCCTGTTTGTGGGCTGGTTGGCCACTGTGTGAAATGGGATGATGGCCTAAGTGGGCCAGGGATGGCGAACCAGTAGCCCTCCAGGTGTTGCTGGACTACAGCTCCCATCATCCCTGGCCCCCAGCCATGCTGGCTGATAGGGAGTCCAGCAATATCTGGAGGGCCACAGGAGGTTGCATCTGTTAGCACAAGGACTTCTGCCTGGGTAACTTGCTCTTTCTGGGTGCCTTTTGCGTGCATGCGCGCACACACATATCTTAGGGAAGGGTTGTAGCTCAGTGATAGACCACCTGCTTTGCATGCACAAGATCCCAGTTTCCATCTCTAGGCAGGCCTGGGAAAGATCCCCTATTGAAACTCTGGAGAACTACAGTCAGTCAGTGTAGACTTGTGGGTCTGACTCGGTATAAAGCAGCTTCCTTTGATCCTGCTCCAGAAGGTTTGTGGGGGGGAACCCCCAGAACAGATTTTGGAGTGGTGCACAGGGAGAGGAGAGGAAGTCCCACTGCACAGGCAGAAGTCCTTGCACTAACAGTACGACTCTTGTCAGATACAGTCTCTCCCCCGCATAGGCCTCAAGTCTGATCCAACACGGCTCTTTGGCCATTTCTGGGTGTAGTAGGAATACTTAGGGAGGAAGGGAGTTGAGCATCCATGAATTCTTGAGGAGGACAGCTGAAGTGAGCACTGGGCAGAGGAAACTGGGTAGCCAGCTTCTCCCATTGGCTGTTCCCTTTATTCCCAGGCACAAGATGATCAAGTGGTGGGCTCAATCCTTTCTGCCTGGAGTGTCTCGCATTGTGGCCGGATACCGGGGCCCAGATGGCTCCATCGTGGGACTGGAGACTTTTGAGACGATGAAGATATTCCAGCTCATTAGGGTGAGTCTGAACAACAAGGAGGGCAGCTGAGCGGTTCCTCTCTTCATCCTCGTTTTTCACCACTCCTGGCTCCAAGGAAAAAAGTGGTGGTGGGGATTTGCTCCACTTTCCCCTGCGGAGGGCAGCAGAAGCAGAGCACCCGGATAGTTTTTCACTTTGCTTCCACTTCTCTTTTGCCCAGGAGCGTTCCCAGTTCAAGGGAAGGCAGAGGCAGCAGTAGAGGAAGAGGAAGATTACTCGTTCAGTAATAGTTTTCTGTGGCAGGTGACAGACCTGAGCTGCAGACCAAGAACTCCCCAGTTCTAATCTTGCCTCTGCCGTGAACTCACTTGCTGGCCTCTGGCAAACCACCTATTCTTTCAGCGCTCCCTCTCTCCCACCCAAAATACCATGGGTAGACCATATTGAGCTGGATCAGGTGAGGAACCTTTGGCCCTCCAGCTGGTGCTGCACTACAACTCCCATCAGCCCCAGCATGCATCGCCAGTGGGCAGGGATGATGGGCGCTGTAGTTCAGCAACAACTGGAGGGCCAAAGGTTCCCCAAGGTTGAGCTAGATAAATCAATTATCGGATTCTGTATAAGGCAGTTTCCTATTTTCTAGGTTGTATCATTTGTAAATAACCCCCCCCCCTTTCTCCTTCTGGGCAGGAGGACCCAAGCTGCTGGAAGCCAGCCGTGTGCATGAATTTTTGTGCGGCGTTCCTCGGCTTTGTGAAGAAAGTGGTGACCGAAGACAATCCAAAGTGAGTAGCTGTGATTATTGCACCCCTGCATCAGGTAGGCATTGTCTGTAGAATGAGACCAGCCCCCTCCCCTAACTTGGTGTCCTCCCAACTCCCATCCGCCCCAGCCACCATGGGCAATGGTCAGGGCTGATGGGAGTTTATCCAAAACATCTGGAGGGTACCAGAATAGCAAAGACTAATTTAGGGGATGCGGGAAACCAAAACGAGCAAAGATGTCGTTGGAACAGCAGGCTCAAAGACGTTAGAGTTAAATGTGCGGCTCTTACCCAAGAGTGAGCGTCTCCTTTTTGGCTTCCCTTCTAGAGACACCTAACTCCGCCTCTGCTTTCTCTCCATCCAGGTTAGTCCACCTCTTTGCCTGGAACCCAGGCCACCCCGTTTCCTTCACGGTGCATCGGGACTCTGAGCACACCTTCCTGCCTGACTGGTACGTGGAGGCTTTCAGCACCGAGAAACCCCCGACTCCACGCATCCCAGACTGACGAGCTAGAGGTGGGGGCAGAGAGAGACAAGCTGGTTTTTGTGTCTAGGGTGGGATGGGGCCAGGAGACGCAGGGTGGGTAATTAAACAAAACAAAGCAAGCATGAGGCGGCTGGTACCTGGTGCTCAGAAGGGGGGGACCCCCGTCACAATGAAGGAACAGGGCAATAAAGTATTGTTGTAAACAAAAATGTTTCTTAGCTGTGTCATTAACGGCCTTTTAAAGACTATCTGGACCAACCTATAGAGGGAGATTTATCAGTAAATAAGAGTGATCCTTCCCCCTTGGAGGCAGAATGTCATTGAGGGACCCTTGATCAGCGGCAGCACGCAGAGTTTGCATGCAGAAGGCATTTTCCTAATGGAAAGGATCAGGTAACAGGTGGGGGAGGAGGCTGCGGCCCTCCAGCGGTTGTTGGACTCCAACTCCCATCTGCCCCAGCCAGCATGGCCAATAGTCTGAGATGATGGGAGTTGGAATCCAGCAGCAGCTGGAAGGCCACAGCTTCCCCGCTGCTGATGGGAAAGATACCCCACCACCACCTTCCAGTCATTGCACAACTATTCTTACCTGCTCTGTTGTCTACACTGAGATTAAACCTGGAATCGTCTGCCTGCAAGACAGATGCTCTGCCACTGCGCTGCGGGCCCTCTTTGCAGACCCCTTAATCTGGTTTGTTGATCTAGGATGGGGGGGCAGATGTGATTGGATTTCTCTGTCCCAGCCAGCATGGCCAATGGTAGTCCACCAGTATTAGGGGGGGGACAGCTATGCAGCACGGGGGGGGGGAGAGAAGCACACACACACACACTTTAATAGGGAGGAGTTGTAGCTTAAAGGTAAGAGCACATGCTCTCCATGAAAGAGCCTATAGGTCCAATCCCTGCCAACTTCAGATAGGGCTGGAAAAGATCCCTCTCTGAAACCCAGGAATGCTGCTACTAGGCAGCATAGCTGACTGAGCTCAATGGACTGCTGGCCTTTGTTACTAAAAGGCAGCTTGCTATGGGTCTAGAGTTATATATATTAATTACAGCAAACTGGGTATGAGAGAGATGCCCCTGTGTAATAAAGACAATGGAAAAGTCCAGTGTGTTGAAATTAAAGTGTGTGTGGGGTGTGCGCGCGTGCGTCTCTGCTATGAATGTTTAGGTGCTTCAGCGAATGCAAGATGTAGCAGTCTAAGACAGGCAGAAGAGGAAAGGACTATATTGCGATGGTTGACACAACATGTGGACTTGCTCCGTATTCTCCAATGCAGAAGCAGTGGATTAACATCTCCAGAACCGCAGCCGTAAGGGTTAGAAACTCTCCTAAGTTAAAAAATTCTTAGCAGGGTTCTGCAGTTATAGTAGGGCCCTGCTAATACGGCGGGTTAGGGACCAGGCCCCCGCTGTAAAGTGGAAATCACTGTAAAGCGGAACCCCATAGACTATAATGGGCTGCGTCTCGCAAAACGGCGCAAAACAGCAAGATTGGCTTTAAAATGGGGAATTTCCCGATTGAAAGCCGTCGCATCAGCGGAACGCTGTAAAGCGGGGCCCTACTGTATTCAGAATTGTGACATACAGATAACTTTAGCTATATATCCTTTGTTCTAAGGTTCCCAAACTTTCCCCCCCATGGATCACCTCAAAATGGCAGAGGGACTTAGCAGACCACTTCAATTATTTTCTTCCTGTTGTAGCAATTGTAATGCACTGTGCTAGACATTGTATGATTTTTAGCCATTTTCATTGCTTCATTTCTTATACTGTATTTTATTGCATAGCAATTTGCATTCCATAGAACTCAAATTGTAATACAATGAAAGAAATAAAAGCAATGAAAATATACAATTAAAATTAACATGTTTAATGTGGAGATGTTCATGGACCACTGGTGGTCCATGGAGCATAGTTTGGGAACCTCTGGGATAGGGAACCTGTCTCCCTCCAGGTGATGGGCTCCCAACCGTCAAGGATGATGGAAGTATCAGACCAGTGATGTCTGGCCAGGAGATCCCCATACTAATATTATGTGGCAAGGGGAAAAGATTCACAGTAGCTTTGTTGCTCTTTCCTTCACCTACACAAGCTTTTCCTCTAAGCAGGGCTGTGCAAGACCTCCGCTCCTGCTAATGACTTGACTGGCCTGGACAACAGCCAGGGGTGATGACAGCCACAGTCTAGAAGAATAATTAAAAAAAAAGGAACTTCCATGGTCAGGCAGTATACCACAGAGTCATAGAGTTGGAAGGGGTTTTCAGGCAATCAAGTCCAAACTCTTGCTCAATGCAGGAATCTGGAACTAGACCTCCCACCCCAGCAACATGCTACCAAACCTCTGCTTGGAGCTTCCTCCCCTCTAGGCAATTGGTTCCATTGTCATATCACTCTTACAGTGCAATTGCGTTTCTCCTAATGTTCAGTCCTGCAGTAACTAAAGTCCATTGGATCGAGCCCTGGTTCTACACAGAAGCCCTTCAGGTATTTGAGAAGTGGTGTTATCTAGCATCTCCTCTCCCCCTGCCCCCACGGTCTTCTCCAGGACAAAGCTATTCAGTTCCTTCAGCCTTTGCTCATAGGGCTTACTCTCCCCACTGCGGACCGTCTTCATTGCCCTCTAGGTCTGGCTAGTGCAGAATAAAGAAGAACTGTTACTTCTCTCTCATCACTTGGAAACTGTTTCTGATCCATGCAGCCTAAAATGGCATTTGCCTTTTGCACAGCAGCATGACGCTGCCGCCTCGTGTTCGGCTTGCAATAGACTACAGTCCCAAGATTCTTTTAACATGTGCTGCTCCCAGGCCAGGTAACACTGCCCCCCATTCCAGGTATTTGAGCTGTTTTGGGTTTTTTTTAACTGATTGACTGCTTGGATGCAGAGCTTTGCGTTTGTGTCAGTTGATGTTGGAAGAAAGGGAGGTGGCTGCTGCCCTCTTAGAAGCCCTCCAGGGTCGAGCAGCAACTGTGGCACAGGAAGAAAGATTCTGGAAGCGGAGGGGCAAACGGACGGCCTCTACATCCTTCCACTGGACTGGACTCTGTGTGTGACATCAAGAAATGTGACCGACTCTCCTCCCGTTGACAAGAAGGCATCTTTTATTGCTTACACCTGCAGGACTCATTACAACCTCTCAGAGGTCAGGAATTAAGAGACACACACTTCTGGGGAGGCGGGAGGAATGCAAAGAGGGCCTCCCCTCATTGGGTGTAGAGGCTGGCAGCAAAGACTATGTCCCTCTTGATCATATTGGAGGCAGCCTCCATCTTGGCGTGGAGTGTCGGCTCCCCGGTAACCCGGGCCGCATTGCGCATCTCGCGACAGGTCTCGTCCAAGCGTTGGATGCAGCGGACGATGATCCCTTCCTGCACGTCCGTCAGGCGGGCGATCTCGGCAAACGGCTTGCGAGGGAGAAAAGGAAGGAAGGAAGTTAACGGAGCCCATCAGTGGGAGTTGGGAACAGAGGCAGCTGCCTTCTGCTGAGTCAGACCCTTGGTCTATCTAACTCAGTATTGTCAACACTGCCCGGCAGCTGCTCTCCAGGTTCTCAGGGGGGGTTCTCCCTGGGGATGCCAGGGACTGAACCTGGGGCCTTCTGGATGCAAAGCAGATGCTCTGCCACTGAGCTCCAGAGAAAGGTGTTTGTAAATCACCTTGAGACTTGTGTGGAAGGGGGTTCACTAATTAATAGAATGTTAAAATCACACCACCACCTCTGGAGGACCACAGGCTCCCCACCCCTGCCCTGCGTGAATGTTGGGCTTGGCTCAAATCCACATCACATGCTCTCAGCTGCAAATATCACCAAGCAGCAGCGCTATTCATACAGAGAGAACGTTTAGAGACCTTCATATATACCCTTTTCTTGTAATTATTACAACACCCCTGTAAGGTAGGTCAGCGCCAGAGCTTGGAAAAGTTACTTTTTTGAACTTCAACTCCCATCAGCCCAGTCCAGTGGCCATGCTGGCTGGGGCTGATGGGAGTTGTAGTTCAAAAAAGTAACTTTTCCAAGCTCTGGTCAGCGCTACCCCTATATTGCCAGGTTTGGGTGTGCATGGGCGCAGTTGAAGCTGAGGGAAGGTGGCTGGTCTAAAAGGTTTGCTAGCGAGTTCATGGAAGAGGAGAAATTTGAAACTGGAACTTCCTGATGTACAGCAAAGTTGCTTAAGCTGATTGAAAGCATACTGTGAGGGCAATTATCCCTCTACCGTCTTCTCTGCCGCTTCTATTAGAGAGGGCCCTGCTCCAAAAGAAGAAGCCCAGCAGAGAGGGAGGCCACTGCATCTCCCACCCAAGCAGGAAGGCAGCCATGGGGACAACACCCCCCCCCCTTCAGCTCGAGGCCTGGAACAGTTTTAAAAACAGGAAGATGACGGGAGAAGACGACAGGGAAATGGACTCTCATTGAGGTTGGGCAAATTCAAAGTTCCAAAGAAAGAGACGATTGTTGGGGACAGAGCTCGAAGCCTTACCATGCCGCGGGCCCATTCGTAGACCACCTCCACCAGCCCAAATTTGTACTGCTCCACAAAGTCCTCCACCGACTCCTGGAGGCCACACTTGCGCTGCAGCAGGGCGATCTCTTTGGCTACCGACCGGATGTGCTCTATGCCCTGAAGGAGGAAGCGGGAGAAGGAATCGTGTGGGCCCTTTGACCCAAGCCTTGGGAGCCGCTGACCCAAGTGCAGCTCTGCAGCTCTGGTCAAAGCCCACGTGCTCTTTTGGCTCTTGGCTTCTCCTCCCTCCTTTCCGAAGCCAGTCGCTCACCTTCTGAAGGACAGAGGGCAGCTGGGGCTCCACCTGAGTGCGGACCTGGCAGACGGTGCAGCTGAGCAAGGCCACGATCTCCTCCGGCCGCAGGTCCGTCAGGGCGTTATCTAACAGCAGCTGCGTCAGAAGCAGCTCGTGGTTGCTGATCTGACGAGCCACACTCCCTTTGAGCTCCACGGCCCCACCTTCATTGATATAGCCCAAGGAACGCAGAACCTAGGGCGACGACACAGAAGGTCAGCGACCAGGGCCATGGAAGAAAGGCGACAGCACCCCAGGTGAGACAGACTCCACCTAGTCTTCCCCCCCCCGAACAAATCTGGATTCATCTCTGTGCAAGGAACCAAAGCTCCAGACACCAGACACCTTGTTCAGCCTTCTGGAGAGAGACAGAGAGTCTCTTACCTGGACACGTTGGTGGTACTCGGGCAACAGCAGTAGGGACTGGTCAGACAGCAGGAACCGCAACTGCTCCAGCTCCTCCAACACTCTCTGGCGCTCCCTGAATCGCACAAACTAGGGAGAAATGAGAGGAAGAGAAGTGTTAGAGCCTTGCCTAAAAACCATTAGGATTGGGACCCCGTGACTCTCCAGACATCGTTGGACTCCAACTCCCATCAGCCCCAGCCAGCATAGCCAAAGGTCAGAGGGGACAGGAGGTGTACCCATCCAGCAACACCTGGAGGGCCAACAGTCCCCCATCCTTCCTCTAACGTGTTTCTTCATTGCCTCTGGATGAGGGCAGAGAAAAAGAGCTCAAGAGCCGCATGCGTAGGAGCTGTGTATAGACCTCCGTGGGCTTCAATTCTGTTTTAAAAAAGGATCCACCCTACCTGCCCCCAAGTTCTGTGACATATAAATTATGAAAGTTGAATTGAGGTCCTCCAGATTGTGAGGCTCACTCGCTCTCTTTCCCAACGGCTACGCAGGCCAACAGTGACGCTCGTGAACAAAATGGCAAAGTCTAGTGCTTTCATTCCCAGCGTCACCTGAGTGCTTGAATAGCTAATCCCAGGCCTGCATGAACTCTTAAAAAAAAATTCTGCACAAAGGAAAGCTGAATTCTACAACCGGCATAAATGCTACATGCCACATGTGAGCTACAGAGCTGGGAGGCAGAGAGAGAGGAAGGGAGGGATGCATGCTATACAATTCTGTGATACTTCAAATTCTGCCTGCTTTGGACTGTGGTTCCTTCCACCATTTACTGTGCCGCTGCCCCCAATTCACGTGTCCCGTAAGTCACCGGCCCTTCATAGGAAAAAGGTTCCCGACACCCAATATTGATCCATAAAGTCATTCATACACATACATACATACACACACTGTGTGTTTGCGTTTGCTGGCCAAAGGTGGTGCAGTGCTATGCTGGGCTATTCCACCTGCAGACCATCAGCAACCTTACTTTATTGCGCCATGGACCTCAGAGCTATAAATCAACCATGGGTCCCCCATGTTCCAAGAGAAGCAAAAAAGTCCTTTCCAAGCCTCTCTGTACAGTTTACAGTTATAAAGATTCGAAGTGTCCACATGCACATACAGCCTGCATTTTGCGTCTGGGGCTACATGCCATGCTTCTTCTGCACTTGTTTGAAATCACCCCGGGACACGCATGGCACACGCCAACCCTCTCCCTCATTTGGAACCGAGGAGGGCCAGGGAAGGCCAGTCTCTGCTCTGCTCCATCTGTTTTCCATCCCCTGCCCCCGTTGCTGACCTCCACGTGGAAGTGGGGGCTGTGCAAGCACTGGAACCCCGGCAACATCTCCTCCAGGTGACGGGCCCTCACCACGCCCTCCACAACCTCCAGGTTTTTCAGCTGGAGGTCATTCACAGGATCCAGGAGGGGGAGGCCCTCTGGAGAGCCCTCGGCCAGGCGCAGCAGCTCCTGGGTTGCAGTAGCTGCAGACGGCCCAGGAGGATCGTTCCTGCAGGTGGTGAAAGAGAAAAGAAAAAAAAGGAGGCTGTGAAACACTTCTTATGCCTGAACTCAAAACAAACAAACCCCACAACCATCAACCACAACCCAGTGCCTTCTTAACCCTTGTGCTCTAAGATCTAGTCTAGTTTGCCCGCCCACCCCTTAAAGCAAACCATTAACACATGTGGTGAGAAGTACCCTACCATGTGAGCAGCCCAAGGGTGTCCATTGCATTTTTTTTAAAAGGCACTGCTACATATAAGGAACGCTTTGGTTTTGCAAGGCAAGTATGGGGAAGATCAGGCACATAAGCTTCTGGCAAGCAGACTCAAAACAAAATAGGAAGCACCAACCACACCAGGCAGGTAGACAGGTGTCTCCATCTCCTTCTATGAAACCAACTTTATCAGGAGATTTGGAGCCAGGGAGAGGGAGAATGAAGAGACAAGGGAAGCTTCCTGCCCTCTCCAATCCAAAGTACTTTACACAGCTCTGCTATCACGGAGAACTCAGCCATTCTGCAATGGGTGAGCATAATCATCTTGTATACCAAGGATGGGGAACCTGCAGCTCTCCAGACTTGTTGAAGTACAACTCCCATCATCCGTTCCTGCTGGCCTTGTTGGCCAGGGCTGATGGAAGGTGGAGTCCAACAACATCCAGAGGGCCACAGGCTCCCCATCCCTGGTGCAGACAAATATCCTTCATAGGAAGTCACCTTGAACTAGGTCAGACAATTTGTCCATCTAGCTCAGTATTGTCTACTCTGACTGGCAGCACCACTCCAGGATCTCAGGCAGGGACAGGCCTTCTCCAATTACCTGCTACCTGATCCTTTTACTTGGGAGATGCTGTGGATTGAATCCTGAACCTTCTCGATACAAAGCATGTGCTCTGCCTCCCTAAATGTTTCAACCCTTAGGGGACCCTTTCCACATAGACTCATCTGCTGAGGAACCCCTGGATGCTACCAAGGACTCTGTGGTGCACACTCAGTGCTGTTGTTTAGCTTGATGGCCTTTGCCATTACCCCAGATGAAAAATACAGAGACACCCCTTCTTCTCTAAGTGATAACTTCAGGGAAGGGCTGATAGTGACATGCAAGATGTCTTGTAGAGATCATTTGCTATTACTAATGATTAAGGAACCCAGAACAGATTTCTAAGAAACCCCAGAATTTCCCAGAACACAGTTTGTTGCAGCTTCCTGGAATAGTTGTGTGGTGGTCAATGCTAATCCTACTCAAGGACAGACCCACTGAAGTTAACAGACAGGACTAACTCAGGTTCATTTTCAATGGGTCTACTCTGATTAGGGCTTAGCTAAATACAACCTGTTGATTTTCAAACGGAGAGGAAGCCAGAGGAGGAATATGTGTGGGGCAAGAATGAGGATCACAGTCCTCCTCATAAGTAAGCAACGTGTGAAGAGTGTGCCCAGGCAGCATGCGTACTCTCTCTCCCAGCTCACCTGAACCTGGGCATCTGTCGCTTCTTGAAATCTTCCAGGATGCGCTCGGCATTGACTCGCAGAGTTTTGGTTGTGATACCAAAAATATCAGATGGGCCCAGTTTCTTTATGGTGTGTCCGCAGGGGCCTAGGTGGGACGGTGGAGAAAAGATGTTTGCAAACTTCCATCAGCAGTCCCAACTCAGAACACAGGGCCAAATCCAGCATTTACGCAATATGGATTCCTAGACATATCACCTCTTTCTCAGCCACTTTCCAGCTCTCTTGAACTAAATTCTTGCCAGCAATAATTGGAAAAGCTGCTAAGGGAGGGACATTGATCCTGTTTCCTCATCTCAGCCACTTGTTTCCTCCTGCTCCTGCTCCATTCAGAAGTCTCCAGTTATTTGGAACATTTGATGTGCGCACACAACTTTGCATGTTCTCTCTCTAAGAGTTCCTTTTAAGTTTTTTATGTGACTACAAGCAGATCTGTTCACAATAATTTAAGAGGATTTTTGGCTCCCGCCCTCTTAGCTATTCTAAGGTCACCAAAAGGTAGATCAGGGTCTACTCTGAGCAATTTGCTGTCTATTTTTAAACAGGAACAACAAAAAGGTTTTCCCTTCCAAGTCAGGCTGCTGAGATGAAGAAAGCTGTCAGGGGTGAGAAGGAGAAGACCAGGAGTGAAGTTGTATGCAAAAGGGTTGTGAATTCAGTTCTGGTACTAAAAACAAATGCCTGGCCAAGCATGTGCTCAGAGGCACCCTGTTCCTTAATTCCAAGTGGACGCTCCCACCCCCTGCCACTATTTTGCAACGGAGCTCTGGGTTCTAGGAAAAAGAAAACACCCTGCAAGCCTGAAGCCTGCCGCCCTGTAATCTAAGCCACAAGCCTCACTCCTCAATATGCAACCCCTATTTTCCCCTTCCAGAAAAAAATAGCTTCATTTTACCCTCTGGAAGGAAGAGCTCAGTGCGCAGAAGATCGTCAGGAAGAGGTGCTTCTGGAGGGGAAGGAAGACCAGCCTCCTTGTTTGCAGCCAAATCCCCCTCCGTCGGGTTCTTCTCGCACATTACCAGTGTGCTGAAGGCTCGGCTGGCCGTGTCAGAAGAAACCTGAAGTCAAGGCCCGAGAGCTTGATTTGCAAAGGGGAGCACATGTTACCAAATTCTTCCAAGCTACACAGGAAGTGGATTGGACTGTGAAAGACCAACCCAAATTGTGTCTGCATTTTTACAAATTTGCAGGGCAGTACAATATCTCACACAGGAGGTTAGGTCTCCTGCTCCCCTGGTGCATTCACAATAGTTGCCCAATTTCCCTGCTTTTTAAAGTTTCATAGAATATTTGTTGGCTGTAGGTACATTCTTAAATCGAAAGGTTTTTTGCCTATTAGTGAATAATATACACACTTTAGGGGTGACGTGCAAGTTACTCCTGCAAAAGGTTTCGCTGCCTTTGCAATAGGGGAACTTGTATGAACTATGCTCATGAAGAAGTCCACGGTCCATGCATAACAATGACTTCCTTCTGTCTTTTTTTTTAACAAAGAGAGAGTTAGACCCTGTCAATGAAACATCCTTTTGTAGGCAGGCAGCCTTACTATACTGGTTTAGATATCCTGCTGAAAACTGTATTTCAGCAAGACTACCCAGACATATAATTTAGTTACCCATGTTTGCTTTAAAGGTTTTGCTGATTTTATCAGTATTTTATTGATTATCTTGCACATATTTGTGTTTAACAGTTTGTAGATTTTAGCTATATTTTGCTGACAATTTTATTAGGCAATTTAATCAACCCCTTTAGAGCAGGGGTTCCCAAACTGTGGCCCACAGACCACCAGTGGTCCATGACATTTCTATGGATTTGTGATTGAAGATTGGAGACAGCACATCCATTGCATTGAATGCTCATATTGATTATCAATTGCCTTTTCATTGCTGCTTCTGTTCAGCATATATTGTATTTTTATCGTATTACAATTTGAATTCAAATTGTAATACAATAAAATACAGTCTGTAAGAAATAAAAATAGTAATAAAATACAACTGAAAATCGTATAGCATCTAACACAGCAATTGTAACAACAGGCAGAACAACCATTAAGTGGTCCACCAAGATCTCAGCAAATTTCAAGTGGTCTGTGGCGAAAAACATTTGGGAGCCACTGGCTTAGAGAGTTTCATGATTGAGCGGTCTGTAAATCTTTCTAAATAAATAAATAAAAATTTTAGTTGCTTAAGCACAAGAGAACAGCTTCCATTTCGAAAATAAAAATCCAATGCTTGTGGAGAGAATTTGCGTGTCATGACTATTCAAGCCCCTGAAAAGAAAAATCTAGGCTTTTGGATGCAGTGACCGGTAGTCATGAGCTTCCATGCCCTACCGAAGTCCCCGTCAGCCTTGCCACAATTTCTCCACCCCCCCGGCCCACACCATCTTCAAATCCTTGACTTTTCCAAGCCCAAATCCACCCATCCATCCGTAATAATAGTGATGATACCTCTATAGCTACGCTACATTTGTCTATATATGCGAGCACTGAGTTTGGGGTTCTTTAGCATAGGCTGCAACAGGCCCCCAAACTCCACACACACACCGGTTTACCTGCAAAATCACTCCCAGGGCATTTCTGTGCTCTTGATTTTTCACTACAATAACTCGTCCCACAGAAAGGGCTTTCAGTCCATTCACTGACTCCATGACTCGCCTCTGAAAATGAGAAACAGCTAAGAACACACAGGCAAAGGTACAAGCAGCCCCCCCTCCCTTAAGTAATCATAAGTGGAATGGAAACACACTGTATTCTATTACCCAAGGCTTCCTTCTGACAGGCCAGTCCCATAAGCACAAGAAGGAGCAGAAAAGATCCAAAATCCACCTCTCCGAAGTCTTTCCTCTCCCTCTATAATCTATTTAACCCAAAGAAGAAGAGCTCTCCGCTCTTCAGGGTGCTCTTAAACGGCTCATATTTAGACCTTGAAACCTTCAGCTGACATTAAAATCAAAATTGATTTGTAGTCTTAGGTGAACGCGCAACAGCAAGGCAACATTTCCAAAGCAGATTTCCTTGTTGCCAATTCTTGGAGGTGAGGAGGATTCTGATTGATCCTGAACAATTCTGACTGCCATTCCCTGTAAGCAGGGGGGGGGTCACGTAGACAATAGTGAACAGCCCTGCTGTAATAGAGTGAATATGTGCCAAGGATACTGATATCGCAGGAATGCATAGAGGAGGATGGTTGGTACAGGGGGCAGCGCATCACTATGGCACTTTAGCTTGGAACAATTGGATGAAACTGTTGCCATGGTCATGACGAATGTGGGAGTATATATCTGTATGTAACTGACCACCATTTTGAGTTGAGTTCTGTACTTTGCTCCAGCGAAGCGCTTGGCTGAATAAACGACCTTAAACCAGGCTTTGGCTTCATTCTTAAGTCTCCTCCAAAAAGAGCCCAGTCGTAAATTCCACGACAGAGGGCAAAGAGGGCAAAGTGTTGGGATTTTGGAAACCCATCCCATAATTCCCTCTATTTCTGATGTCAGGTGTGAGACTGCCATTGCTTATGTAGCTTAACTGATCCCTGCACTGTGCAGGAGAGGGCCTCCTACAGACAACATGTCACCCGGAGGTCCCTTCCATAATAATGGAAGAATTGGGCCTATAGAGCCTTTCCTTTGAAACCCCATCCCATTGCGTATCAGGCAGGCACCATCTCCACTGTCTTTTTTACGCCTATTGAAGGCCTCTCTTTTTTACGTGGGGATTTTTTAATCCCCGTCTGCATCTGTACTGAACTTTAAAATTGTTTTTAATAGGGTCGCCATAAGTCGTAGTTGACTTGGAGGCACATAACAATTATTATTAAATTGCTTTTAAAATAAATAATAATAAAGAACAGCATCACCCATACACAAGAGAGACGCATCAGCAGCCTTGGGGGACCCTCAAGGTTTGAAAAAGAAGCCCGATAGGGGCCAAAACTGCTCTGCAGCAGAGGAAGGGAACACTCCCAGACTGCTGGTCCTGCCAGCTGAGGAGGATGGAAGTTGTTGTCCACAATATATGGAGGCCACCAGGTTGGCAAAAGGCTGTCTAAGGCCTCATTTGCAATATACATTTAAAGTAGTATTATACCGCTTTAAACGGTCATGGCTTCTCCCCCTCCCCAAAGCATCCTGGGAAGTGAAGTTTGTTAAGGGTGCTGAGAGTTGTTAGGAGACCCCCTATTCCCCTCACAGAGCTACAATTCCCAGAGTTCCTTGGGAAGAAGGACTGATTGTTCAACCACTCTGGGAATTGTAGCTCTGTGAGGGGAATAGGGGGTCTCCTACAAATGCCTGCATCTGCCCTGCCCTCTTGTTAAACAAGAAGGAGCATCTTGTCCCAAAGCATCCGTCTCAGGGCAGCTGTTGCAGTCTCAATATCACCACCTAGAGCAGCCTTTCCCAACCAGTGTGCCTCCAGATGTTGTTGGACCACAACTCCCATCAGCCTCAGCTAGCATTGCCAATGGTCAGGAAGATGGGAGTTGTAGTCCAACAACATCTGGAGGCACACTGGTTGGGAAAGGCTGACCTAGAGGCACCTGGCAATATGTCTGCCACATCAGCCAGTCAGTTCCAAATGTGAACTCTGCCAACTGTAAGAGGGGGGAAAAAGTATCTCATTCCCCAGATCCCTCCAAATTCGATACCTGTATGAGTTCCCAGGTTTCCTGTAGCTCTCGGACCAGGTGGTAATACTCTTGTAAGTCACCAAGCTGCCCCGACATATCTGCTGCTTCCATGTTGGCCAAGATGCAGCTCAGCTGGGCAATTCTGTGTTCATGGATCTAGGAGGGAAGGGGGTCAAGGTTGGTGGAGTGGTGTAAAAAGAATCCAAGAGGCCCTTTTGTCAAGAATAGCTAACTTTGGTCAAGCTAAAATGGTTCAACCAGAGAGAATTCTGGGAGCCTTGTGGATCCCTGGGACACCCTGCTGAGGAAGGTCTGTGGCTCAGTCCCAGACAGGCAATTTGCAAAAGTCAAGAAGATGCAACTGAACCTTATTTGTTATCTCTTATCTGCTTCCTGAAATCGAAAGTCAGGAAGAGGGGGTATTGTACATCAGGACCCCTGGGTGGGACTGTTTAGCCCCCCTTATCTTCAAAGGAGGTGGTCACGGAAGGGGCGCTTAGGATGGCTAATTGGCCCCCCTCCCTGTTGACCGCTAAACTCCATAAAAATGAAGGATGATCCTTCCGTTGGTGGTTCCCTATTACCATCCACCTTGACTCGTCTAAGGATTCTAGTAAAAGCCATTGGGAACTAGGCTACTATACTGTGAGTAGAAAATCTTAGGCTAGGAAGCTTTCATCATGTTCTTTTGTCTGTATTGAATCTCTCACCTTTGTTATTCCAATGTATCTCTCAAAGCCAGGCTGCGGGGGCGACTAGCTTTAAGGAAACAAATGCTGCTCTCTTTTTGAATATATTTTTCTTTTCTTTTAAATAAACTACCCTTTTACAAATGGTGTGCATTGCTTGGAGCTAATGATTCTAAAATTCAGTCCCTGATCGCTGAACACACTACCGACTACTGTTCATTAGGTGGGTTAATGCCCTAGAGCAGAGGCTGTAACAATAAGTCTGCTCTAGGAACTCAGCTGGCGCTCTGAGGTCCCCTTCCTCAGAGTAGGAAGCTAGAAAAGGGTGGTGGCAGTTACTACCATAAACTTAATCCGGAAGGAGGGAAAGTTTGCCTGAGAAGCAGAGACCCAAAGGTGTTGGGACTGTCCTTGGAAGCAAAGAACCCGCTTGGGGTGCTGAGATCAAGGGACCCCAAGGGGGCAATCTTTGACACCTTTCTGCCTTCCTTCCCATATACCGATGGAGCAAGAGAGAGAGACAGAGTGTGAAAGAGGCTGCTGTTGGGGAGGCCTGCACATACAGCACCCACTGTTCTCTTTCTTATGGCTCAATGGCAGAGCACACTTTTTGCAAGCAGAAGATTCCAGGTTCAATCCCTAGTAGCCGATGAGGGGAAAAGAGTCTCTCCTGGAGAGCTGCTGCCAGTCAGAGTAGACAACATTGGGATAGACTGACAAACAGCCTCACCTGCTTCTTATGTTACACCATGTTCATCTCAGAGGGGGGGGCTCCAATCAGCTGCCTTCTAATTTCTTTCCCATGCTCCTCTGCTCTCTTATATATTTTCATACAAACCTCCATCGAATGCAACAAAAGGTGCCCTGCAGATGTTATTGGACTCCAAGTCCCATCAGCCCCAGCCAGCATAGCTAATTATCAGGAATTATGGGAGTTGCATTCCAGCAACAATGGAAGGGATAAGCTCCTAGCCCTGATTTACAGGTCCCTTCTTGTTCCTCCTTTCCTCCCATACAGCCTTGGATTCATAGGGAGTGTGTGTGTGTATTGGGAGCAGGGGGAGTTCCCTACATAACAGAGGACTTCAGGGTTCCGCCTTGCTCACACCCAGGACTCCCCAAGTGCCCTCACGCTGGATCCCAGAGATTGTTCCCAGAGAGTCGCCCACCTTGCTATCCTTCCGGGTGTGGAACTCAGAGAAGCTCCTCTTCATCATGTCCTCCACTCGAAGTGCTTCTACTCTCAGCAGGTTAAGGATCATGGTGTAGGTTAGGCGGAACTGGGACTGCAGCTGGGTTGGCTTGCCCTGGAGGAAGAGAGGATGAGGGTTTGTCTGTGGGCTTCCCATTGGCATCTGGCTGGCCACTGTGAGAACAGGATGCTGGACTAAATGAGCCTTTAGAGTGATCCAGCTGTCAGGCTCTTCTTAGGTTCTTAAGGGACGTTTAGGGAGTGTGCATTACACTGGCAGGGATGCCTGTGCATGGCACAGAAAACCTGCTTCCAGAGAATCTCAGCTCTTGTTTAAAAACAACAGTCAAGTTTTTAGTACTTATGGCTGCACAGGAGCAATGTTTGCCAAAATCTCCAAAGTTAGAGAGATGACCAAATAATGTTTCCAGAGCACAAGGACAGAACTTTCAATGCCAATCTCTCTCTCTCATGTATGGACTTTGCCTACATAAACACAAGAACAGTCAGACAGTCAAACTGGTATTGGCATACAGGTGATTATACCAAAAATAATAAAATTTGTAGAAGCATGCAAAATTAAAAATGATTAAAATTTCCTCAGCTTGCATAAAATTCACACTGCTTCAAAGCATAGAAATGGCTTTTTAAAAGAGACTAGACAAATTCATGGGGAATATCCCCTATTGATCAGGCAGAATAGCTAATGGCCACTTCAGCGTTCAGTGGTCTTTGAATACTGGTTGCCAAGATCAAATAAGGGCAGCTTCCAAAACTGGAGGTATTCAAGAGGCAGCTGGACAGCCACCTGTCAGGTATGCTTTAACTTGGAATCCTGCATTGAGCAAGGGGTTGGACTCGATAGCCTTATAGGCCCATTCCAATTCTATGATTCTGTGAGGCTGTCACACCCTCCTTCAAATTAAGTTTTGAACTGACTGAGAAGGCAAGTTCTTATGGTATGTAATTTCAGTCACAACACTTTAAGAGCACCCCATTGCAGATGAACCAAATGCATCAAGGATGGAAAAAAATGTGTGTATGTCTGACTCACCAACATCATCCGGTGAAGGTCAGCCATCTCAGGCACTTGGTTTTTGCACAGGATGATCACCATCCCAGTGGTATCAAGACCTCGGCGCCCAGCCCGGCCCGCCATCTGGATGTACTCAGCTGTGCCAGAGAGAGAGAGAAAGAGAGAGAATGTCAACATAGACAGCGACACTGGAGTCACATGTGGCTCATTCATAATTATAGTTGCCAACTTGAAATCTATGAAGATCTGGGAGAACAAGAGGGCACACTTTGTTTCTGCCTGGCCACCTGGGGAGAGTAGCTGTTTGTCACCAGGTGAGTCAATGAGCAACACAATGTCTGCATGCTGCTGCTACGAGTCCTGCTGCCAGGAAGGTGGAACAAACAGCTGAGAGTGCCTGGCTGCTTTGTACTTTCCTGCAGGAGAGAAGCAGCAAGACAATGCTATGGCAACTACATACAAACTTCGATCTTAAGATATGGCCAAAAGGAGCAGGAGCAGCCAGTGTAGAGCAGGTGTGGTGGTGAACCTTTGGCCCTCCAGATGTCACTGAGCTACAAGTCCCATCATCATTGGCCATGCTTGCTGGGGCTGACAGGAGTTGGATCTCAGCACATCTGGAGGGCCCAAAGTTCCCTACGCCTACTGTAGAACCTCCCTGCTCTTTCCCCCGCAGAAAGGCAGCCAAGCTATCCCTGCTGTGGGTTCCATCTTTAATGGTATCAAGATAAGCAGCAGGGAGAGCAGCTAGATAAAGAAACAAACAAAAAAGCTGGAGGAAGAGGGGGGGAGCAAATATTAAGTCCTACTCAGAGTAGACCCACTGAAATTTATGAATCGAAGTTAGGCTGCAATCCAATACACACTGACCTGGGGGTAAGCCCTATTGAACCTGCTTCCTTCTGAGCAGACATGCACTGGATTGCAGCCTTAGTCAAGTCTATTCACCTCAATGGGTCTAGCACTGGATACAAGCCTAGGATAGGTACATTACCACTGCTGTCTGCAAAACAGGACACCTGGGAAGAAACAGGCTCTTCCTCCGGTTTTGCCCCTACCTGGCACCAGATCCCGGAAGTTTGTGCCATCGTGTTTACGGATCGAATCAAAGACCACCGTCCTTGCTGGCATGTTCACCCCCATGGCAAACGTCTCAGTGGCAAAGAGGATCTAAACAAGAGCAATGGAGAATATGGTTTTAAGTTTTTATTGATTGATTGATTGATTATTTGATTTATATTCTGCCCTTCCTCCCGGCAGGAGTATTATTACCACTACTACCACTACCACTACTACATTTATATCCTACCTTTCCCCCAAGGAGCTCAAGGTGGCATACAAACATGGTTCTCTCCCTCCTGACTTTATCCTCACAATAACCTTCTGAGGTAGGTTAGGCTGAGAAACAGTGACTGGCCCAACATCACCCAGTGAGCTTCATGGCTAAGTGGGGATATGAATCCTGGTCTCCCAGGTTCCAGTCCAACCCTCTAACCACTAACCACACTAGTTCTTGCTGCATGCCCTGCTCACTTTCTTTTTTCTCTCTCCCCCCCAACCCAATTGATTATTTTCACTTTTATTCCACCCCAAGTCCAGCACTCAAACAACTACACCGCGCTGGCTCTCCAATGAAACTCAGGGGACTCACCTTGACAAGGCCCTTGCTGAACAGCATCTCCACTACCTCCTTTAGGATGGGCAGGATGCCACTGTGATGCACCCCAATGCCACGCTTCAAGAGATCCACCATGTGAAGAACCTGAAAGCATAACAACCGGTTGTTAAAGATATAAGCAGTCATGGCCGACTGGCCACCGACTGTTTCCAGGAAGCTTGTTGTCATCTTGGATTTCTCTGCCTCTCTCTCAGCTGTTCGGTACCAAAGAGGCTCTCATAAAACTTCTTGAAAATGCTGTCTATACAACTCTGGTAGCTATGTTGTTTAGGCCCAAGAGCCAACGTGTGAGTGGCTGCCATCTTGAAGTCTTAGCCCACATCTTGGGGCCCACACTGAAATCTACTCCCTATGCCTCAGGCTGGCAAAGACAACATACGTTTTTCATTTCTGCCTCCTCCCTAACTTCCACTTCACCTCTTGGCAGCCAAGCCCAGTTCCTTTTCTACCCCACCAGAGGCCACATTGCTTTGCCCCAGCTTGCAGCCAAGCTGAGGCCATATTCACACCATACATTTGTTGTTATGTGCCTTCAAATCGATTATGACTTATGGCAACCCTATGAATTAGCGACCTCCAATAGGTGGTCTATTAGAAACCACCCTGTTCAGATCTTGTACATTCAGGTCTGGGGCTTCCTTTATGGAGTCAATCCATCTCTTGTTTGGCCTTCCTCTTTTTCTTCTCCCTTCTGTTTTTCCCAGCATTATTGTCTTTTCTAGTGAATCATGTCTTCTTGTTATGTGTCCAAAGTAGGATAACCTCAGTTTCATCATTTTAGCTTCTAGTGAAAGTTCTGGTTTAATTTGTTCTAACACCCAATTATTTGTCTTTTTCGCAGTCCATGGTATCCGCAAAGCTCTCCTCCAACACCACATTTCAAATGTTGATTTTTCTCTTATCCGCAATTTTCACTGTTGAGCTTTCACATCCATACATAGAGATTGGGAATACCATGGTCTGAATGATCCCGACTTTGGTGTTCAGTGATACATCTTTGCATTTGAGGACCTTTTCTAGTTCTCTTACAGCTGCCCTCCCCAGTCCTAGCCTACTTCTGATTTCTTGACTATTGTCTCCATTTTGGTTAATGACTGTGCCAGGGTATAAATAATCCTTGACAAGTTCAATGTCTTCACTGTCAGTTTTAAAGTTACATAAATCATCTGTTGTTTTGACGTTCAGCTGTAGTCTTGCTTTTGTGCTTTCCTCTTTAACTTCCATCAGGATTCATTTCAGATCATTACTGGTTTCTGCTAGTAGTATGGTATTGTCTGCATATCTTAAATTATTTATATTTCTCCCTCCAATTTTCACACCTCCTTCATCTTGGTCCAATCCCGCTTTCCGTATGATATGTTCTGCATATAGATTAAATAAAGAGGGTGATAAAATACATCCCTGTCTCACACCCTTTCCGATGGGGAACCAATCAGTTTCTCCATATTCTGTCCTTACAGTACCCTCTTGTCCAGAGTACAGGTTGCGCATCAGGACAATCAGATGCTGTGGCACCCCCATTTCTTTTAAAGCATTCCATAGTTTTCCATGATCTACATAGTCAAAGGCTTTGCTGTAATCTATAAAGCAAAGGGTGATTTTCTTCTGAAATTCCTTGATCTTTTCCATTATCTAATGTATGTTTGCGATACGATCACAACTGTTTAGTTTTCCATATTTCTTGACAGACTTTTGTCAAAATTTGGACAGATTCAGTCTCAGTAGCTTGTAGCAACTCTATTGGTATGCCATCTGTTCCTGGTGATTTGTTTCATCCAAGTATTTTAAGAGCAGCTTTCACCTCACATTCTAGAATTTCTGGTTCTTCATCATATGGTTCCTCCATGAATGAATCTGTCATCCTGGCATCTCTTTTATAGAATTCTTCAGTGTACTGCTTTCATCTTCCTTTTATTTCATCTCAATCAGTCAGTGTGTTCCCCTGTTGATTATTCAACATCCCTACTCTTGGTTTAAACTTCCCTTTCCTTTCTCTAATCTTTTGGAACAGGGCTCTTGTTCTTCCCTTTTTGTTGTGCTCTTCTATTTCTATACAGTAACTTTTATAATAGTTCTCTTTGTCCCTACGTACTAGTTGCTGTATTGTTGCATTTAGGGTTCTGACCGTGTTTCTATCTCCTTTTGGTTTTGCTTCCCTTCTCTCTTTAACCATTTTCAGAGTTTCTTCAGTCATCCACTGAAGCCTTTCTCTCCTTTTAACAAGAGGTATTGCCTTTTTGCATTCTTCCCTGATAATGTCTCTGACTTCACTCCACAGTTCTTATGGTTCTCTGTCAACTATACATTTATTGCACTATTATTCCACTTTAAACAGTCATGACTTCCCCCAATGAATCCTGGGAAGGGTGGTTTGTAAAGGGTATCGAGAGGAGACCCTTTATTCCCTTCACAGAGCGATACTTCTCAGAGTAGTTTAACAGTTCCTCTTCCCAGCAACTCTTGAAATTGCAGTTCTGTGAGGGGAATACGGGTCTCCTAACAGTTCTCAGCACCCTTCATAAACTACACTTCCCAGGATTCTTTGGAGGGAGTAATGACTGTTTAAAGTGGAATAATAGTGGAATAAATGTATGGTGTGAATGCGGCCTGAGAGATGACAGCCTGTGGAGAGATGACAAGCACGCACTATCTGCACTGTCCAGAAACCACTGAAAACATTTTTCTTCTGACAGCTGGATGAATCAGTCTATGCCATACATGGCCATTTTGTACTGCTTTTAAAACCCAACTTCTATTATTTTTTGTGCCATTTTTAAACTGTTTTTATTATATTTGTTTTATATATGGAACAGTTTTAAATTGTATTTACAATTCTCTTTTTTCATGGTTGTAATCGTTTTATTTGCTTTAGAAATATAAACTTTATCGTTGCAATCCACCCTGGGACCTTACGGTAAAGGGGGGTGGGTAAGAAACCTAATAAAACAACTAAATATTTTGTACATCACTTGAGAAGTACATGGTAGATGAATGATAATAATATGATGACGATGCCGCCAGTATCTGGCAGTCAAGGAGCTAAGGGACAGCTCCCCAGATAGCTCTACCTTTTTGAGGGTCACCTCTCCTCAGTAACCCTGAAGCCCAAGGCACACACACATGCTAAGAGGATCAACTCTGTTGTGGGCCAAGTTGTATAGATGACCATTTCCATCCTCTCCCTTTCTGACCTGAGGCAACTGGCGGTCTGTGCCCTTCAGGCGGGAGATGCACTTCTGGAAGAAGACGTGTATCTCGCTCTTCTCTGTCAATGAGGTCAAGTCAACGGTGGTCAGCATGGAGGCGTTGTCATCGCAGCGATTGCGAGAGAATGTGAAGGCGACCACAGGGAGCTGGTCCTTTTTACGCAGCATGTCAATGAGGGACAGCCAAATGTTCTTGTCCTAGAGGGAAGGCAAGAGGTCAATGTTGGCTCAGAGCCTAGAGCAGTCTTAGCCAACCTAGTGCCCTCGAGGTACACAGTACACAAATAGGGAAAAGGGTCCCTATTCCTGCTCCTTCTTCAAATACCACAAAATGGCAGCTGCTGGAACACGCTGAGCCCCCAGAGAAAGCCCTTTAGCCTTCTCAACTCAGCAAAAAAGGTGTATGTTTTATTACCTGCAGGTTGCTTGACTTCAAGCAGTGATTAGCTACTAGGCTTAGCCACAGTTCACCATAGTGACGATATGGAGCATTGCCACTTAATCTCCTCCTAGCCCTCTGACTTGGCCTGGCAGCAAGTCCATCTCTTGCCATCTAATCCTGTCTTGACAAGAATATACCCGCACCTTACAAGCATCACCTGAGGCCCTTTCCCCATGTGGTCCTCTGGCAGCCCACCACCTTGTACCTGGCACTCCTCAGGCCCTGCCCACCCGTCATAGTGGTCTGCCAGGGATGGGGGCATTCAGGATCTGACTCGCAGAGCTCAGAAGGTGCCCCACCCTTGTCATAAAGCCATGGGGAAAGGAAGGAGGCTACTTTGGCTCCAGCAGTTAATCAACGGTTCTTCCAACTTTTCCGTATACAAACCATGGCTGTGTTTTATTATTGTTATTTATTCACTGATGCCCCAGGGGGCATGAACAACTTTGCAGCGATGATGAACCTGGCCCTGCGTACCTGCCCTGGTCCAGCTCCTGGGTGCATAGGCTTTTTGGCCCCAAAAGTCTGCGAGTGTTTGCTGGTCCGTTCCTTCTTGGCATCCACAGCATCATAATAACTGAAGGATTCAGGTTGGCGAGAGGGAGGGAATAAGAGGGGAAATGATTAAGGTGTATGAAGTTATGCAGGGTGATGAGGAAAGCGGGCACAGCTTTTTCTCCCACCCTCATACTACTTGAACCCAGGGTCATCTAGCGAAGCTGAATAACGGAAGACAAAAGGAGGGATTTCTTCACAAAGCACATAATTGAAGAAACTATGAAATTTACTTACATAGGTTGTGGTGATGGCCCCCAACTTGGATGACTTCAAAAGGGGTTTTAGACAAATTCACGGAAGATGAGGCTATCAATGGCTACTAGCAATGATGGCTATTTATTACCTCCAGTATCAGAGGGGGTATGCCTCTTCAAATGCCAGTTGCTGGGAATCACAGATGGGGAGAGAACTGCTTGCAGACTTCCCAACAGGCACTTGGTTGGCCACTGTGAGAGACTTTGGCCTGACCCACCAGGGCTCCCCTTCTTTTATTTTTATTATTAGATTTCTCACCTACCCATCACTTACTTACATAAAACCAGACACTATTTATCACTTACCTATGTAAAATATTTAAACTATTTATTTCCCTTTTAAAGACAACACTACTTCATGGCCTTTAAATAAAAAAAAGGGGGGGGAGAGAGAGAGAAACAGAGATTCTGCAACAGGCATTAGATTGTGCATGGAATTGTGCGAAAAGAACAGTCTTGACATTGGAGAGGGGTTGGCAGCCGAACTTCATTGCCATTTCCATGACGGGCCAAATCCTAGCAAGATGAAACCTCAGGTACAGAAGCCTGGGGTGTCAAATTTGCATTTCTCTGAAGAGGTGTTAAGCAGAGTGAAAGGGACCCTGCTGAGAGGCCTAGCTGGGAGAGGAACATCAAGGGTCTCCCTTCCCACCCTGCAGAAATTAAGCACAGGGAAAAGGAATAGAGGGAAAGCAATTCAGCCAGCATAGAGACTGCACAGAGAGAGGAAAGACAGGATATGAATTTAAAAAATAATAAATTATTTCCAGAGTCATTCCTTGACTCAAGAACAGCCAGGGCCAGGGTTGGGAGGGGGATTGCCAAGAGAGACAAGACAGAGGGAATCTGCTCTGGATACCCTCCTCCAGCAACGGAGAATGCTTGAGTCAAGAGGGTCCTCTACGGCTCTTTTGTGGGGAATCCGCCTGGGGAAGGAGGGACCCCTTTTTGTATCCAGGGCTGGCTCGACCATCTGGCAGAGTGAGGCAGTAGCCGCAGGCAGCCAATTGTAGCTAACAGGGCAGCAACCAATTTTATTTTTATATGTTGTAGTCCGCCTTGGTATATCCTTATAAAAGTGCGGATTATAAATACGTACACAATTTTAATTAATTAATTAATTCATTAATTATACTTGTATACCCACCCCATAGCCAAAGCTCTCTGGGCAGTTTACAGTAACTAAAAACAAACACAATTTAAAATACATCTTTTTAAAACACAATTAAAAAATTTAAAACAATATAAAACACATGCTAAAATGCCTGGGAGAAGAGGAAAGTTTTGACCTGGCACCAAAAAGATAACAGTGTTGGCGCCAGGTACACCTCGGCAGGGAGATCATTCCATAATTTGGGGGCCACCACTGAGAAGGCCCTCTCCCTTATTGCCATTCTCCGAGCTTCCCTTGGAGTAGGCACCCAGAGGAGGGCCTTTGATCTTGAACGTAGTGTACAGGTGGGTTTGTATCGGGAGAGGCATTGCATCAGGTATTACGGTCCCAAGCCGTGTAAGGCTTTATAGGTCAAAACCAGCACCTTCAATCGAGCTCGGAAACATACAGGCAGCCAGTGCAAGCGGGCCAGAATCGGTTTTATATGTTCGGACCGTCTGGTCCCTGTTACCAATCTGGCTGCTGCATTTTGCACAAGCTGCAGTTTCCGAACCGTCTTCAAAGGCAGCCCCACGTAGAGTGCATTGCAGTAATCTAATTTGGAGGTTACCAGAGCATGGACAACTGAAGCCAGGTTATCCCTGTCCAGATAAGGACGTAGTTGGGCCACCAACCAAAGTTGGTAGAAGGCACTCCGTGCCACTGAGGCTACCTGAGCCTCAAGTGACAGAGATGGTTCTAGGAGAACCCCCAAGCTACAAACCTGCTCCTTCAGGGGGAGTGCAACCCCATCCAGGACAGGTTGAACATCCACCATCCGGTCAGAAGAACCACCCACTAGCAGCATCTCAGTCTTGTCTGGATAATAATAATAAATATATGGCTAGTTACTTAATGTTTCATTATTGTTGTACTGTTACTGTTAGGGAGAGGTGTTTGTGGTATTTCCTGCCTCAGGGCTACTTGGCTGGCTTTGGGTACTCTGCGCCTCAATTGGGGGGGGGTGCTATTCGCTGCTCACCTCAGGCAGGAAAGGGTCTTGGACTGGCCCCGTCTAGAAGCTACAGATAACCAGCTCCCCAGGGGGCTGCAGTTGCCCAAAGGCATGTTTCACAAGCCACCCTCCCATCAGGGAAAGCCAATGCAACACTGGACTACATCGCCCATCATCCCCAACCATTGGCTACTTTGGTTCACCCCCTCCTGCCTTGCATGTTTACCTCTACCATTTAGAGGGACAGAGTGGGCTGCCTCAGACTGGGGCACAGTGAAAGCATAAGAGTCAGTTATTTGGTTTACTATACTTTGTTGCCACCTAGATGGGGGTGCGTGCCTATGTGCATGCAGGCCTGGAAGCCATTTGGTTTTCCACCAGTCTCCAAAATAGTTTTTTGTCCCTTACCCCTTGGTAAGGAATGTCCCACGGGCATCGACCAGGAGGAAGAGCTCATTCTGAGTTTTCTGGCTATTGCCCGTGTACAGGTAATGCTCCAGGGGGACAGGGCGCTTCAGAGTGCTGATCACATAGATTTTCTTCCTCTTGATCCTCCTGTAAAAGAGTGAGAACACCAACATGTTTTGGGGGGCTGGGTTCTTGCTTGAAGACAGAGGCCTGGTCTAATGCATGCAGCCAAACAAGACAGTAGATGGACTGTACCACAGGGATGTAGAACCCTTTTCAGCCCGAGGGCCACATTCCCTTCTTGGCAATCTTCTGGGGGCCACATGCCAATGGCAGGTGGGGCCAGGAGCAAAAGGGGGGTGGAGCAATTAATGTAAATTTTGCTTTTGTACGGTAAGCTAGTTTCTACGCACTTTCACACACCCCTCCTCATCCTCCATCGAGGGAACAAAGAGGTGTGATCAAAGTTCAAGTGCATGTTCCAGTCAGCAAAAACACTTAAGGAGGGTGCGAAGCAGGGTTGATGAGGGAGGGCAGCCTGGAGAGAGTCCCAGGGAGCGCATTTGGCCCCCAGGCCTAAGATTCCCCATCCCTGTTGTACCGCATCTGCTTACCCAATCCAGTCGGCAAACTCCAGGGTGTTGGGGACAGTGGCACTCAGCAAAATGATGTTGACGTGGTCTGGCAGCATGATGAGGACCTCTTCCCAGACGACACCACGCTGCAAGGGAAGAAGAGAAAATCGAGCAGAACAGAAGAGGAAAACAGACCAAGCTGCTTCTATGGCTCAAACAAAGGGGTGTTTCAAAAGACAAGGAAACACAAACACACACACTTCTGAGCTCAAAAGATGCCAAAGAAAAAAAAGCCTTCTTGATTTTTATGACTTGAGCAATCAAAAGAATTCTACATCCTCTGTGGTGCCCAAAGAGGGTCAGCTTGGAAAAGGAAAGATGGACTGCTGAAGGAAATGAATAGCAGGGAAAGACAGCCCTGTTTGGGGGCTTTGCAGAAGGTTCAGAACATTTTGGTTCAAAAAGGCAGCAAGGCTGGGAAAGACCCTTGTCCATATCCTTGTGGGAGCTGGTGCCAGTCAGCCAGTTCTTTAGGGCCAATCTAACCTGTTCAGAAAGCTATCAAAATACAGCAGAGTCCTTTCTGCACTGGGCCACTTCACAGAACAGGTGGGAGACTGAACACTGTCTGTCCCCCAACACCACAGCTCAAAAGACTCCCTGCAAAAAGAACACTAGTGCATCAGGGCCATATAGGTCAGTGACAGACTACATGTAATCGGTCCCAGGTTCAGTCCCCAGCATCTCCTGGTAGGGCTGGGAGGGACCCTTGTTTGAAATCCCGGAGAGCCAACCACTGCCGACAACACTGAGCTAGAAGAACCAGTGTAATGATGCAGTACAGGACGGCTTCTTATGCTTTGGAGAAGGCTAAGAATTGGGGAGTGGGAGAAGAAAGAGTGGCTGCAGCCCAGTGCCAGAGCACATGCTTTGCATGCAAAATTGATTCCCTGGCATCTCCAGGCAGGGCTGGGAAAGGCCTCCATCCGAGACTCGGGAGAGCTCCTGCCAGTCACTGCAGACAATACCGCCTGACTTGATGTAAGGCAGAGCCCCATGCACTGGCTTTCTCACCTCAGAGTCGTTAATGTAATGCACCTCATCAAAGATCACCCACTCCAAGTCTCTGAGGACATCTGAGCCATTGTAGAGCATGGACCTGGGGTTTTGGAAGGAGAAAGGATATTGCAGGACTCTGACCAGCAGCAGGACAACGGCTGGCCAGGCCACATCTTGGGCACCATGAAAGAGGTACTTGGGTCGTATTCAGTGCCAGTCCTACTCAGAGGAGACCCACTGACGTTAATGGACACAGCTCACAAATTTGCATGGATCTACTCTGAGTAGGACTTAGCTGACTACAACCCTTTGTACCATAGGGTGGGTCACAAGGTGAGACTTGTCTTTTCCACTTCAAGTACAAAAATAGCTCCTTTTGAACCAGGGATTGTCAACTTTTGGGGGCACATTTGCAAACCAGAAAAGCTCTCGCGAGCACCATATCGCAGTCACGTACACATTTCAACCCATTCTACTGGCTAGAAAAGAATGTTTCTTTCAAGCCTAATTTTGGCAGGGGATGGGCCCCTATGGGTGCCAGGGAAGGCCTCTGTGGGTGCATGTATGCTTGGGGGCACCGCATTGGTGACCTGTAATTGAAATGGTATGCCCCAATGGTCTAGTAGTATAATGGCTGCTGGAATGGGGATATGTGTATCTGGGGAGCTAAAGTATGGGTTTTATATATTGATGGTTGCTTATGAATTTCATACTGGTGTTCTCTCAAGCACTGAATTGAAAGTTTACTTATAGCATTTTTATTGCCAGATCATTTTTTATGCTGTTTATCTCTTTTTCTATTCTTGTATTTGTTTCTGTACTACGTTTACCACTTCGGAGCTCTCTTGAAGGGAAAAAGTCAGGTACAAACGGGTGATGATCTTGAGACAGCCTGAGACGAACACGATGATACGGGGCTGCATGTATTTGGTACTCTTAAAAAAAAAATAGCATTAGCATAAACTTCAGCAATCTCCCTCTTCCTTCAAACCCCTCCACAAAACCCGCTATTTTCTGATTCTAGCCATGGGCCGCTTCTTTAAAAGGTTACAGCTGAAGTCCTCAGAACACAAACCAAATCTGCAGAAAAGCAATATATAGAGAGAGCCACGGAAGAATAAAAATGGTGACATGCTCAGGAACGGGGCTCACTTCTCCTTTCATTCCAGCCCACACAGGCTGGTTAACCCCACCTCCTTGTCAGAGATGCAGCCCCTCCACTTTCCGTCCCAAAGCCTCACCGAAGGATCTCTGTCGTCATGATGAGGCACGAGGCATCCGGATGGAGCTGAACATCCCCTGTCAACAACCCCACATCCTCAAAGGTGTCCTTGAAATCCCGAAATTTCTGGTTGGAAAGCGCTTTGATTGGGGAAGTGTATATGGTCCTGTAAAAAGGAGCCAGGCAGGGGAAAGAGTTAAGTTCAAAAGGAGGAGATGCTGGCCTCCTGCATATGCAAAGCGCCACCTCCTTCCATGTGATGATTTAACAGATTTATATCCTGCTTTGCAGGTAAATGCCCTCACAACGACCCAGTGAAATCAGTGGGCTTTATTTAGTCAGAGCCATTCACTTCACTATATAAACAGCATTCAGTGGGAATAAAGGGGGGGGGGACCTCCACAAACACCCAATAATCTTAAAATAGCCAGCATGTCCAAAACAGTCATGTTCAAGGACACTCTCAGACATCAACGACTTAACAAGAAGAAAGGCAGCAGTGCCATCTCTGCAGCACCATGGGAATCATTTCACAAAAGCGGCAGAGAACAAGCATGTCTTCAAGATTTACTTAAAAACTTGAAGGGGCTTGTCTAAACTTATGTAAAATCAAGTTCAACAGATGTTGGGCCAATGCAGAGATTTGAAGGCCCAGAAAAAAATGGAAAAACTAGGGGGGGACTTCCCCCCCCAATTTGTGTCTGAATTTTTCCAGGCCACTGCCAAAAAGGCTGCCTCCCACCCACCCACCCACCCACCCGGTTGTTCTTGCAAATGAGCAGGGCCTGACAAGCAGATCGTAAGGTTGGTATGCGTGCAGGCAGTTCTTCAAGTAACCCAGTTCCAAATCATGTAGGGCTTTATAGGTCATCACCAGCACTTAAACCAGATCTGGATTGCACTGGCAACCAGTGCAACTAATACAGTACAGGCATAATACAGCCTTCACCAACCTGGTGCCCACGTGGCCAATGGTCGGGGCTGATAAGAACAAAAGAGCCTCTACTGCATCAGGCCAATGGTCCATCTAGTCCAGCATCCTGCTCTCACCATGGCCAAGCAGATGTCTGTGGGGAGTCTGCAAGAAGGACCGGAGTGCAATAGCCCCTCTCCCCACTTGCGACGGTGGAAGTTGTACTCTAAATATCTGGAGGGCACCAGGTTAGCAAACGCTGGTGTAATAGGCATGCAATAAAAATGCTTTAAAATCGTTTTCTTGTAGAAGCATTCGGGCTCCTCTGGAAAGAAGGGCAGGATATGCATTTAAAGAAATAATAATGACAGAGCGGCAGGGCTGTTGTACAGAGACCTGCTGGCTTAGACAGAAGGGAGAGGCATATTCTGAACACCTCCCCCATCAAGGGCTGATGTCACCCACTGGGCAATCCAAGAGAGCCACTTAGGACTCCGAGGGCACCAATTCTGCTGCAGTATTAGGCAGGAAGGAGTTTCATTTCCCTTTTTTTTATTCCTTCCCAGTCCAATTCTTGTCCAATCAGGGCCTAGCAGGCTCAGCATTGGTTAAGTGCCATGGTTTACACCACCATGTATGCGCCTGAACGGAAAGCAACAAGGCACACACTCACCGTGTCATGTGCTTCTGGGAGAGAGCAATGGCGTACTCAGCCACCACGGTCTTGCCGGCAGAGGTGTGGGCGGCGACAAAGACAGAATCGTGCTTCTCCAAGTGGAGAATGGCCTGCTTCTGGAAAACATCTGGCTCAAAAGGCCACTGGCGGGGGTGGAGGGAGTGGGGAGGGAACCACACAGAGAGGGAGTTGTAGTGTCATCGTCCATCCTTGGACCTCCCTTCCCTCTCCCACCAGTCCCTCAGAACCAACTTCATACCTTGAACGCTGGGTCAGGAATTCGCTTGTAGAAGTCATCCACGGGAGAACTGACATCTACTGGGATGGCCCACTGCTCTTTGGGGGGCTCAGAAGCGGCGGTGGCAGCAGGAGCGGGAGCCCGGGCAGCCTGTGGGGCTGATTTAGGGGTGGGCGTCACCTCCTGAGAAGGCAGAGAGGAGACGTAGGAAAATAGGAAGCTGTCTTGCGCCAAATCAGACTGTTGGTTGGTCTAGCTCGGGATTGTCTGCACTGGAGGTAATACATAGCCACCGTGTCTAGTACCACGGACAGCCCTATCCTCCATGGTGCCTGAATTTGGCCGCAGCAGCTTTGGTTCCCAGGTGGGCAGCAAAGTTCGCAGTTACGTCCTAGTCCACATGCTTGCCGCAACTCACACCAGCCTTCCCTCACTTCTACGCCCAGAGAGTCCCGCTGCGGGGAAGGGCCACAGATCAGTGGCAGAGAGCATCTGCTTTGCTTGCAGAAGGTCCCAGGTAAGGCTGGGAGAGAACCCTGCCTGGAAACTCTGGACAGCCGCTGCCAGCCAGTGTAGACAATACTGACCTAGATGGACTCGGTATAAGGCAGCTCCCTAAGTCCCTGCCTTCGGCCCCTTCCTTCTTCCAACACTGAGCCAAGATCCTTTTGTCCCACAACATGCTCATGGGCAAAAGCACACCTCCCTACCTTAAGCACTAATTCCTCCAGGCTGTTTGCCCTCTGCAGCGGTGCTGGCTCTGCCGGGGGCGTCTCCTCTGCCTTCGCCCCTTGCCCCTTTCCTTTTTTCTTCCTCTTCTCCACTTCCTCGGCCTTCTGTTTCCCTTCTTCGTCGCTAGATTCTCCCAGCTCAAAGGTGTCCAAGGCCCTCAGAAAGTGGGTCAAGTTCAGCAAACCCGGGGAGGCCTTGAGCTCTGAAAGCGTGAAGACGACACACAAGCAAGGTGGATTCCTTTATTCAGGAATCCCCAGGGGGAAAACAACCTTTGGGTCTAGCCACAGGGAATGGTTCACTGCGAGTTCTATTTTTTAATCTTTTCTTAATTCTACCCTTGCTCAGTGCAGCTGACATGCTCCTCCCTTCTTCTCACAACAACCCTGTCTGGTGAAAATGGAAATGGACTCCTTCAAGTCGATCCCAACTTATGACTAGGGTTTTTATGGTAAGAGGTATTCAGAGGGGGTTTACCATCGCCTTCCTGACCCAAGAGGCAGTGACTGGCCCAAGGTCACCGAGTGAGCTTCATGGCTGTGTGGGGATTCGAACCCTGGTCTCCCAGGTCATAGTCCAACACTCTAACCACTACACCACACTGCTCTCACCCTGTCTGCTTATCTGCTAAAAGATAATGACTGGCCCCAAAGGTAACCCAATATGCAGCTGAAGAGGAATTTGTACCGATTTTTCTAATCTTAAGCACTTCGGCCTCATTTCCCTCTCCTCCTTTATTACATTTATATCCCACCTCTCCTCCAAGGAGCTCAAGGTGGTATATATGGTTCTCCCCTTCCCATTTTATCCTCATAACAACCATGTGAGGTAGGTTAGGCCGAGAGGCAGTGACTAACCCAGGGTCACCCAGTGAGCCTCATGGCTGAGTGAGGATTTGAACCCTAGTCTCCCAGGTCCCAGTCCCACATTCTTACCCTGGGAGAGCCAACCCGGTGCCCTCCAGAAGTGGCTGAACTCCCATCATCTCTGACCATGAGGGCTGAGGCTGATGGGAACTGGAGTCCGATAACACTGGGAGGGCACCACATTGGCTACCCTTGCACTAACCACTATGCCACACTGGCTCTCAGACTCAAAGTCAGCCTCCTCCCAGCCCCAGTCTCTTCCCATCGGAAAGGTGGTTACCTTGTTTGGTGAACTCCACCCCCTTCTTCCAGCCAGGTGGTACCATCAGCAAATCTAAGAGAAGAGGAGCAAAAAAGACATGGAGACTGTGGCTCCAGGACAGAAGGAGTATGTTTCATGGCCTTTAAGCAAGGGCAGCTCCAAGTCTGAGGAGGCCCCAGTCAAAGAATCCTCTGGTGGACTTACCCTCCTCCCACAGTGGGCCCTCAAGGTGTCAGCAGATCTAGCCACCCTTTAAAATTCCCCCACACTTTTATGCAGTTTGGCATGAATTTATTTCTTCTGAAAATAATTAACAATTGCTAGACTAGAGTACCAGCCCCAAACATCTTTATTGGGAATTTATGAAAATCATAATAACTCAAAACACTAGACAAGACTTCCAGGCAATAAATATAGACTCAGTGCTGCTCCCAAAAGCTCTGTGAACAGAACAGAAATATGACTGATTTTCCCCGAAAAGCTTTGCTTGATATTTCATTGCTTGTATATTTAATACCCTTAACAATGACCTGGCCTAAGGTTATGGTTATATTTTAGAACATTAGTATTAAGTGCATATTTTGTGTTCAATGCCGATATACAGAAAATTCAATCAAAATAATTTACATCTTCCTCCCCCGCCCCCACAACCTAGGATCGGGGGGCTTTCTGGCTAGGTTCAGCTACCTGCTCCTGTTCAGAGTGCCAGGCCAGACATCAACAATGGGCCCCACCGGAGGAGCAAGGCCCCAGCAACTGCTACTGGCAGGAATTGCCTTGCTTTTATTACTCCTACATCAGCTGCACTGGTACTCTTTTCATCTGAAGAATGGTTTAAAAATGGTATAAACAAAACAAACTACCTTAAAGTATCACAATTTGCATCCAGCATCAGTTTTTTCATCATGCTTGCCTTACCAAAGGGGTCTTCAGTGCAAGCAAAGGGCATCCAATTGCCATTTCAGATCTCTTCCTGCCTAGCTCTTGTCCTACGCCTTCTATTAATTTTACTGGGCTTTGGGCGAGTGTGGAACACACAAAGAAAAAGAGGCAATCCCACTGGCCATCCCACACTCTCCAGCCTCCCATCCCAATATAAACAGGGTAAAACCTGCAAGGGTCACAGACTCTCCTGCAGGGCCATGAACAAAACAAAATTGCCAAGATGCTGTGGGAAGCATGATCAATTCTTGAAACTGATACCTGTCTCAAAATCTATGTCCTCTTCCAGGTCTTCTTGAGTCTTAATCTGTTCCAGGCTGGGTTCATCCATCCCACCTTGAGAGGTTGGGTTAAAACAACAGGCCATGAATGGCTAAAGGTGAGGATGCATGCATGGCAAGAATTCTGCAATCAGAAGACTCAAAATTCTGCAACTGAATTACACAAAAGGGCTGGGATTTTCCATGCTGGCACCAGTTGCATGCAAAGATGCATATTCAGAAGTTACATGCAACCCATGCTATCATTATACAGCCACAAGAGTGGCTGTATACTATAGCCAGCATGGATTTTTCACAGTCCACAATGTTAAATTGAAATACCCCTCCATGCCATACTGATGCCTCCTATAAGCTCATTTCAAAACAAATCCTTACAAAACTTATAGTCCTGAACTCAGAAACTCCTCCTTAACAACCCTCTAAATTTTCATGGCAATACACAAAACACTCAGATGAAATAGAGAGTTCAAAGCGTAAAAACTCCAGACCTCTGTTGGACTTTTTTCTGTCAGAGTTCTCATAATTGGTTGAAATTAATTACAAATCAGCCATGTTCACCTGTAATCCTATTATTGACCTTTGCCCCATACTCTGTCCTTCATCTCCTGCAGTTTAAAAGTTAAAAACAAATGCCTGGCTGATTTTTAATTAATTTAAGAAATTTAGCATTGAATTCAATGATAAGCCCGGGCATGCTCAGGGGGCCATACCCACACAAGACCTTTATTTCACTTTAGACAGTAATGGCTTCCCCCAAAGAATCCTGGGAAGTGTAGTTTGTGAAGGGTGCTGAGAGGAGACTCCTATTCCCGACAGAGCTCCAGTGGCCAGAGTGCTTAGCCGCTCTGACTGTAGCTCTGTTAGGAGAAGAGGGCATCTCCTAGCAACTCTCAGCATCCTTCACTAACTACACTTCCCTGGATTCTTTGAGAGAAGCCATGACTGTCCAAAGTGAAATAAAGGTCTGGTGAGGATGTGGCCAGGGACAGCTTTGGTTTAAATTTGGGTGGAAGACTACATGTGCCTGCTGCAGAATAAAAAGGTGAGGGAAACACTGAAAAACATTGATACCGTTCATAATGTTTTCCATTTGGAAAGGAAAGGGGCTTCCTCTCTGCCCAGTGCCCACCTACCTAATCTCCTCCCCTTCCTGCCCCTCCCCCAGGTCAGTTTCACCTATCCTAAGCATGATTGCACAGGAATAAATCCCACTGAACTAAAAAAGCATGCAAATGATCAAACCTGACCTCCCCTCCCCCTTCTTTTGCCCCTCCCTTCCATACCTTCTTCCCCTTCCAATCCCCTCCTTCCCCTCTCCGTTCTTCCTCCTCCCTCCCCCCTTCTTCCTCCTCCCCTGCCCATTCCAGCCCTCCCTCCCCTCCATGGTCAGTTTTACCTATCCTAAGCATGATTGCACGGAAGTAAATCCCACTGAGCTCAATTTACATGCATATGATCAAACCTGCCCTTCTTCCCCTCCCTCCTCCTTCCCTGTGGTCAGTTTCACCTATCCTAAGCATGATTGCAGAGGAGTAAATTCCACTGACCTCAATAAGCATGCAAATTATCAATCCATTCTCAGCAAATTTGCATTTCTTACCTTCCATATTCACTTATAGGCAAAAACCCTTGCGGTTTAAGAATGTACCTATAGCAAATAGATATTTCTTTGTTGTTGTTATGTGCCTCCAAGTCGACCATGACTTATGGCGACCCTATGAATCAGTGATCTCCAATAGCATCTGTCATGAACCACCCTGCTCAGATCTTGTAAGTTCAGGTCTGTGGCTTCCTTTATGGAATCAATCCATCTCTTGTTTGGCCTTCCTCTTTTTCTACTTACTTCTGTTTTCCCAGCATTATTGTCTTTTCTAGTGAATCAGGTCTTCTCATGATGTGTCCAAAGTATGATAACCTCAGCTTCATCATTTTAGCTTCTAGTGAGAGTTCTGGTTTAATTTGTTCTAACACCCAATTATTTGTTTTTTTCGCAGCCCATGGTATCCGCAAAGCTCTCCTCCAACACCACATTTCCAATGAGTTCATTTTTCTCTTATCCGCTTTTTTCACTGTCCAACTTTCACATCCATACATAGATTGGGAATACCATGCTCTGAATGATCCTGACTTTAGTGTTACTTGATACATCTTTACATTTGAGGACCTTTTCTAGTTCTCTCACAGCTGCCCTCCCCAGTCCTAGCCTTCTTCTGATTTCTTGACTATTGTCTCCATTTTGGTTAATGACTGTGTCAAGGTATTGATAATCGTTGACAAGTTCAATGTCCTCATTGTCAACTTTGAAGTTACATAAATCTTCTGTTGACATTACTTTCGTCTTTTTGGCGTTCAGCTATAATCCTGCTTTTGTGCTTTCCTCTTTAACTTTCATCAGCATTCGTTTCAAATCATTACTAGTTTCTGCTAGTAGTATGGTATTGTCTGCATATCTTAAATTAATTATTGATATTTCTCCCTCCAATTTTCACACCTCCTTCATCTTGGTCCAATCCCGCTTTCTGTATAATATGTTCTGCATATAGATTAAATAAAGAGGGTGATAAAATACACCCCTGTCTCACACCCTTTCCGATGGGGAACCAATCGGTTTCTCCATATACTGTCCTTACACTAGCCTCTTGTCCAGAGTATAGGTTGCGCATCAGGACAATCAGATGCTGTGGCACCCCCATTTCTTTTAAAGTATTCCATAGTTTTTCATGATCTACGCAGTCAAAGGCTTTGCTGTAATCTATAAAGCACAGGGTGATTTTCTTCTGAAATTCCTTGATTGCGATATGATCTCTGGTGCCTCTTCCCTTTCTAAATCCAGCTTGGACGTCTGGCATTTCTCGCTCCATATATGGTAAGAGCCTTTGTTGCAGAATCTTGAGCATTACTTTACTTGCATGAGATATTAAAGCAATAGTTTGATAACTACTACATTCCCTGGGATCCCCTTTCTTTGGAATTGGGATGTATATTGAACGCTTCCAGTCTGTGGGCCATTTAGTTTTCCATATTTCTTGACAGATTTTTGTCAAAATTTGGACAGATTAGTTTCAGTAGCTTGTAGCAACTCTATTGGTATGCCATCTGTTCCTGGTATTCTTCCAAGTATTTTAAGAGCAGCTTTCACCTCACATTCTAAAATTTCTGGTTCTTCATCATACGGTTCGTCCGTGAATGAATCTGTCATCCTGCCATCTCTTTTACAGAGTTCTTCAGTGTATTGCTCCCATCTTCCTTTTATTTCATCTCAATCAGTCAGTGTGTTCCCCTGTTGATTATTCAACATCCCTAAAGATAAAGGGGTCCCCGCACTTGTAGTGCGAGTCGTTTCTGACTCTTAAGGTGACGTCTTGCGACATTTACTAGGCAGACCAGATATATGGGGTGGGATTGCCAGTTCCTCCTCCGGCCTTTATTTACCCCCCAGCATATGCCGGGTACTCATTTTACCGACCATGGATGGATGGAAGGCTGAGTGGACCTCGACCCATTTTACCGGAGATTCGACTTCCTCCTTCCGTTGGAATCGAACTCCAGCTGTGAGCAGAGCTTCGGCTGCGTTACCACCGCTTACCACTCTGCGCCACGGAGGATCTTTTCAACATCCCTACTCTTGGTTTAAATTTCCCTTTCATATCTCTAGTCTTTTGGAATCGGGCTCTTGTTCTACCCTTTTTGTTGTCCTCTTCTATTTCTATACAGTAACTATTGGAATAATTCTCTTTGTCCCTATGTACTAGTTGCTGTATAGTTGCATTTAGGGTTCTGACCGTGTTTCTATCTCCTTTTCCTTTTGCTTTCCTTCTCTCTTTAACCATTTGAAGAGTTTCTTCAGTCATTCATTGAGGTCTTTCTTTTTAACTAGAGGTATTGTCTTTTTGCATTCTTCCCTGATAATGTCTCTGACTTCACTCCATAGTTCTTCTGGTTCTCTGTCAACTACATTTAAAGCCTCAAATCTGTTCCTTATCTGATCTTTATATTCTCCTGGGATGTTATTTAAATTGTATTTTGGCATTATGATTGCTTTGTTCTTCTTCTTTAGCTTTACTCTGATTTTCGATACGACCAGTTCATGATCTGTACCGCAATCTGCTCCTGGTCTTGTTTTCGCAGAAAGTTTGGAACTTCTCCATCTTCTGCTACCAATTATATAATCAATTTGATTCCTATATTGACCATTTGGTGGTGTCCATGTGTACAGTTGTCTTTTCGGTTGCTCAGAAAATGTGTTCTCAAGAAACAAATTATTGGCTTCACAGAATTCAATAAGTCTTTCTCCTGCTTCATTTCCGTCTCCTAAGCCCCATTTCCCCACAATTCCTAGTTCTTCTCTGTTCCCTACTTTCACATTCAAGTCCCCCATGATTATCAGCACATCTTGTTTTGGTGTTTGATCAATTTCTTCCTGTACTTCTGCATAAAAATTTTCCAATTCCTCCTCTTCTGCATTTGCTGTTGGAGCATAGACTTTGATAGTTATGTTAACAGGTTTCCCGTTTAATCTCATTGATATCAGTCGCTCAGACCTTGCGTTGTAGCTGCTAATTGCTTTTGCTACATCATTTCTCACTATTAAAGCAACCCCATTTCTTCTTAATTTCTCATTTCCTGCATAAAATATTTTGTAGTTGCCAGATGGAAAATGTCCCATTCCCGTCCATTTTAATTCACTCACGCCAAGTATTGTAATGTTGATACGTTCCATTTCTTGCTTGACAATTGCTAACTTTCCCTGGTTCATGCTTCTCACATTCCATGTTCCTATTGTGTGCGTCGTACAACTCCGGACTCTCCTTTCGCATCAGTGCGCATCAGCCTCTGGGCTTCCTTTCGGCTTTGACCCAGCTGCGTCATTAGTCACAGCTCTACTCGTATGTGTCCTTTGTTCTTCCCCAGTAGCTTGGTGAGTGCCTTCTGACCTGGGGGTCTCATCTTCCAGCACTATCTCATGTTCCATTTTGGATACTCTGTTCATATGGTTTTCATGGTAAGAGATATTCAGAGGTGGTTTACCATTGCCTTCCTCTGAGTTTGGATGCATCTTAGTCTGGTAGCTTTGACCATTCCGCCTTGGGTGCCCCTGCTAGGAGTCTAGCCTCTTGGTCTAGACTCCTGACGGCATTGCTCTCAGCTTCTTCAACACTCTCAACCCCCCTCACCATGTTAAGGTGTGCATCCTAGAGGGGGGCCAACAAATATACAAAAATGTAATTCTCCATCTTTGGAGATGGCAGGTGTTGCCACCGCTCACCATATGCTCAGAGGCACGTTACCAAATTCTTCCAAACTACACAAGAAATGGATTGGACTGTGAAAGACCAACCCAAATTGTGTTTGCATTTTTACAAATGTGTAGGGCAGTACAATATCTCAGAGAGGAGGTCAGGTCTCGTGCTTCCCTGGTGCATTCACTATAGCTGCCCAATTTCCCTGCTTTTTAAAGTTTGATAGAAATATCTGTTGGCTATAGGTATGTTCTTAAACTGCAGGTTTTTTGCCTATTAGTGTTTTATTTATTAAATTTGTTAGTTACTTTTCCACACACATATGCGCACTCAACGAGACTTACGGTTAATAAAAAATAAAAAAGCAAATTATTAAAAAATACATAAAAAGTTAAAAACAAAACAGTACATAAGGTGGTGGAGCAACCCTCCCTAGGAAGGCTACACAACAGAAGCCCTCCAAAAGCCTTCCAAAGTTAACAAACAAATGCCAGGGATAAGACAAACGTTTTTGCCTGGCGCCTTAAGATGGGTAATGATGGCGCCAGGCATACCTCCCTGGGGAGAGCATTCCACAAACGGGGCCACTGCTGAGAAGGCCCATTCTCATGTTGCCCCTCTCTGCACCTCCTTCAGAGGGGCACACGAAGAAGGGCCTCTGATGCTGAACCCGTAATATATTTCAAAGTGTCCCTCAGTAATGAAAGGGGCATAGACTCCTGTTTTCAAGTTTGCCCATGCCCAACTTCTTACCCCATGGCTCAGCATTAAAGCAGCAATGGAGGACCTATGACTCCCCCGACGTGTTGCTGGACTACAACTCCCATCAGCCTCGACCATTGGCCGTGCTGGTTGAGACTGATGGGAAATGGAGCCCGACAGGTGTCCTAGCCCTGGTGTAAAGCTGTACTGCCCATCCCCAGACCAGGGAGTGCAAACAAGAGACCCGTACCTGGCCAGAAGGGATAATTGGTAGCACTGCCTCGCAGAGCCTCAACTGGGGGGCCAGGTGCTCGCTGGAAGGAAAGAGAATTCTTGGCCGATAAGCCCATGTTGTCCACAAGAGCCTGGAATTGAAGTCACAAAAGGGGGAGAGTTGTCAGGACAAATAGATACACAGCCAGTTTTAAACAGACCAGCCTTCGCCAACCTGGTGCCCTCCAGATGTTTTGGACTGCAACTCCCATCAGCCCCAGCCAACATGTGCTGGCTGAGGGTGATGGGAGTTGTGGTCCAAAACATCTGGAGGCCACCAGGTTGGTGAAGGTTGTTATAGACTGTATTCTCAGTTCAAGGCAACAAGAATTCCTAACTGCAGGAGAAGCAAACTTGTTCAAGGGCTTTATTAGCCGTGTAATCCTTCCTCAGATCAAAAGGCGGCAGCAGAGCAGGATCTGCACGAGAGCCTGGCTATCAACACAGAGATGGCCAGAGATCAAGCAGAGATGGGGAACAGCTGGCCTGAGGGTCTAATTAGGCCGCACAGGTCCCAATTTGGCCCACAAGGCCATTTCCCCCAAATTACACATGCATGCCTATCAGCTATGAGGCAGGTAAGGATGTGGCTACAAAGGAACAATTGGGAGATTAAAGTGAGCTCCTGATTGTTCCCTTGCAAGAAGGGCTTGCTGACCAGCACTGACAGCAAGCCCCACCACGATCAGCTCCTCAAGCATGAAGGAGTTTGGCCTGAGAAGTGGTACAGCAGCTTTAAAAATAAATAATAAATAATATTAAATAGATACAAATATGACAGATGTCTACCTTACTCACTCCTACAAGGCATCACTAGCCCTGGATCAATGAAGTATATTGACCTACCTGTGAGACCCTATAACAAAGGTGGGGACCTTTTTTCCACCCAAGGGCCGCATTCCCTTCTGGACAACCTTCTGGGGACCACATGCCAACGGAGGGCGGGACCAGCAGCAAAGTGGATGGAGCAACGTATATAAGTTACGTTTTGGTGCAGTAGGCTAGTTTCCACACAGAAACCCCTCTCTATCCTCCCTCCAGGCAAGTGAGAGTCATCATCAGAGTTCAAGGGCACATTCCCAGCCAGGCAAAAACACTCAAGGAGGGTGAGGAGCAAGGCCAGTGATGCGTGTCGCTGAAGAGAGTTAAGATAGCAAGACAGAGGGGCCTGGAGGGCTGCATTTGGCTCCCGGGCCCGAGGTTCCCTGTTATTGCCCTACAATTTGCCACTAAAAAAATGCTATTCCAGTCTGGGAAGTGGAGAAGAGCACCATTTCTTACCTCTCTGAAACCCAGCAGCTCCCCTGTGGTCGGGTTGCGCTCAGCCTGAAGAGTGGAGTGCACAGGTGTGACGTCCACCTCGAAGAGCGACTGGACATCTTTCTCACGGGGCCAGAACCTTCCTCGAGAAAGCAGGCAAGTTGAAAAACCTTTCCCACCTCCCACACCACTGCAGCTGCCGCCCAAACTTATGGCAGCCCATTAGCAATCAAGCTTTGCTCGTTGTGGAAGCAGCGATCCTGACTCCACACAAGAGAGACCGCTCTGACACCAATGTGTCCATCTCACACGGGGTCTACAGCCGCTGAGAACCTCACCTGTGAGACCGTTCGAAGTGGTGGATGGGAAGCCAGTCCGGGCTGTCAAGGAAGCGCTGCTCCAGCTCAGATGCCAGATCCTCAGCATAAGGGGGCAAGCCGTGAGGCAACTGCGGGGGGAGGATGCAAAAAAGGTGGAGGTGTCTTTTATAACCTTTCAAATCTATCACAATGGATCTGAGTCCTGGTCCTTACGCAGCTAAAACAGCTACTCACACGCAGAACTGGAAGCGACTGGTAGGTTGTGGGAAATCCTGTGGCTTGCAAAAGTTTAAAAATGTTGTAAGATGGGGGGGAACCACCCTAGAACAACCCAATGAGAACTGAGCATGCTCAATGAGCACAGAATGCGGACTGACTATTGGTGACTGGCGAAGGCGGAAAAGGAAACAGAGGACACAATGGCATGGAATTTCTGGAAAGGGGTATGGCCGGCTGCCTCACACTGAACAGGAGGAGCTTCACACAGCAACATTTGTTGCAGGGGGAAAAAGGAGGTCCTATTTCAAGGTGCCAGAACCCATTTTTTTCCTCAGCATGAACCCCCTGAAAGTGTTTAGAGACCATTGTCAGGTGTTTAGGCAACCAGACTACAAGAGCTGCAGTCTACAAATGGGTCCCATCCTGACTTAAGGCAGGTTGGATCTACGGCACCGCCATTATCCTTTTCTTGAAGACCGATTCAATATTTTTAGTCATAAAAAGAAAGTGAAAAGACAGGGGAAGATAGACACACCTGGTTAAAAAAACAAACAGCAACAGTTAGAACTAGAGCCTATATTGCAAGGTGAGTTTTTAATTGCATTTTTAAACTAAACTTGAGTCATTGTGGCCTAGTGCAATTTAATCCAGGCCATAAAATTTTTATACTGTTTCTCTCACAAGTAAAGGATTTTTGTTTTGCTTTGCTGTCTTTTTATTGCTTATTGCTGATTTTTAAGTATTATTTATTGTACTTTTAATATTGTCTTACTTGTAAGCCACCCAAGGAACATTTATTGATGTGCAGCTACACACATTTAACAAACAACAAGAGTCCTGGGTCTTAAATAGTGAAAACTACTTCACATCAGAAGTGGGCAAAGGTAGATCCCTTGGTGATTTCCACCACATCAACAAAGATTCCAGCTCCCCAAGTCCAAAAACTGTCCACTCTTCCTACACTAGAACTATACATGAAATATTAAACAAAAAAAGTAATTCGTAAACAGCTGCTGGTTTCTTCTAAAATCCTTTACCCCTAAAGAAGAGCAGAAAGCTCAAACGACCTCAAGAATTTAGAAATTCACTCCAACAATCCATTTTTATGTATTACAAGGCAGCTCAAGGCAGCATACATGATCCTCCCCCCTCCCCAAATTTTATTTTCACAACAACCCAGTGAGGTAGGACAAGCTAAGAGGCAGTGACTGGCCCAAAATCATGCAATGAGCTTCATGGCTAAGTGGGGATTTGAACCTGCGTCTCCCCAGTCCTCTAACCACAACACCCACACTGGCTCTCCATATTGTTTAATTTATTTTCTTGCGTTTCTATCCTGCCTTTCTTCTATCATGGAACCAAAGGTGGCATAAGATATACATATGGTTCCTGGCAGTCATTCATCCACCCGCTTACCAGACCTAACCCTACTTAGCTTCAGGAAAGTGGCAGCCTCATTTGCCTTCAGACCTTCAGTCCAGCAGCAGGAGCTAGTGGCTGCCTACTACCGTTAGGAATATTCCTCTCTCGTGCTTGGGTTGGAAGAGGGCGCTCACCCAGCCCTTACCGTGGTCAGTGGAAATTCATCTCCCTGAGGACCTTCCTCTTGGGTGATGAGCTCAAAACGACCGGCACACCCAACCTCCAGAACAGAGAGAGGCAGCTCCAGAGGCCCCCGGGGGGGCAGGGCTTGAAGAAAAACAAGAAGACAAGGACAGTTTGAAATCCATCATCACCCTTTCGGCCATTGTTTCTGGGTTGTTGGTTTTTTGTTTGGTCTCCTCTCACTTCAGTGTAACTTCCACAGAATCGTAAACTTGAAAGGGACATCAGGGGTCATCAGTACAGGATCTGCAGCGCAGGATGCAGCTACAACACCCCTGGATTATGGCTCCCCAGCTACTGCTTAAAATATGTCCAGCAACGGCGGTTACTGTTGCATAGAACAGGTTGTTTTGATTTCACTGAAGTCAAGCTCAAAACGGCTCACAGCAACAAATAATTAGAACGTACAAATAACATTTCCATCTATTTTTCTATTTATTACCATTTAATTTAATATTTATTACAATAAATTATTTAATTTATAATATGTGATATAATTTATTACAAATTTAATATAAATCTATACATATGGAACTAAACAAACATAATTTATACAAGGTTGCATTCAACTGACTTTTACTCAGCCACCTGTCAGGTGTACTTTAAGTTGGATTCCTGCATCGAGCAGGGGGTTGGACTTGATGGCCTTATAGGCCTCTTCCAACTCTACTATTTTATGATTCTATGAGAAATTGGCTGTGGTGAAACTGGCAGAATGTGTATGCCAAAGCATTGCAGTTATGGCTCTGTGGAGGATTTTGATTGATTCTGATTTATTCTGGCGGCCATTCCCTGTAAGCAGGGGAGTCACGTAGACCATAATGAATAATACTGCTGTAATAGACCGAATATGTGCCAAGGATACTGATATCTCAGGAAAGCATAGAGGGGGATGGTTGGTACAGGGGGCAGAGCATCACTGTAGCATTACAGCATAGAACAATTGGATGAAACTGTTGCCATAGTCATAACGAATGTGGGGGTATATATCTGTCTGTAACTGACCACCATTTTTAGTTGAGTTCCGTACTTTGCTTAGTGTTTTTGTTTGCCGCCCTGAACTCCTACTGGAAGGAAGGGCAGGATATAAACGTAAGAAATATTTAAATAAATAAACTGCAGCTGGTCATGTAACTTTAAGACAAGGTGCCTGAACCTTTTTAGTTTCTTCATCCCTCCACATCCCTTTTTCCTTTTGTGCTGTGTAGATTGTAAACCTGCAAGGAGGGGATTGTCTTGCTTCTAATCTACGTGTGGTACAAAGCAAAGTTTAGACGCTTTACAAGTGATTAATGATAATCATTATTATATTCTAATTTACTGAGGGGAAAATTGATACTAATCAGTAATCATACATAATGGGAAGACACAATAGAATGACAAACCCTCCCCAACTCAGGGCAAGTAAGAGAAGGATTCCTATTAAATACCAGTCCCAGCGATGGTTCATTCTCTCACCTATTCTCTCCAGCTCCATCTCAGTTGTCACAGTTCACGCAGAGGCGTGGCATACCCTAATCCGGAAGTGCTCCTTCCTTGCCAACATGGTAAGGGCGGAAGTTCGACCAAACCGGAGCAAAGGCAGGATGATCGTCACTTGGCGGGTCGGAACTAACAACTGTTGATTGAAACTGAAAACCGGAAGTGGGGACAACATCTATAGGATTGGCTAAATCCCAGTAAGCCAGTTAGAGAAAGCGGAGACGACCATTGGAAGGGTAGCCGAACGTTTCTTTCTTTTCTTGAAGACAAGTAGTAGTTAATAAACCAGCTGTTGTCCAATAGTAGTGCGACATGTAAATACGAACGTTTCTCAATTTCTCCGTTGCATCATATGTAAGCGGCAGCCAATGAGCAGCTTGCTATTCAAATAAGAAACTGACCGGCCTCCAAAGCGGTCGCGCTTCGAACGTTTTCGCTCTGCTATACAATTCAGCCAATGAGTGGCTATTATGTGAATCTCTTCTCTTTCTCTTTTTTACCTTTCATCGTGCTCGCAAAAGCTACCGCCTTTCTAATAAGCCAATGGGCTTCGCGTTGCTGGGCAGCTTATGCAAAGCAAACCTTCAACTTCCTCTTCCTACGTGATTGTTCCGGGGAGGGTCTACGAAACAAGGCTCGAGCAAAGAGGCCGAGAATACAGAAAGTGTTGTCGGTGAGTGGGAAAACGCAAAGCCAACGCTGCAATATGCTTGTTGGCGCGACCCGTGGTGCACCATGGAACAGGCTGGCGAAACTCCGGCTGTGAGGAATTGGTGGGCATAATTGTCGGTGCATCACGGGATGCAGATGGGGCGATCCTTTCCCTGTTGCGTTGTAGGGTAGCGTCTGAGAAGCTATTCAGTGTGGACCTTCGGGCGTGATGGGACTGGGGAGTAGCATATCTTCAGGGGCATGGAAGAACAGCGTCATTGGAAATGAAAGAGGCAAGCCTGTAGCCTGATGTGTATGAGAGAGAAATAAATCAGTGTGAAACAGCCAGGTAGCCACATTTCTTTAACAGTTAATAAATTCTATTAATTTGTAGAGGAGTAGCCACTGGAAGAGCCCTGCTGGATTAGGCCCATCCAGTCCAGCAGCCTGTTACGTCAGTGGCCAACCAAATGCCCTAATGGGAAGCCCACAAGCAGGACCCGAGCGCAAGAGCGCTCTGGCCTCCTGCAGTTTCCAGCAGCTGGCATTCAGAAACATGCTGCCTCCAACAGTGCAGGTAAAACATAGCTATCGTGGCTAGTAGTCAGGCGTTGATAGCCTTACCTGTCAAGAATTTGGCTGATCCTCTTCTAAAGCCATCCAAGTTGGTGGCCTTCACTGTGTCTTGTGGGAGCGAATCCCACAGTTTTAACTATACACTGTGTGAGGAAATACTTCCTTTTGTCTGTCCTGAATCCCTCACTGGGTTAAGTCTGTTTCAGAAAAAACAACGAAAAGACTTGTGGCTCCTAAAAGACTTAACAGGTTTTTTTTTGTGTGGCATGAGTTTTTAGGGATATGAAAGGATGTGATGGTCACTAGTGCATGAAAGCTAAAGTCACAATTCATCTGACGTGTGTTTTTAAATTGTTATAACCCACCCTGGGATCTCATGGTGAAGGGTGAGTAAGAAATCTAATAAGGTGGGCCTAGGACTCTTTGTTGATTTTATTGTAATTAAATATTTGATTTTTATAACATTTTAAAACAAAGTCAATATAAGAAGAGCGCTGCTGGATCAAGCCAAAGCCTGTCTATTCCAGCATCCTGATTCACAGTGGCCAATTAAATGTCTATGGCAAACCCGCAAGCAGGACCGGCGTGTAACAACACTAACCCCACTTGCGATTCCCAGTACCGCGTGCCTGTTGCTTGTCAGTTATCCCAGTGCCTTTGCACTCTTTGGCCAGAATGAAAAGCCAGCGCTGTATGTTGATTGCATCTTTTAATCTCCAGTCAGCTATGAAACACTACTTGATGTTGGGCCAGTCACAGCGGGCTTTACCTACTGTGCTAGGCTGTTGTATTGGAATGGTTTTTAACATGTTTTTAAAGTTTTTTAAAAATGTTTAAAGCCGTTTTGTTTTAAAGATTTTTAAAAGTACATATTTTCTTTTTAATTATGTTTTTAATGTTTTATCGCTTGTTTGCTGCCCTGGTCTTCTGGGAGGACGGGTGGATTATATGTTTTATAAATAAAACAACCAGGTGTTGGTGATGGAAGAGCCATGTAAAGCACCTTGAGCACTTTTGATTCATGCTGAAAAAAGCTGAATCAGATTTTGCAGTTGTGTACAATAATTGTCTGTGTGGTTTCCTTTGTATTTTTACAAGTAAAATGCCTAGATTTTCTCTCTCTCTCTCTTAATGAAAATTGAACATAGTCCTTGGAATAAGTTGCGGAATTCCCTTCCCTCAGAGGTGCATTTAGCACCTTCATTATGTAGTTTTTGTCATATAGTGAAGGCACACCTCTTTATCCTGGCCTTTGACACTTCAGATATATATATTTAGGACCCACCCCAATCTCTAAATTGTAATCTGTTTTGTTTTTAATGTGTTTTTAAATTGTTGTAACCCACATTGGGATTTCATGGTGAAGGGTGAGTAAGAAATATAAGAAATCATTATCTTCCTGAGGAGGCCAGGCTCCTTTGGTGTTTTTTTTAATTAATTTTTTTATTTGCAAATTTAACAATGAAAGAAAAAGAAGACAAAGAAAAACATAATAAAATGAAATAAGATACCTAAAAATATTAAAGTTATAAAAATAAAGTAAAGACAAAGAAATATATGAATACTAATAACAATAAACCCCTTTCAGTTTACATTAAAGATGCAATAACCATCAGTACATGCATCTTGAGTTAAGCATATAAATTAATATAAGCCCTCCAGAGATCCAAATAGGTATCCACTCGAAATTGACGTATATGAAATGTGTTCCAGGGTACCCAGAGCAGTGAGGTCCTCAGTCCATTGGATAATAGATGGTGGGTATTTATCCTTCCAGGCTGGAAGTATAAGCGTCTTAGCAACCCTAAGTCCACTTTTGTTGTCCTGTTAACCTCCTACAGGAAAATCTGCCAATATCAAGGGTTTCATCAGTACAAAATTAATAGAGATAACAGCTTTAGGCCAGAGAAAAATAAGTTACGGGACTAGCCCACATGGTATGCCTCAACAAGACCAGGCCCCCTAGTGATCACAGCCCTGGCGGGAAATCCTTAGTGTATTGAGAGTGGCTCAGTATACATCTCATAGTAAACCTTAATCTAATGCAGCCTTTTTTAACCTTTGTGTCCCCAGATTTTGCTGGACTACAATTCCATAATTCCTGACCATTGGCCATGCTGGCTGGGGCTGACGGGAACTGCAGTCCAGGAACATCTGGGGACCCGAAGGTTGGGAAAGGCAGATCCAGTGGCTTACCGTAAATGAGCCGCATGTTAGCTCTTGCTGCCTCATCATTCCCACTTTGCTCATCCCAAAGGCCCACCTAGTCTCGCATCCTGCTTCTAACAGTGGCCAGCCAGATGCTTTTGGGAAGGTGACAAGCAGGACATCAGCGCAATAGCTTTCTCCAAGTGTGAGGAACCTTTGGCCCTCCAGATGATGCTGAACTGCAACTCTCATCGCCCCTGACCACTGGCTGTGCTTGAACGAGCTAATAGGAATTGTAGTTCAGCAACACCTGGCTTACTGTTACGTTTGCATAGAGGTGTATACAGTTGCACTGTCAATATCTTGGACCCAATTTGTTTAAGGTTTTATTTATGTAGAAAATTTATAAATGGCTTGATTAAAAAAAAAATCTCCAGGCAGTGTATATGTATAAAATTATGCATAAAAAATGGCTAAAATTCATAAACCAATTAATAACAAATACACATAAATCATAATTCTTTTTGTTGTAGAATCTGTTTTGGAAAATTATGATGATTTTATTAAAACCAAGATAAAACAAATAAAACTTTAAGCCAAAGATAAATAACTTAACCTATCATGTGTCTGGATAGTCTTGCTGAAACAGAAAAGTTTTCAGCAGGTGTCTAAAACAATGTACTAAGGACACTTGCCTAATGTCAAGAGGCAGGGAGTTCCAGAGTACAGGCACTGCCTTGCTAAAGAAATGACTCCTTGCAAATGCAAAACAGACAGTGCATGGCTTACACTTGTAAAAGTGCAAGTTTGCAATCCTAAACTTCCGTACTAGGCAGTAAGTGCTATTGAACACAACATGACTTGTATCTGAGTAAGCATGCATTGGATTGTGCTTTCAAGGTGATAACCGGCACGTTGAATCAGGCTCAGAGGTGCAGGCTGAGAACCATAGTAGGTTGGAGAGCAGTGGAGTCACACCCTCTGAGCAGCAGGTCCCCGGCAGCAGCAGTTTTCTAGTCGAAGCAGGAATCTGAGTAGGGCCAGATAGGCAGACAGGGAGGTAGGCCCAAGTCATAAGCATCCCCCAGAATAAAACCATGATCCCCAGATTCCCAGCTTTCACTTTTTACAAAAAGAGTAAGTTTCTAGAAATCTGTAGAGGCAACGTGTGCAAACGCAATTCTTTTGTGTGTGTGTGTGTGTGTGTGTGTGAGAGAGAGAGAGAGAGAGAAACTAGCTGCTCCCTTTTTCAATATTGTTCTTTCCTCCTTCCTCACCAAAACATCCCTGCCGATGCTGATGATGCCAGTGGCATTATGATGAAGGGCGGATAGGAAACGGTATAAATCTCACACGTTTTTTCATTTACTAAAAGATTAATAGGCCACCATTCATCTTCTGTTGGTTTACAGCATAAAATCAATACAAGATACAGTAAAATGCTGTAAAAAGCACAGATGTACAAGGTCAAAATATGGAACCAGTGTGGTGCAGCGGTTAGTATGTTGGAGCAACTTGCTCTACAAGGGTTGAGAGCAGACTGAGGCCTTTTAAGCCTCTACCTCCAGATTACACCCTCCAGGCTCCACCTCCCTTGTAGAGAACTTCAGAGCCTTAAAGGGCCACCCCTCTGGACTGAAGAGTGACATTTCTCCTCTGTTCCATAGCCTCCATTCTGGTGTGCTCCCCATGCCGCTGGACTGGTGACATGTGGTGGGAGGCATCTGGTGCTTCTGGTTTGGGGGAAGGTGGCCATGAGGGTGCTGGCTCTGGCCTTATAGGCCCTGGTGGTGTGGGAGGTTCCTCCTGGGGCTCCTGTCCAACAGCGTCAGGTGTAATGGTCACACTATCTTCAGCAGTCAGCTCTGAGTCCTGACTCTGACCTGGCTACCCATCTGGTGCCCCTGCAACCTCCCAATTCCCTTTCCAGACCGCTGCTGGATTCAGGGGTCATGACAATAGTAGCCGTATCTGAAAATGGCTGCTCTGTACCAAAGGTAGGCCTTCTTGCTCCTGTCTAGCTATGCTGGAAACTGGAAAGAAACAAAAACAAACGATAGAGCTGACAGCCTGTTTTGTTGCCTTCCCTTTCCAGACGGCGACTTTGCTTGTCAGCCATGATTGTTCTGCCTCCAGGACTGACAGAGGAAGAGGAAGCTCTGCAGAAGAAATTTGCCAAGCTCAAGAAAAAGGTCAGACTCTTGTCAATGCCGTGGGGTGGATACCACTGTAGGCAGCCCAGGCCCAACAAAGGGCTTGTTGGGTCAGTGTACAAAGGTCCCTTACGCCAAGTCAAGGCCACTGGTCCTTCCAGCCCCATTCAGCGTGTCCAGTGGTCAGGCATAAGAACATAAGAGGAGTCCTGCTGAATGAAGCCAAAGGCCTATCTGTTCCAGCCTTCTGTCCTCACAGTGGCTAACTGGAAGCCTATGGGATGATGGGAGTTGTAGTCAGTGACATCTTGAGGGCCACAGGTTCACCTGTTGGTAGATCATGATAGGAGAAGATAGGGATTTCAGAAAGGGAGAGAAATTGGGCTGGAAATGTCACCTTAACTCTTTGTTGTTCTTCCTTTCCAGAAAAAGGCCCTCATGGCCTTGAAGAAGCAACAGAGTTCAACCAGCCAAGCTAGCCAGGGAGGAATTAAACGCTGTAAGTCAGGCATCCGTGAAGGAAGGTGATGGAGTGGAGTTGGGTGCAATACTGCCCAGGTCACCAACTCTTGGATGCTCTCTTCCTTTTTTTTTGTTTGACCCGCCCCCAGCCATCTCTGATCAGCCGGTAGTGGACACGGCCACAGCTACAGAGCAAGCAAAGATGCTGGTGAAAACGGGAGCCATCAGCGCCATTAAAGCTGAGAACAAGAACTCAGGGTTCAAGCGCTCTCGGACTCTGGAGGGAAAGCTGAAAGTAAGTGACCTGGTAGGCCACTGTGAGAACAGGATGCTGGACTAGATGGGCCACTGGCCTGATCCAGCAGGCTCTTCTTATGTTCTTATGTTCTTAAGTGGAGCTAAATGGGTGGACGTGCAACAGGGCCAGTGGAATATACCAGGAGGGTCATGCCCAGCATCTTCTTAACCTCTTGTGTGTCTTTAGGATCCTGAAAAAGGACCAGCCCCAACTTTCCAGCCTTTTCAGCGCAGCATCTCGGCAGATGACGATTCTCAAGAGGTACCAGGAACCTGGGTTCCCAGGGAGAGGAGTGGGTTGGATAGGCAATCCTGCCTGCTCCTCTGCCTTCACCGATTCACAGGATGCTCAAGTGCAGTGTGTGGTGTGTCTGCTTCTTTTATGGAGCTCCCCCCACTTTCCCCTTGTACCACTGATACATGCATTAAGGGAGGATCTGTGGGTTGTCAGTGCTGCGGTGGGCCCCTATGCACCTTAGGACAGTCTATCAAGATTCTCCAATGGATGTAGGCCACTCTGCACTGCGGGAGGACCTTGTTGTCCAAGTGTCTTGTCGGCTGCAACTGAGATCTCCAGGAGACCAGCTGAAATCAAACTCACTACCTTCATGTTCTACCTCCTTTAGCAGTGGCAGTATGTTTATCAATGCTAGTTTCTGGGAATCACAAGTGGGGAGAGTGGCTGTTGCGCTTAGGTCTTGCTTGTGGGCTTTGCATAGGCATCTGGTTGGCCACTGTGAGAACAGGATGCTGGACTGCATGGGCCACTGGCCAGATCCAGGAGTCAGGCTCTTATGATCCTAGGATGTGGCCAAGGGAGTCAGTGCTGTCCATGAGTGCCACCCAAACACCTTTTCAGTGCAACTTGGCCACCCAGCCATGCTTAAAACCTGTAACACGACATTGTGAAACAGATGAAGGGGGAAAATCCTAGACCGTAGCTAAAAGGGAAAGTGGCAGTGGGTTTTTTTTAGCAACCAGATATTCTGATTTCAACCCAGACAAAGCTGCTAGTTGCTAGTTTTACTCAAATCACTGATGTCTTTCTTTTTTAAAAAATGTTTTGTTTTTAGTCGCGGCGTCCCCAGAGGAAGTCCCTCTATGAAAGGTTGGTTCTAGTTGGTTTGGTTCATCATAAAATCAAGATTCGTCCTATCGATATTAAATTTGGCATGTAGAATCTGGCAAAATTCCAGCAAAATCCAGCAAATAATGGTCAGGTTGTGGCAATTTAATAAGTTTGCAATTGCTTTTTTGTGAACATTTTTGCACCCTCCCTTGTGGTTTAGTTGGTATGATGTATGCTGTAGGGGCCTAAGTGGTGAAAATCCCTGTACTATATTTTAAACGTTACACCATTTTAAAAGTGTCAACATCTTTCTGAATGAAGAAGGCAGTTTATACTACACATGTATCTTATTTATTTATTTACTTAGTTGCATACCACCTTTCCTCCAAGGAGTTCAAGATGGTGTGCAAACATGGTCCTCCCTCTCCCAATTTTTTCCTCACAACAACTCTGTGAGGTAGGTTCAGCTGAGAGACAGCAGCTGGCCCAATGTCACCCAGTGAGCTTCATGGCTAAGTGGGGATTTGAACCTTGGTCTGCCAGGTCCCAGTCCTACACTTTAACCACTACGCCACACTATAGTGGCAAGTGCTGGCAGCCATGCCAAAGTTCACAGACACTGCTGCCAGCACTGCCAGTCATCCTATCCCCTGCAACAGGAATGGAGAACTGCGTCCCTCTGTTAGGCTGCAGATTTCATCAGCTCCAGCCAGCATGGCCAGTGAACAGAGATGGTGGAAGTTGTAGTTGAAGCAACATCTAGAGGGCAACCGGCTCCCTGTTCCTACTTTACAAGGCCAAGAAGTGACAGACTGCATATGCAGCCACACCCTCAGACAGGAGCATAGTCAGCTGCATAATGTGCTGCTACACTGCAGGTAGAGGTGCTTTAAACACTACCCCTTCAATGTTACGTATCTCTGTAGATAACCTCTCCTAATCGTTACTCCCATACGAACCTCCCCAAGCTCTGAGATTGCCATCAGAGGCCCAGCTTGTGCCTAAAGATATGAGAAACTGTTGGACGCTCGGGACAGGGCCTTCTCAGTGGTAGTCTCTGATGCAGGGGTTGGAAACCTTCAGCCCAAGGACCTCATTCCTTCATGGACAACCTTCTGAGGGCCAGAGGCAAAAGTGGGTGGAGCACAGGTGCGTCTACATTCCAGACACACACAGAAGTCAGAAGGGTCTGCACACACCCCTCCACAAAGACACGTCTCTCCATCCAGGCAAGTGTGAGGCATTATCACAGTTCAGGGACACACTCCAGCCTGGCAAAAGCACTCGAGCCATGTGTGGAGTGGGGTTGGTGAGGGCTGTGGCCTGAGGAAAGTCCTGAGGGCCAGATAAATGGCTGGGAGGCCACATTTGGGCCCCGGCCTTGAGGTTCCCCACCGCTGCGCTAATCTGGTGAACCCTCTTCCCAAGAGATATATGGTTGACTGCATCCATTTAAGCCTTCAGAAGGGTAGTGAAGATGTTTCTGTTTGAAATGACTTCAAATACTGATTATCTTGTTGAGGATGGTGCTGGTTTCTCAGCTTTTTGATGGACATCATGCTGCTTCCAATGGTGTTTTTAAATGGTTTATTAACAGCAGGCTGCTGTGGGTTTTTTGGTTGATCTTGACATTTTTTGTATTTGTAACTTATGTTGTATTATTGAAATTGTGATTTGATGGTTCATATTTGTTGGGCACCACCTTGTAAGGCAGCCTTTCCCAACCAGTGTGCCTCCAGATGTTATTGGACCACAATTCCCATCTTTCCTAACCATTGGCAGTGCTAGCTGAGGATGATGGGAGTTGTGGTCCAACAACGTCTGGAGACGCACTGGTTGGGAAAGGCTGTTGTAAGGACTCTGTCCTGAAAGGAAGCCTAAAAATATTTAAAATGGAAATAAATATGCCCTCCCTGTTCATACTTATTTCTAGCTTTGTGAGCTCCAGCAATCGCCTGCGGGATCCAGAGAAGGATCTGGAAGAGGGCAGGGATCCAGACAAAGAGTGGGACCAGGATGAAAACTTGCGCAGTTTCGAGTGGGACTATGACCGGGAACACAGCCGGGACAGGAGCAGGGACAGGGACCGCGACAGGGACCGGGACCGGGACAGGGACCGTGACAGGGACCGTGAGAGAGATGGCAGCTTTCGCCGTAAGGAATCCTTGGGATCTTCTAGAGAGGGCAGCAAGCATACAGTAGCTTCTGGGATAGAGCTGAAGTGATGGAATCATAGAGTTGGCAGGCACCTCCAAAGGTCCAATCCTGCAGATGATGCTGGAAATCCATGGCTACAGCATCCCTACTAGGTGGTCATCCAGCCTCTGCTTAAGAGGTTTTTAAGTCCTAGCGTCTCAGTGTGGATGGCAGGGTCCAGCCAGTTAGAAATGGATGTTATGATCTTATAGAAAGAGGCTGGCGTCAAGAGTTGAAGCTTCTGTGAGTAAGCTGTGAGGATAGTTAACGGAGAGAATTCTAAACAGGGAGAGACCAGATGGGAACTAGGGTTTGTGGAGTTCCTGGGCAGGGAGGTAAGATTTCAGAGGGATTTGGCATTTCAGAGGGCCTTGGGACAATGGGAATGATTCTGAGCGGTTTGTTTTCTTTTCCTTACCCAGGGTCAGATTCTTTTCCAGACCAGCGTGGCCCGCGCAAAGGGAATACGGTATACGTCTGTGGGACGGACATGAACCAGACCCTGCTGCATACCGCTTTCTCAGCCTTTGGAAACATCATTGATCTCTCCATGGACAATCCCCACAAGTGAGTGGTACAGAGGAGACAAGGTTGGCCCAAGATGTTCCTGTGCCAGAGGAAAAATAAAATAAAAATCCAAGTGACACCTCACTCCCACATGAATATAGCTCCATGGTGGAGCAGCTCCTTTGCATGCAGAAGGTCCCAGGTTCAATCCCTGGCATCTCCAAGTAGGGCTAGGAATGTTTCCAAACTGAAATCCTGGAGAGCCATAACCCGCAAATATACACGATACTGAGCTAGGTGGACCCACGATGTGATTTGGTATAAGGCAGTTTCCTATGTTCTCCTTTTCAGATTTCAAGTTAGCTTGTTTCAAACAAACCATAGTTAATGCTAACCATAGTTTGTCGATTCATAGACAATAGCAAACTGCCATTAACCAAAAGCAGAAGTGAGTGCTTCTGAACTCCTCCCCCTGGCTGTGTCGGTGGAAGGGATGGGGGGCACAGCAAGCAAGCCCAGGGCTCACCTGCATTCATTCCAGCTTATTCATGTCCAAACACAGCCAGAGAGTTCTGTACAGACTTGCCTGGGCTCCTTCAGGAGGAAGGGCGGGATATAAATTCAATTAATAATAATTAATAAAATAATAATTGGTGAGCACCTGATATATAACTAGTTCACGTGCTGCGAGTGAGGATAGATCTTGTGTTCATTGTTGGATTGTGTTTATTTTTCCACTGTCATAAAATGCTATGTTTGATGAGCAAGAGGGTGCGCCTAATCCATTTCCACTATCCTGAGGTTCCATACCAGTGGGAGGTTATCCTACCAACGTTATTTTGTCCATCCATCAACTTTAAATCTGTTTCCAGGATCAAGTTAATACAGATAATTATCTCTGTCCAGAACTGAGAAACAATTAGACATGTGCCACATCATATTGTTGTAGTGGATTTCCTGTACTGGCAAGGGGTTGGACTAGATGTTCTTTGAGGTTCCTTCCAACACTATGAATTTTGGTGTGTGAAGGAGGCTTGATCATTGCACCACCAGGTGTCAGATGCACTGTATGTTTCTTAAAGATCAGAAAAGGGGATGAAAGTACTTTCCTTGTTTGTTCATTGATCCAAAGTGAGAATTTGCCTTGTTTGTTACTTTACAGCCCTCAACTCCCGACTTTCCATTTTTACTTCTTGTTACATTCCCCACCTCTGCTCCTTGGTCCTCTAGCTCCATCACTCTCAGCCATCTGAAATTCTCTAGCTCCCTCAAAAAATATTTTGTTTATTTTTTTCCAACTTCCAACCCTTAGCCCTGGAAATGCCACCCAGAATTGCCTGCATGCTGCCGCCTCTCTCACTTCCTTCATGCTCCCCTTCTCTGTTGCTCCCTTTTAGATTGTAAGCTCCTCAGGGCAGGGACCTGTTATTCAATCGTTTGGAAAGAACTGTTGTGAGACCACCCATTGACCATAGTCCTCTGGGTGGTTTACAAAAATCAATAAAATACACAAATCAAAAACAGTCTTTGATACAAATATATATACATGAAGTGGCCCTTGTATCATCCAGTAAAACACCAATAAAAATGCCTTTTTCCAAAGAGCAGTCAAACACACTGGAAACGTTCCAGGCTTCAACCGTAACCCTTCTCTCTTCTAACCCTCAGCTGCGCTTTTGTAACCTACGAAAAGTTGGAGTCTGCGGATCAGGCCGTTGCAAAGGTATTGGCTACTGCTTTTTCCTCTGTGTTGCCTGAAATGTGTCTTAAGAAACAGCAGGGATGGGGTGATTAGTCCTCCTCAGAGCAGACCCATTGAAATCAATGGACTTAAGTGCTTCCCCAGCTTAGATTTTCACCTGAACCAGAGAAGTCCTACCATCCTCTTGCCCCACCTCTAAACCTTCTCCCTCCCAGCTATCCATACCGAGCATACTTAGTCTACATTGGGCTGCTTACGTCCTCCCCACGCCTTCGATTCCTCCCTCCCGCATATTTTTATACTTCTACAAACCTCTGTTTACCAGTACCTCCCTCTTCTGCATGGGTGGTGCAGTTTTGGCTCATGTAAGCCTTCGGGCTTAGGGCGGTATATAAATTAAATTAAATTAAATAAATAAATATAGATGATGAGAGAAAAGGGTAGGCTTTGGCAACAGTGCTCATGCCTAAACGTGAGAAATAGAGGGGATCGCCCTGAATGCCAGGTGTCGGGAACCTTTTTCAGACTGAGGAACACACTTCCTTCTGGGCAATCTTCCAGGGGCCACATGCCTGTGATGGGCGGGGCCAGAGGCAAAAGTGGGCAGTGCTACAAATGTAAATTTTACCCCTGTACAGGACAAGACAGCCCCCTTCTCTGTCCTCCTTCAAGGCAAGCAAAAGGGGCATTGTTGAGAGTTCAAGGATACATGCCAGCCAGGCAAAAACACTCAAAGAGGGTGGAAAGTAGGCCTGGGGAGAGGGGGGTGTAGCTGAGGAGGTGGTATAGTCTATCGAACGTCTTGAGAGCCGCACTTGGCCTGAGGTTCCCCACCCCTGCTGTACACACTTACTGGGAGTGAGCCTCCGTGGACACAATGACCGTCCTTCTGAATAAAGGTTTCACAGTTCATTAGGTCTTGTTAGTCATAGGGACATAGAAACTGCCTTCTACCGAGTCCGATCACTGCTCCATCTAGCCCAGTAGTCTACACTGACTGGCAGCGGCTCTCTAAGGTTTCAGGCAAATATCTCTCCCACCCCTACCTGGAGATGCCGATTATTGAACTTGGCAGCTTCTGCACACAAGGCAAATGCTCTACCACGGAGTGACGGCTCTTCCCCATACAGCGCTTCAGAACTGTCTGGGCCATTGAGCAATTTCCGTAGAAATTACTTAGGCTCTCCCCTGTCTACTTACAGCTCAATGAAACTGTTGTGGAGAATGTACAGCTGAAGGTCAGCATTGCCCGCAAACAGCCCATGCTGGATGTAGCCCTTGGCAAATCTGTGTGGGGACTTTTGGGTAAGTACTTGGGATGTTGGAAAGGGGTCTATAATAATACTAATAATAATAAAATAAAATTTAATTTTTGAGTCGCCTGTCTGTCCAGGTCAACGGACACTCTAGGCGACGTACAATAATAAAAGACAAAATAGACATAATATACATATCAGAACAAAGCATAATTAATCTAAAATCAACCTTCAGTTAATACAGCATAAAACTAATCCATCCCAATCCTATAGGCCTGCCTGAAAAGCCAGGTCTTTAGTGCTTGGTGAAAACCTATCAGGGAGGGAGCATGTCTAAGATCAAAAGGAAGGGAGTTCCAGAGGGTGGGGGCCACAGTCGAAAATGCCCCCTCTCTGGTCCGCACCAGCCTCGCTGTTTTCACCGGCGGAACCAAGAGAAGGTCTTGTGTGGCTGATCTCATCAGGCGGCATACTTGGTGATTCTGGAGGCGCTCCTTCAGATAAACTGGGCCGAAACCGTATAGGGTTTTAAAGGTCAACACCAACACCTTGAATTGGGCCCGGTAGACAACTGGTAGCCAGTGAAGATCTATTAACACTGGAGTGATATGATCACAGCGACGGCTATGCTTAATCAAGCACGCCGCCGCATTCTGTACCAGCTGTAACTTCCAGACCATTTTCAAGGGTAACCCCACGTAGAGCGCATTGCAGTAGTCTAAGCGGGAGGAGACCAGGGCATGTATCACCTGAGGGAGCAGGTGAACAGGAAGATAGGGACGCAGTCTCCGTATCAGATGTAATTGATACCAAGCTGCCTGGCTCACTGCCAAAACCTGAGCCTCCATGGACAGCTGGGAGTCAAGAATGACCCCGAGGCTGCGGACCTGGTCCTTCAGGGGTAAACTCACCCCATTAAGCACCAATAAGTCTAGAGTGGATGGGGGTGTGGGGAGGAACTTCAAGACTCTGTGAAGTTGTTTGGAGGGGGTATAGAGCTATGGAGGTCAGGGAGCCCCAAAAAATCTGTGTCTTGTGAGACAAGAATCAGATCCAAAGAGGAAGAGGGATCCATCAGGTTCCCAGGAAAAAGGCAAGGGTGAGAGCTAGTAACACCTGGTTGGCCACTGTGAGAACAGGATGCTGGACTAGATGGGCCACTGGCCTGATCCAGCAGGCTCTTCTTATGTTCTTATGTTCTTAACAGGAACCAGCAAATTTCACTCTAATAGTATAGCTCAGAGTCTGGCAAAAAAGGGACAAAGATCAATTTACGTCTCCAAAACATTCCTGTCGCTTAAATGGGTTTGGTGGCTATATGGCCTCTTTGAGTAGGACCTGGCAGTCTACCACCAAATGCACCACAGTTGGTGTGTTTATTGTCCTCGGTGGTCAAGCTGGGTGGGGTGGGAGAAGCTAGACATCTTTCTCTTGCTGGGATCATTGATGTGCTCCTCACCTCTTCAGCTGTGAAGAATAGTATCAATGGCTCTCACCGTGACAAGCGATCCCAGGTTGGCTACAATGAAGATCTCTTCTGAGGCCTGTGAGACAATCCCCGTTTGAGCAGTGGGGCGTTGTTGATTTTGCTCAGTTTAACTAAGGTGTCCAAATAAATGTTGTCTGTTTTTATCATTTGGTACTGTGGTGATTTAAGGATGCATCTTGAAAAGGTACCACACGTCCTCTCTCCAGTGCCTTCTCTATCATATTTGGATTTACAAACTTGCCTGTGCAAGGGAAAAAACTTGGTTCTATAATGCACCTTCCCACTTGATTAGGAAGGTGTAGTAAGATGACAGTTGTGTTGGCCACATCTTAGATAGCTTTAAAAGAGGCTTAAACAAATTTGTGGAGGATTGGGGCTATTAGTCATGATGGCTATATGGAACCTCCAGAGCCAGAAGCAGTATACCTCTAAATCAGGGGTGGGGAACCTTTTTCAGCCCAAGGGCTGCATTCCCTCATTGACAACCTTCCAGAGGCCGCATGCCAGTGGTGGTTGGGGCTAGAGGCTAACGTGAGTGAAGCAACAAGTACAATTCTTTCTACAGTAGGCTACATTCCTGCCAACACGTAAGTTAGAGGTTTCTACAGGTGCACACACATATATCCTCCATACAGGCAAGCAAGGCATTATCACAGCTCTCAAGGACACATCCCAGCCAGACGCTCAAAAAAGGTGTAGAATAAGGCTGGTAAAGGGTACGGTGTCAGGCAAGTCCCAAAGGACATATAGAGAGGCCTGGAGGGCTGCATTTGGTCCCCGGGAGAGGTTCCCCACTGCTGCTCTAAATGCCAGTTGTTGGGAAACAAGAACAGTAGAAGGCTATTATACTCATGATCAGCTTCCCAAAGGCATCTGGTTGGCTGCTGTGGGAAGCAGGATGTTGGGGTAGATAAGACCTTCAGTTTGATCCATCAGGGCTCTTTTTACATTCTTATGTAGGAAGGCTAGCAAGAAAGGGCTAAAGCAGGTGTGGGGAACCTTTGCCCCCCCAGGTAGTGCTGAACATCAACTCCCATAATCCCTGACCACTGGCTATGCTTGCTGGGGCTGATGGGAATTGTAGTCCAACAACATCTGGATGGGCAAAGGTTCCCCATCCCTATACTAAAGGGCTAGGGTTGCCAGGTTGCATCATGGAGATACATTTCCTTCTAACAGTGCTGTGGCTGCAGCCTCCTTCATTGCTATAGCGCTGTTAGGTCAGTGGCAGGTGGTGCCTCCATGTCAGCAGAGCAGTGGAATCCGCTCCAGGTTTTAGTCCAAGCTGTCGAGGAATTGTCCAAGGTGCTGAAACCTATTCCCAAAAGTTCAGGCTAAAACCCAGAGCAGATTCTACTTGCCCCACTGACATGGAGCCAGCGGCCATCACTGTGTTAGGTAGACATCCAGGTTGTGACCTGGTCACTCTAGTTTAGCGCAACTTGTTTGAGGTGTGCTTAAAGATGCTTCTAAATTATCTGGTCGTTGTTTCCAGAGGAGAAACCAATACATTAGGAGTTCTCTGTTTTGTTTGTTTCTGAACTTTGCAGGGTGCTCTGTGTGTACATGAGAGTAGCTGATCAGGAAGTAGGCATGGGCCAGTGTTCCTCATAGCTCCTTATCCTTCTTCTATAACTAGCAGCAGCAAAATACCTTAAATCTAGTATTACAGCAGATTTCACTGATTTGATTTAGAGAAGCCTGGAATCCATGCACCACCTGGATTCTAAAAAGGGAGAAAGGAATGGGAAGTGAGGAATACCCTGCCTTGGATCAAAGAAGAAATCAAGAGAATCTTCATCCAATTGACCACAGAAAGTATGCATTGGTAATACAGAAGGTGGGGGGTGGACTGAAAGTCGTGGCAGTCACTCTCTTGTGTTGAAGGTATGACCAGATACAGTAGGGGCCCCTTTTTGGCGTTCTGTTAATAGGGTGATCAGCTGGAGGGGGGGCTGGAGCTCCCCACACTCCCCTGCTACAGCCAATCTCCTCTTCCGGCGCAATCAGACTCCCTCTTGAGCTGATCCTGCCGGAGGAGGGGAAGATCGGCTGTAGCACGCTACAGCTGATCTTATCCTCCTCGGGGGTGGTCAGACTAGCGCACTCTAACTGATCGCACCCGAGCAGGGAAATCAGCTGTAGCTTGCTACAGCCGATCTTCTCTTCCGGCGCGATCAGACTCCCGCTCAAGCTGATTGCGCCCAAGGGGAAGATCTGATCTCCTCCTCCTCTGGTGCGATCAGTGGGTTAGGTTCCAGACCTCCGCCCTATAGCTCATCTGCTTTTTGGCAGTTTTTGCTTTGGGGGGGGGGGGTCTGGAACCTAACCTGCCGTATGTGTGGGGCCCTACTGTACTGTCCATACATTTCCCAAGTTTCTGTTTGCATAGAACATCCCAGGTCCCAGGTGGGGGGTGAGAAGAGCAAGCCTACAGGAAATTGAGTCCCTTCTCCTGCAGCTGTTCTGTGAGCCAGGGGAAGACTTGAGGTGGAAATCCCTGGTGTAGGAAGGGGAACATTCATGCCCAGGGATCATGGGACAGAACAGGTCTCATTTTTGGAAGCTTGCACCCAGGTACAGAAGGAAGAGAATGAAAGGAGACAAATCTAAAGGAAATTATGGATTTAATTGAGAAGTAATGCAAGGAGCACCAGCACCTGGTGACAGATGGACAGTGCAGGTGGCAGAGAACAACTATTAGGCATAACAGAGTACTAAGCAAGGGCCTCTATCTGGAGTGAGACAAACTACAAGCCCAGATTCAGACATAACTTTTAAGCCAAACCATACCTTTACCCTGTATAGCACAGCAACAGAAGGAAGCACAGCGGCTCTGGGAATCTGCACATTTGCAGAGTAGGGGTCTTGGAGAAGTCTGCTGTGAGCCGGCACAGGCAGAACAGGAAGCTGCCTTACAGTGAGTCAGACCGTTGGTCCATCTAGCTCAGTATGGTCTACACTGACTGGCAGTGGCTCCAGGATTTCAGGCAGGGGTCTCCCCCAGCCCTACCTGGAGATACTGGGGATTGAACCTGGGACCTTCTGCACGCAAGGCAGATGGTCTACCACTGAGCAACTGCCCTTCCCTGATATAGACAGATACAGACATTGCCTCCAGTCACATGCTCATTCAGCATTTATTCCCAATAGAATTTTGTTTTTGTAAGGCCAAGTATTATATGTAAAGAAAAAGAGGAAGGCCAAACAAGAGATGGATTGATTCCATAAAGGAAGCCACAGACCTGAACTTACAAGATCTGAGCGGGGTGGTTCATGACAGATGCTTTCAGAGGTTGCTGGTTCATAGGGTCGCCATAAGTTGTAATCAGCTTGAAGGCACATAACAAATTTAGAGTTGTTTTTTTTAACTTGTCTGTTTAACATTTCCTTTGTGAAGGTTAACTTATAACTTTTACATTGGGTGGGGCACTTTAACCTTGGCAGGGAGATGGCTAACTGATGGGCCATTAGCTGCATCATTGACTCTGCAAGGGAACAAACAGGGAAGCTGTGGAGAAGATAGAAAGTCCCCAAGTGATACAAGGCTGTAGAGGCGGCTGTGAGAGATGAGACTGCATGGCATGCCTTGAGTGGCACTATGTAGTCGCAAGTTGCTGCTTCGGCTGTTGATTTATCCTATGTGTGTGGCACACTATACCCTCCATATCTAAATAATAATGATGACCAAATGAATATTGTTAAAAACAATCAATGGAGTGGATGCACAGAGGGCTCAAAGTTAAAACACATATACAGAGTGTGACAAAGTTCCACAGGCACACAAAGCTTCTAAAGGCAGCAGTGCCACTTCTAATGCCTTGCCATTGTGTAAAAGTGATTAATTACCTGGACAAGGAGAGAATTTGGGGGGAGGCAGCAAGTTGATGGGGGGGAGATGAAGACAATTGTGACTCAATAAGAACGTGGAAAAAAACCAAAATATAATGAAACACTCTGAAATCACAAAATTATCTAGGTCTAGACCATGACACCAATTATGACAAAAAATCAGCAACCTCCAATAGCATCTGTCTTGAACCACCCTGTGCAGATTTTGTAAGTTCAGGTCTGTGGCTTCCTTTATGGAATCAATCCATCTCTTGTTTGGCCTTCCTCTTTTTCTGCTTCCTTCTGTTTTCCCAGCATTTTCTAGTGAATCATGTCTTCTCATGATGTGTCCAAAGTATTATGATTCTACAATAACAATGAATAAATAGACTGAAACCACATAAAAAGATCTGGACTCTGACAGTACATACATATAACTCCACCACAGCATACAGTGAGACAGACTGCATTGGGTAGAAATCACAATGGAATGGAATTGGCCCAGGTTAGGATAAATAATGGACATTCTTAACTTGCTACAGCTCTACTTGTGAGCCACTGTTTGGCCAGCTAGCCATGCTAACGGCATGCTACTACAAGATGACATTGTGAAACAGACTGAAACCTAGATCCCACAAGATCTTTAGTGAAATGTCTGCATCCTTTAAAAACAATGTTTTAACATGTTCAGGTTGATCAGATTGTGTGATCTAGCCAGCCTTTCCCAAACTTTGGGTCCCCCAATGTTGCTGGACTACAACTCCTATAATTCCTGACCATTGGCCATGCTGGCTGGGGCTGATGGGACTTGTAGTCCAACGATGTCTGGGACCCAAAGGTTGGGGAAAGCTGAGTAGACACTTCTTTTAGAAAGAGAAAGAGAGGAAAGAAGAAAGCTGATATTGTGAGGGTGCTGAATTCTGTGCCAGATATAAACTCTGTGGAATATTCACCACTCTCCATGTGACACCAAGCTCCACTATCACAGAGTTCGAGACAAACAGAAGAGAGTTGCTTATCCTATTTTTTTTCATACAATGGCATTTAATACACAACTGTTAACTTTACAGGATCTGAAGATACCAGTTCTATTTACACAGAACATCCCACGTAGGGTGAAAAGAGCAAGTCTACAGGAAATCGAGTCCTTCTTCTTGCAGCTGTGCCCTGAGCCAGGGCAAGACTTTGAAAATGTTGATATGAAAATCCCTGGCGTGGGAGGGGGACTGGTCGAGGTGACGTCTGTCATTTTCACACTCAGGCAGTCTCTTATTTTTGCAAACATCAACCACACCCCAGCTGATCACGCCCACCTGCAGAAAAAAGGAAGAGGCTGGGGTGAGAAACAGGACTCTTGAGGGCCTAGTGTAAACAAAGCATCATCAGCTAAGCTAAATATTAAATGGGTGCCATCTCTCCTGCCTTTTCAGCACCTACTGAAGACCTTCCCCATTCAACAAGCCTCTTTAAACAAGTGGAGATCTTTTCTGGTCTGAATCTCTATTGGAATTGTTTTTAGATGTTTTAATCGTTTTGCCACAAGCTCACCTGGATGTAACGCTGCCTTTTCGCAATGATGAGGGGACCACCAGAATCACCTGCGAGCAAAAGGAAGGAGAGTTATCAGAGGGGTGTATGAAGTTCAGGTTTGAAACTGGAAAGTGCGTTGGAAGTCAGGACTTGGAACCGTCATGCAGACTTCTAGGAACATTTTGATCGCTGGTGCACTTTTTATTGTGTAATTTACACGAGTAACAGGGATGTATTTAAAGTACACTGTCACAAATGTTAACCTATACAACATCACATTTACCATTTTCCTTCTGGAAACAAAAAACCACCAGGGCCGACATGTACCCCAGAAATTATGTTGTACTCAATATTCACGGAGGAACCGTATGATGAAGAACCAAAAATTTTAGAATATGAGGGGAAAGCTACTCTTAACATACTTGGAAGAAACAAATCACCAGGAATAGATGGCATACCAATAGAGTTGCTACAAGTTACTGAGACTGAACCTGTCCAACCTTTGACAAGAATTTGTCAAATATGGAAAACTAAACAATGGCCCACAGACTGGAAGCGTTCAATATACCAATTCCAAAGAAAGGGGATCCCAGGGAATGCAGTAATTATCAAACTATTGCCTTAATATCCCGTGCAAGTAAAGTAATGCTCAAGATTCTACAACAAAGGCTCTTATATGGAGCGAGAAAAGCCAGATGTCCAAGCTGGATTTAGAAAAGAGGTACCAGAGATCTTTATTGAGCATTTATTCCAATTTGTTGGTGTGGAGGTTATATGACAATGAGCATTCATCCCAGTTTGCTTGCACCACACTTTTGTTGCATTTCCCCATCATGTTCCCACCCACAGAAACTTTGTTTGCTTTTTAATAGAAAGTGGATTTGTTGCACCAGAGTACTTCAGTGGCACAAACCTAAATTTCCGGCATGTGACTGAATCCCTCCTGCAAAATTACAGTTTGGAAGTGACCGTCTTCCACTGTGAGAAAAAGATGAAGGAGAGGGAGGGTGCAAGGCTGGTAAGCGATGTGCTTGAGACATGGCCATGCGGGGTCATGGCAGCAGAGGCTTTCCTGCTGGTTTTGTCATGGTGGGAAATGCTTTTGGTTGGAGGGGGAGAGCAGAGTATCAGGTGGACTTGGGAGAAAAAGGGAGGGGGGAACCCCGAAGAGAGGAGCTGGAGGGTGGGAGAAGCCACAGCAAAGCAGCATAATTGGGCACATTTCTATAGGCAACCGGCTGCCATTGGATGCAAAGGATGCTTCTTTCATCATCTCTGCACGGAGTGGGGGACACGGGCCAAAGGTCTCCTGGGTACTTCCCTCTGCAGTGAACAGTCCCTACAGGATGGGCAGGGGAGTGCCAGGGCTGACCCATGATATTTTGCTGCCTGTAGCAAAGGACAAAATGGCACCCCCTCCCATTCCATGTACAGAAGCCGACCAAACTGCTGGTTGAATTTTACTTCAACACTGGCAATGGGACAGCATCTTCCAACACATTAGAGGGCAGCCGGTGGCTTCTACAGGAGGAAGCAGAGGCGAGAAAACCAGAGGGGTATCCTTGCTGGGCAATTACTGTCTGGAGGTCTCTTTGGGGAAGAAATGGGCCTTCTACAGCGCAAAAGAGACCCTAGTACGGCTGCCAGCATATCTTCCTGTGAATGCAGCCCTAGCGTGGAACATGAGGCCAGCATGTGGGCGCGCATGCACACACACACACACACACACACACACACAGAGATCTGGCTGTGACCCTGGTTTCTGGGTGTCCTCAGACGAGGAAAGCAGGAATAGGGACAAGGCTGCCGCGCCTCACCTTTGCACGTATTGGGGTCCACTTGAGGGTCAACGCCCCCTGTGCAGAGGAAGCGTTCCGTCACCACCTGTGAGACGTCCGTGACATTTTTGTACTGGATGGCTTTCTTGGCATCTGCCTCACAACCCATTTTCTAAGGCGAGAGACAGAAAGGTGGGTTTACGGAGGCGACCTCTCAACACCAAATATCGCTAGGACCTAGTTCCCACTATACCTCTTCCCCCACCTGCAGTCTGATTACATGATGCTCTTCCTTTTTTAAAAAAAAGGCCATAGGACTAGCATGTCAGAGAGAAAGGCACATTAAATCCTGCTCTGTTACTTAATTTTCTTCCATGGAGTATTCAGTAATGTGAGCCACCACACGCAACCTGACATTTGGTCTGTCTAGCCAAGTAACTGCACTGTCTGCTGGCAGGATCCCTCGAGAGTCCCAGCTAGGGGTCTTCTTCATTGTCTCCCACCCGATCCTCTACCACCACCACCACCCTTTCCCCTTTGGCTTGAGCTGCTGAGGACTGAACCTGGGACCTTCAGCTACAGGCATATCCCTTCTGGCTGACACAGGCTCAGCTTCTCCAGTGAGCCCCTAATTAGGTGAACAGCAGGGGTGTGTGTGTGCTTTTAAACTAAATGATTATAAATACTTAACGGGGGCAAGTACCAGTTTGGATGGGGCATTCCTCCTGCTCTCTTACACAAGAGGGAATGCTTCTTTCAAGACAGAGCTACAGCTTATGTATGCATAATCTAAAAACAAGGTTTAGGAGTGCTTGCTTTCTCCAGAGCTATTGTTTTTATTCATAGGTAGATCTAAAAAATGGATTGACAATTAATAGAGTAACAAGGTGCCTTGCCAGGCTTTGGACTCCAACGGCCATCAGCGCCAGCCAGCACCATTATTGGTCAGGGATGATGGGAGGTGCAGTCCACAACTTCTGGAAGGCACCATCCTGGCTACCCCTAGTTTTTGTTTTATTTATTTGTTCCATTGCTGATATTCTACTTCTCTCTGCACATTATCAAGGAAGCTCACAAAAAAAGCCCATACCAGTAAACACCAACAAAATATCAATAAAAACATGCACAAGGCAAAAATAACAATGAAAGCAAAACCAGCAGCAATAAATTTTCAAAGCAGCAACCAGAAAAAGCCTGTTGAAATAAAACAGGCAAGCAGCAATGGGGCCAGATAAGCCTCTCTGGGGACGCCATTCCACATTTTGGGTAGCATGAGGCCACAGAAAAGGTGTTCTTCTCCCACATCCAACTGGGGTGGGAGAACTCTGAGAAGGCCTCAGAAGTGGCTTGTCATACAGCACAGCAGCCAATGTTGTGCCTTCTAGATGGGGGTTGGAGTACAACACCCATCCTCTCTGACCATTGGCCATGCTGACCATTGAGCATGTGGCTGAAGGGAGTTGGAGTCCAACAAGATCTTGGAGGGCGCCAGGCTAGCTACCTATGTCTTACAGAGATGTCCTGAGGATAAATGGGAGCCATTACTTGAGTTGCCCTTCTTATTTACTATGTCTAAGATGCCTACGTACTGCCAGTGGCCTTTGGCCCAAAGGGGTGTCCAGGTGCCATTCTCACCTTTTCGCCATTCTTGATCCGCACAGTTCTGCGAAGCAGCCCAGGCCTCTGTTCATTTTGGTGGGTACAGTCGGTCACAAAAAGCGAAGGGATGTTCCCAACCGTCAGGAGCAATTCCTCTGGAGAAAGCAAAGAACACAAAGTGATTGGCCGCTGTGGGAACAGGAGGCTGGGCTGGATGGGCCTTTGGCCTGAATGGCAGGGCTCTCCTTAGGCTCTTATGTGATGGGGGTGCACTGGACAGGCTAGGGAGAGGGTGCGGGTGGGTGGGTAAGGGGAACAGGGAGGCAACCCTGGGGGGCTCAGGATTTAAACCACTGGCGGCCAACTTTTATTATTTATTATTTGCATTTATTTATTTATATATACTGCCCCATAGCTGAACCTCTCTGGGCGGTTTACAACAATTAAAAACATTAAATACAAATATACAATTTTTTAAAACACATGCTAAAATGCCAGGGAGAAGAGGAAAGTCTTGACCTGGCGCCAAAAAGATAACAGTGTTGGCACCAGGTGCACCTCGTCAGGGAGATCATTTCATAATTTGGGGGCCACCACTGAGAAGGCCCTCTCCCTTGTTGCCACCCTCCAAACTTCCCTCGGAGTAGGCACCCGGAGGGGGGCCTTTGATGTTGAGCATAGTGTACGGGTGGGTTCGTGTTGGGAAAGGAGTTCCATCAGGTATTGTGGTCCCAAGCCATGTAAGGCTTTATAGGTCAAAACCAGCACCTTGAATCGGGCTCGGAAACATACAGGCAGCCAATGCAGCCAGGCCAGAATCCGTTTTCTATGTTCGAACCGTCTGGTCCCTGTTACCAATCTGGCTGCTGCATTTTGCACAAGCTGCAGTTTCCAAACCGTCTTCAAAGGCAGCCCCACGTAGAGTGCATTGCAGTAATCTAACTTGGAGGTTACCAGAGCATGGACAACTGAAGCCAGGTTATCCCTGTCCAAATAGGGGCGTAGCTGGGCCACCAACCGGAGTTGGTAGAAGGCACTCCATGCCACCGAGGCTACCTGAGCCTCAAGTAACACAGATGGTTCTAGGAGAACCCCCAAGCTACGAACCTGCTCCTTCAGGGGGAGTGCAACCCCATCCAGGACACGTTGGACATCTACCATCCGGTCAGAAGAACCACCCACTAACAGCATCTCAGTCTTGTCTGGATTGAGCTTCAGTTTATTAGCCCTCATCCAGTCCATTGGCACAGCCAGGCACCAATTCAGTACACTGACAGCCTCACCTGAAGGAGATGAGAAGGAGAAATAGAGCTGTGTGTCATCAGCATACTGATGGCAACGCACTCCAAAGCTCCGTATGACTGCACCCAACGGTTTTATGTAGATGTTGAACAGCATGGGGGACAGAACTGACCCCTGCGGAACCCCATACTGGAGAGTCCAGGGTGCCGAGCAATGCTCCCCAAGCACCACCTTCTGGAGCCGACCCACCAAGTAGGAGCGAAACCACTGCCACACAGTCCCTCCCACTCCCAACTCAGCCAGTCTTCGCAGAAGGATCCCATGGTCGATGGTATGGAAAGCCGCTGAGAGATCAAGGAGAATCAACAGAGTCACACTCCCCCTGTGTCTCTCCCGACAGAGGTCTTCATACAGGGCATGCCAAAACCAGGCCTGAAACCCAACTGAAATGGATCCAGATAATCAGTCTCATCCAACTTTTGGGCAAGTCTGTCACAAGTCCAGTCAAAATAAGTATGAGACAGAACTTCTCCTGTGTGGGCTGCACTACGCTACATTGTAAGCACCCCCCTGTGTTGTTATGATGACTTTGGCTTTAGTCTACTGAGCCATGCAGTGTCGCCTGAGAAGGAAGCTGGGAGTGTAGATCTGACTCTGTGTCCCAGCAACCAGCTCCTGGACTTTTCTGCTCCTGTCTAGGTATGCTGCAAGGTCTGCTGCCTGTGTTACTTGCAGCTCTTCTGCTATGGGTTGGCCACTCACGACAATAGACTGGCTCTTACCATGATCCTTGCAGGTGGTCTGTGGATGGGGCTTCCTCAGAGCCCGGGTGGCTCCTGCTGTACACGGCAGGCAGATTGACCTGTGGAGGGAGAGCACCAGAGAGAAGTGAGCACAGCACCATCATCTGCCCTGGCTGGAGAGGGGACCAGGGATCCTTGAATGATGGAGAATTTTTTATATACAAACAATAAGCAAACTATATTCTTTTATAAAGCTATAAAGGTTTATAATATTTTACTAGTTTAGTAGCCAGCCAGAACCTTTTTCTTTTCAGAGCTGTCTTCCCTGACTGTGCTGAGATGTATAGTACAACTTGAACTCTATAAGATAACACTGAACAGACACTGAACATTCCTGAACTCTCCAAGACGTAGAAAGGATTGCATTCACTGAAATGCTTAGCTCATAGCCTAAATGTACTGGTATGTGAAGTGCTAGAACATAATGCAATGCCAATGCAATGCCTATGCATTATCTATGTAATACTTATATAATGCCCATGCAATGCCTATGTAATACTGATGTGTAAACTCCTGATTCATTAATGCTAAAGTCTTTGTCCTGGAAGGTATAAAAGACCCAGAAAAATAATGCCAAGACACAGTTCTCCACTCACTCAGAAGGACACTGACCAAGTGTATGCTTGTCATCCAATAAAGGCCTAACTTTGCTGCAAGCCTGTCTTCAATTTCATCTAGGAGCCCCGGTCCAACGGATCCCAGAATTCCCCATCATGAACTGGTCACAGAAGGATGGGCTATAGATGCCTATGAAGACCACTGGTCCATTTTACCCAATTTTGCCTAGTCTAAGAGGCAGCAACTTTCAAAGGTCCCAGATAAGAAACTTGCCTAGCTCTACTTGGATATGCCAAGGGGACTTCAGAAATGAGAAGCACGTGCTCTCCCACTGAGCTATGGTTATAGGGAGATGACCAGAAATCATAATGAAGGCTGGCTGGGAATGCAACAATACACTTCACAGAAAATGCTAGTCCTTAAACCCAGACGTGTTTTGCCTGTTATGTTTTAAAGCATACATCCACACCACTGAGAACTAGTAGCTTGCTTTTAAAAATAAAAATAAAAACACAGATGATTCAAGATGCTATACCAGATATTCCAACTATGTTGTAAACTTGCAACGGGACTAGAAGTTTGCCTATAGCTGCCCCTAAAAATCACTTTGGCCTAGAACCTGGATTCTTCATTCAGGAGCACATGTGTGATTCCCCACTTTATGTGGAGTCAAATAGAAAATTCTTTAGTTCTTCCTTCATCTCACCTTGCTAAGGGAGAGAATGCAATTTTTTGGTCAAGTTTCACCAGGGCAACGTCATAATCATAGAATTCAGGGATTCCACGATCTCGTAGCTTCCCAATAGTATACTGTGGGTGGGATCGGAGGGCAGCCACCCCGAAGCGCTTATTTCCTAGACAGAGAAAATAAGAATAAAATGCAGAGTTCCAGGAAACATCTACAGAGACTAGCAAGGCAGCTGTGCTTATCTCCAGCTGACAAAAAGCATCACCTGCTGATTTCCACTTATCCACCTCCTGTCAGAGGCACAAGAAAAGGCCATGCCAGTTTTTCTTTTTGGGAACCTTATTCTTTCCCAGTACTTGTTTTTTCTTTTCCGGAAAAAATGAGGTGTACCAGTACTTGTATCTTGATAAAAGTGCCTTGTGTCCCAGAACAATATGGTTGACAACGAGCAGCAAACAGGAAAAAAGATGACTGTGCACCATACCAGTGCGTACTGTCACAGAACAAGCACTGCTCCTTTCCATTGTGAGAGAATTTGGCTTACCTACGTTGACAGTGATCTCTTCAGCTTTGTCGTCTATGGTGAAGCAATGGGCTGCTGTCAAGATGTAATACTCAGAAACAAGGGCTCCTTTGCAGCGTTCAAATCCCTTTCCAGCACGCTTTGGTTTGGAAGAAAAGAGTGGCATGTATAGTTAAGAGAATCAAAACAAAACAAACCAAGAGGTGTGTCCCAACAAATTGAAAAGTGAAGGAAAAAGAATTGGGAACCAGAAAAAAAAACTAGAGACTGCCAATAATGAAGGTGTGGATACTTAGCAGAAAATGATTTTGAAAAGGAATGTATCAGTATCACAGCTGATTAATCAAAAGTAGATGTAATCAATATATAGAACAACAACTGTTATGGTAAAATACCACAAATACATAACCAATACAAAAACAGCTTATAAACTGAAATACCTAAACATGTGACCAAACGCATTTCGACATGGTCTTCTTCAGTGGTCAACACATGCATGAAAAACTACTACATAGTTCAACATTAAATATGACAATGTAATTCAAGGTGCAGCTCCTGCAGAAATAAAAAATGTAGGATTTACATACTGGAAATATACTATTGATCCAAATAAAAAGTCTAGATATTCCTTACTCACCTTGTAAATCTAGAGCTATAGTTTGCTTGTTCTCAAATTCTGTGGACGTTACAGGACTATCCCTTCAGTTAGAACCTAATATAAAAAATAACAACTTCATACATGTTCATACACGTTGTTCATACATGTGTTGACAACTGAAGAAGACCATGTCGAAACACGTTTGGTCACATGTTTAGGTATTTCAGTTTATAAGCTCTTTTTGTATTGGTTATGTATTTGTAATATTTTACCTTAACAGTTGTTGTATATATTGATTACATCTACTTTTGATTAATCAGCAGTGATAGTGATATATTTCTTTTCAAAATCATTTTCTACTAAGTATCCACACCATTATTGGCAGTTTCTATTTTTTTTCTAGTTAAGAGAGACACTCGGACAACTCACAGCACAATCCTATGCATGTTTAGTTAGAAGCAAGTCCCGCTGTGGTTCTGTGGGGTTTATTTTACAAAAGTCTGTATAGGATTGCAACCTGAGAGACCTTGGATTAGGCGGTCATCTGGCTTGGTGCCTGGATTTCTCTGCCTTTAATAGCAGCACCACAGGCAGAAATCCAACTAATGAATCTTTTGCTATCATAGAGAATCACGGATGGAGAAACTACCTATTAAATTTTTGTCAGCTGTTGAAAAAACCTGCCCCTCCAAATATGTGAGAATCCTCATATTGGCTTATTGAATAGTATGAACTTTATATTACTGCCCTGGGTGGAAATCAATCCTGCTGCCCCATGCCCACACGCCATATCTTGTGCAAGACTGGGGGGTGGGTATTATGTTATTTCCTCACGGTTTTCCTCATTGCATATGCTTTCCAGCACACCAAAAGTGAGTGGAGTCAACAATGGTAACTGTGCCCTCCATCCTGTCTCTTGAGGATTTCCTATACTGTCTGCTCACCTGTTGGGTTGTCTAGTTGGACTTACTCCCAGGTGTGTTGGACCGCTGCCTAAATCTAGGATTTTGGCCCTTCAACACAAAGGAGGAAGGGACATGCTTGAAAGATCCTGGCACTTATTCAGGATGTCCAAATATATAGCTGAGTGGAGCCTATGGGGGACCATAACTTGGCGGGAGAGTTTCCCTAGGATTCCTGCAGCAGCCTGGAATTTGGCATCTGATATGCAGACATTGGGATGATCAGAATCCGACTTCTTCCCCTTATGGCTGTGGAGTCCCCCATATAGTCTCAAAGGCCAAAAGATCTGGGTGGAGCTAAGTGTGCACATGTGTGGGCTTTTTATTCTCTGAACACACCTAGTCCCATTGTTCTTTGCACCTTACTCTTCATCAGCCAGAGGTTTGCAATTGACTTCTCTTGGTCCTAATCTGTCCCTTGGCTCCCGGGTAGTTCCCATGTTCCCACATGCCTTTCTCAAAAAGGAAACATCACAGGAGGAACGGGAGAAGAGAGATCAAGAAAAGAGATCAAATTATTGTCCAAGGAACAGAGAGAAGGGTTTTTTTTGTTTTAAGTGAGGGAACATTAAAAAAATAGAACTCCTATCTTGTATCTCAGGGTTGGGGACGTTCCAGCCCTCTAAATGTTGTTGGACCTGAACTCCCATCAGCCCCCAGTCAGCATGGCCAATGGCCATGGATAATGGAAAGGCCACATATTCCTCACCCCTGTTCTGTCTGAAGTGGTATGGTCCAGAATTCTACCATCTCTACCTATTATCTCATTCTGTATAATATGTAAATTTGGACCAAGAGACCTTGCAGGAGGTGGATGAAAATTAGGCCCTGTGGTTGCTAAGCAACCACAAGGCCCTTCCTATTTGAGAAGATCTGTCATTAGGCTACTATTGCAATTGTTTGAAAGATGTTTTTAAAGATGTTTGGTTTTTTAAATATATTTTTAAAGAAGTTCTGAGTGGTAGAGCATCTGTCTGGCAAGCAGAAGGTCCCAGGTTCAATCCCAACATCTCCAGTTAGGAATGGGAGAGAACCCTGCCTGGAACCTTGGAGAGCCACTGCCAGTCTGTGCAGACAATACTGAGCTAAATGGACCACTGGCCTGACTTAGTATAAGGCAGCCTCCTATGTTCCTATGTCTGCTGCCCTGGGCTACTTCTGGGAGGAAGGGTGGGCTATAAATTTAATAAATAAATAAATAAATAATAGCGATGGGGATGTCAGTGCCCCAGAATGCCCCATATCTCGGACAAACATCCTCTGTCTGTCCAGAGTATCTAGAAGCCATGAGCCCAAACCACATCTCCACCAAATCGCTACTAACGAAAGCAATTGTATTCAACTCCAATTTTGCTGATTAGGTTGAATCTTACCCTGATAACGATTGTGGCATACCAGGGATTCTTCTCTTGGTCATCTGCTCCTGTGTGTTCCTTGGCCAAGCCACACATAGATAAAGCTTGACTCTCATCTGAGAAAAAAAAGACATATAATTGTGAGTTCCCTAGAAAAAGATAGGGGCCTAGTGGGTGAAATAGAGGCAAAGGGGTAGGACCCCTGAGTTCCCCAGGGAGGGGAAGTGGATGGGACTGAAAAGAGGCAGCTGATAGCCCCAACCCCTCAGTTATAAAATGAATAAGTTGAGCCGGTGTTGAAGAGAGCTACATCACAGATAGGAAGGAGCCCTGGAGAGGAAATCCTGTGTGTTCTGGGAAAGAAAATTTTGAAGGTTCAGTAGGTAAGTGCTGAAATCACTGAAATGGAGGTTCATCTTACCAATCATTTCTTCAAAGGCATCCTTTACTTCACTGTAGTCCTTGAGTTTGAAGATATGTCTTTCACCAGGCTTCTGAGATGCCAAGTCATTCACATTACCCACGTTGATCGCACTTCCAATACCAAAGACGTAAACATCTAGGAACAAGAGGGGATGGAGGCAAGGGTGAGCGAGAGCCTCTAAGGTTCCCATATGAAAAAATCAGGAGCACATAACACGAGAGCAAGATGCCTTTGTGTGACCAGATAGTTCTTTCCACTGATAATCTGCTGTACATGGAAGTACCTTTGAAAGAAAACAATGGCCTGGGCTTTCAATCAGCATGGAAGCCAACTCCTTTCCCCACTGGGATCCCTGAGGGTACTGCATTCATCCATTAAATTCCTATGAAATGGACTGGCTGGCTGGCCTCCAATAGAACATCTGGATATGTGAACTAGCTGAGTAGCAGATCATCATAACAATGTTAGAGGAATCAAGGTGGATCAGACCAGACTAAAGGCTACCACAGGGATGTGGAACCTTTTTGGCTCCACAGACCAGATCCTTATCAGGATTGGCCTTGCAGGCCAAACTTTGACAGGTGGACAGGAACACTGCAGAAGAGCCATCATGATTCATAGCTACTAATAAACCTCCTCCATGAATTTGTCTAAACTCCTTTTTGTATTTTTTTATCGTTGCCCTGTACATGATTTTGTACATCCTGAATTGTTATAATCTTTACTATTTTTATCTGATACACATTGTATATTTACATATATTTTTATCTTCTGGTATTATAACAGTTCTATTACTTTATGGCATGCAGGCACGAGTTGTGTTCTCCCAAGCCAAATGCAGCCCCCTGCAATCCACACATGGGGCCTGCCACGTGCTTGAACAAACACACTCCACCCCTGCAAATGATCACAATGGGTATGACCAAAGCTAAAGTGCAGGCAAGATTTAAAAAGCAAACTATTCCCAAATGGTGGCCTGGGAGTAGGGATGGGGGCCCCCTTTAGTATTTTTTCCTCCCATTTCCCCATGGAGCCCATGCATCATCATGTCTTACCCAAGTAGTCATTACGAGGATCTTGCTGACTAGGCCTGATACGGAGGAATTCCTTAATACTGTTAATGACAGGAACTGGGGTCCCCCCCATGTTGTAATCACCTGGAAAGAGAGCAGAATTTGTGGGTATAAAGAGAGGCTTGAAGCTGGGAAGTACCTGCCTGCTTTTGGAGGGAAAGAAAAAGGCCATAACTGGGAGAGCCCATGTTGAGGCTAACAAAACTCCCCTTCTTCCAGCCTTGAGATTGTTAACAGGCCTCTAGGAAGCCCACAAGCAAGGCCAGAGGGCAACATGCACACACCACTATTTGTCCCAACATTTGGTACTCAGTAGTATACTGTTCTTATTAAATTGAAGGTTCTGTTTAACTGTTGTGGCTAAATGCCATTGCTTGGTACCATTTATGAGGAGAGACTGAAAGAACTGGGCATGTTTAGCCTGGAGAAGAGAAGGCTGAGGGGAGATATGATAGCATTCTTCAAGTACTTGAAAGGTTCCCACAAAGAAGAGAGCCAGGATCTCTTCTCAATCGTCCCAGAGTGCAGGACATGGAATAATGGGCTCAAGTTACAGGAAGCCAGATTTCAACTGAACATCAGAAAAAGCTTCCTAATGGTTAGAGCAGTACGACAATGGAACCTTTTACTGATGTATTTTTATATTTGTGTTTATTTTTTGTAAGCCGCCTTGAGGGCCTTTTGGCCAAAAGGCGGGGTAGAAATAAACAACAACAAAAACAACAACAACCTATTACCTAGGGAGGTGGTGGGCTCTCCAACACTGGAGGCATTCAAAAGGCAGCTGGACAGCCACCTGTCAGGTATGCTTTAAGTTGGATTCCTGCATTGAGCAGAGGGTTGGACTTGATGGCCTTACAGACCCCTTCCAACTCTGCTATTCTATGATTTTACAGGGAGTCTTTGCCTCCCAGCCAACTGATAGGAAAGGTGCTTTGTACATGATCCGGGACACTTTACCCTTAGGTCTTTTAAAAATAAACCAAAAATGTTGCTCCCTGGAGCAAGGGCTTTTTTTTCAACAATATGATCTGGGCTACATCCATGTTGTAGTCACCTGGCCATGTCACAGCACACATGCTAAGAGGCATTCAACCTCTTTGTGGACTCATTTTGCATTGAAAAGTGGGAAATACATTTCTTAAACAAATTACCAAGTAAATTTTTTTTAAAACAAAAGTAAGCAAATTGAGTGGGGAAAGACCACAGGTTGCATTTCCCTCCTTATGGTCTCACCATCAGTAAGGAGGATGATAACATGGCGAGTAGTGGTGGCAATAGGAGCAGGGTCCATCCCCTTGCTCTGTTCATCCACTTGCTGATTGATCATCATTGTATAGACAGCTTGCAGGCCTTTTCTGATGTTGGTTCCAGGCTTCAGCTTGTGTACTGCAGAAAAAAGAGCAACAGTTCATAGCAAACAGTGCACTACTTAGACAGCCAAGGAAAGTGGCCTTGGGGGCTGCCTGCTGAAAAAACAGGCCTCCGCAAGTGAGGATGGGCAAATCTGTCCCTCTCGGCTTCTCTCTATTGCTCATTTTTCCAATCTTCAGCTCAGTTTTTCACTATCACTTTGTACATTTAAAAAAAAGCCCTCATCAAAATTCATGAGCATTTTAGTATGAACTTCTCCTAATACAGTTATTTTTATTTATTTTTTTATTGCATTTATATCACACATTTCCTCCAAGGAGCTCAAAGTGACACACAAACATGGCTCCCCTTTCCCAATTTTATCTTCACAACACCCCTGTGAGATAGGTTAGGCTTAGAGACAGTGAGTGGCCTAAGGTCACCCAGTGAGCTTTATGGATGAGCAGGGATTTGGACCCTGGTCTCCCAGGTCCCAGTCCAACACTCTAACCACTACACCACACTGGCTAATGTACACATTTTTGTATGTAATTTCTCTTAATGTGCTGTTTTTCGCAGAGGAATTTTCCCTCATATAATGCATTTTCATATTTGTTTTTCACAAATATATGTATTTATATGCAAATTTTAATCTAGCATATGTATTTTGTAAATTTTACTTGGCTGGAAAACTGCACTGCAAAATTCAGGGAAGTGCAAATTTTGAAGGATGTTTGCACATATTGTCTTGGTTCACATATTGTTTTGGAAACAGCCTTTAAATGCAAACTGAATTGAATTTCTCCCCCATCTCTATCTATGGGTAACAAATATACCTGCCTCATCACCTTCATCCCAGCATCTTGGGTTTTGCCCAGAACACAAACTATGGGTGGAGAGAGTTCTCAACGGCAGCTCCCTCCTCTTTTACTCATAACAGCACCATTAAGCTGTGACATCCAGAAAACATTGCAGAGAAGCGCAGACTGACCCATTCCTCAGTGTTTCCCCTTCTCACCATGGAGACAAAGGACAAGTTACATTATTCAAACTTTTTTTAAAACAAGATTAATCTGGCCACTTTTATTTTGATGGAGAAGCAGTTGTGAAGCCCTGATCCAGAACAGCCTCCTGATCCAGTCTGGGATTCTTTGCTAGATCTGCTTGCCAAATATTCTCCCCCTCCTTGGACTGCCCTCTGCTCCCAAAAGATGCTGTAAACATTCTGCTTTAACACTGCACAAATCCTCCAGTCTCCCCTCTCTTGCCCAGCCCCATAACCATCTCCATAGCTGAGGTCAGGAAGGCACCTCACCGTCATATTTCATGGCCTCCAGCTGCTCGATCACCCAGGAGGCGTCGATGCTCTGCGGGTGGGTCGTACTCACAACCTCTTTGCTCTCAGTGGCAAAAGTGATGATGCCGTAACGGGGGTAGGTGTCATAGCTGGAGATCTACAAGAAGTGGCCACAGTGTCAAGAAGAAGAAGAACCGTCACTGCAGTTCTTTTCTCAAGCTGTACACCTTAAGGGCAATAAACTGCTTTTGTTGTGTTTCACCCATGGATCAACTAGAAACCATTTTGGAAGAGGGTAACTCAGGTTACAATCTTCCACCTCAATACAGCAATTATTCGGGGGTTGTGGGGGTGGTGCTACACAGCAAATGTTAATTCAAAGGACAGCCTTTCTGCTGTGTTCCTTCCAAGTCTGGAAGTTACTAGGGTATGTCTTCCCACCCAAAGTGTTGGGTTCTGCCTGTGATGTGCCAGGAGGAGACCTCAAACTAGGGCTTCCAACTGTCAGATACCAGTGTCTTTCCTCCGGCCCCTTTGTTTCCACAGCAAGTCTGGCCGGTGAAAATCTGTGCTTTGAGGGCACCATCTAGACTTAGTCTGTTAGTTGATCCCAAGGGCCAATCCTTGCCCACATGGCCCTATAAAGCCCTAGCCTCAGAAGTTACTCTCGCAGTCCAAGAGACCTGCCTGTTGTGTGTGAATGCTGTTTTAAGTGCCTGGCCCCTATCCATAATTGCTGCTTTGGGACTTGACCACCTACCTGGTCTCTTCTAGGCCTCTGAACCTTGACTGATGTCTTGGAACTCACCCCTCTGTTTTGGACCAGGTGCCTACTCCTGCTTCTGACCTACCTGAACTATCAGTAAGCTTCCCTTCCAAGCCCCAGAACCCATATGCCTGTACCATGCCTCTTGCCAAGGCCTGACACTGCCCATGGATCCTCCCCCCCATACCCATATTGCTTTGCGTCCCACATCCTAGAACTTTTTATTTCAAGAGTTGACAATCCTATTCAAAAGAGTAGACTTTATAATAGATCTCAACTTCTACACTGTTTCAGAGCTTGGAAAAGTTACTTTTTTTGAACTACAACTCCCATCAGCCCCATCCAGTGGCCATGTTGGCTGGGGCTGATGGGAGTTGTAGGTCAAAAAAGTAACTTTTCCAAGCTCTGCTCATACTGTTCTTCTCAGGGCAAGAGAGAGAAAGGAAGGTTTCTCATACCTTCTCAATGAACTTGATGGTCGCGTTCTGAGCTTTCTGGAATGTTGGCTGGCCAATGCTTCGGGAGGCATCAAGGACAATGTAGATGTTCATTGAGCCACCAGCCTCTATATGGATTCTACGCTTCTCTGTAGCAGCTGTGGGGAGAAAAGAACCTTAGTTTGGAGCAGATTTCCCAACCACATCCAGTTTCTACACTAGCTCCTCCTCCTATGGAATCCAGGGCTGTAAACACACTAGTCGCCAGAGCAAAGCGTTTCCATTAGCCACCCCTGGAGGGGGAATGGGTTGATCTGCCAATCAGTCGTGAAATCTCTTTGAAGCTGATTTTTTTTTAAAAAAACCACTCAAGCTGCTCCTACCAGCTTTTACAGTAAAAAGGGGTGGGGTTTGACTAGCGTCTTGTGCCCGTTTTCAGAAGAGACAGATGGAGATGCACTGGACCCAGCAGAACAGTGAGTATGTCTCTACCGTAGGAGTCTTGATTCCTTTCTCCCACTGTCTAAACGTCTTGTGCAGCCTTCCCTAATAGCCTGGTGCCCTCTACCTGTTTTGGATTACAGTTCCCATCAGCCCCAACCAGCATGGCCACCACTGTTGAAAAGAGTCAATTTCCATGTTCTCCAGCTCAGTTTCAGATATCTGGCAGTCTAAGAACTGTGGGTTGTATTCAGTGTGGAGCTAAATAGATTGTTCTGTCGGGAAAGGATTTTTCTTGCATAGAGGAACAATCTCCCACTCTCCTCCCCCAGCGTCCCCTCCTGAAATAATTTCTGGAGGTTCCCCTAACCCTCCAGAGCAGATTTGGGGACATCACATTTTAACACTAGCACAAAACCTTGTTAAATGCCACCTATCGTTAGGACAGTTGTCTGACCATTCCTTTGTTAGGTTGGTGGTTAATAGTCAAAAACGGTGGGCTGATGTTTCATCAGTCATCGTTCCTTTATAATCTATTTCTGATCTTTAGGTGAGAATGCCGAGGCTTATGTAGCCCAAAATGACAAAACTCATGCACAAGAGGGAGGCATCAGCAAACTCAGTGAATTCACAAGATTAGCAGAAAAAGAAGAAAAAAATGGGGAAAAAACACCTAGTGGGAGGGAACCCTCAAAACAGCCCACTGAGGACTGAGCATGCTCCATGGCCATGGAATAGCTCCACCCATACACGTGAGGGAGTGACTAGGGGAAACTCCAAGGTTTATAGAAGTACAAAAAATAGTTAGGAAAAAAACCTAGCCTAGGGTAGGGTGGGACAGGACAAAAAACAGCCCAGTGAGAACTCTGAGGGCAAGGAATGTTCACTGGCTGCTGGGAATGTGTGGAAATTTCAGCGGAACTGCTAAGGATGGGCAAATATGTCGATTTCAGTTTCTCATTTTTCTAGTCTTAAGTTCAGTTCTCCCCATTTCCACATCCGTTTGTGATGAAAAAGTCTTTATGAAAATTCAGCAGCATTTTAGTGCAAATTCTTCCTAACAGACACTTTTTTTGTATACAATTTTGAATAAAGTTACACGTTTGCAAGCAATTTGCCTTACTACAATGCATTCTTGTATGTTATTTTCACTACTTTCCCCTAGTATATGCATTTTTGTATGCATTACTTGGCATTACTGCCCGGCAAAATTCAGAGAAGTGCCACTTTTGAAGGATGGCTCTATTTCAGTTTGAGTATTGTTTCAGAAAGTGCAATTTAGGGCTGTAAACACACTAGCTGCCAGAACAAAGCATTTCCATTATCCACTTCCTGGAGGGGGAATGGGTTGATCTCCTGATCAGTTGCAAAATCTCTTTGAAGCTGAATTTTAAAAACAACGTGTGCCCCCGTTTTCAGGAGAGGTGGAGATGGTACTGGAACTGGGAGAACAGTAAGTGTGTCTCTACTCTAGATTACATGTGCCTTTACATTTATGTATTTATTATTTATTTATTTGATTTATATCCTGCCCTTTCTCCCAGCAGGAGCCCAGGGCTGCAAACAAAAGCACTAAAACACTTCAAAACATCATAAAAACAGACTTCAAAATATATTAAAACAAAACATCTTTAAAAACATTTTTTAAAGCTTTAAAAACATGTTTAAAAAGTTTAAAAATATTTTAAAAAGCAATTCCAACACAGACACAGACTGGGATTAGGTCTCTACTTAAAAGGCTTGTTGAAAGAAGGTCTTCAGTAGGTGCCGAAAAGACAACAGAGATGGCACCTGTCTAATATTTAAGGGGAGGGAATTCTAAAAGGTAGCTACCACTACACTAAAGGTCCACTTCCTTTGTTGTGCAGAACGTACCTCCTGATAAGATGGTCTCTGCAGGAGGCTCTCACCTGCAGAGCACAGTGATCAACTGTGAATGTGAACAGAATCTAATTTGTCCCCCATCCCTATACACTGCAATGTCTTGTTATAGGTTCCACTTGTGGGAACTAATGCTTAAGAGAGAGTCTCCTGATAATTGGGAACTTCTGTTTTTCATTGAGATACCCATCAGGACGGAGTCTGACTAGCGCTGTGTGCCCTGCTTTCAGAAAAGAGAGGTGGAGATGCATTGGGACCTGCACAACAATAAGTGTGTCTCTACCCAGAGATGAAACTGGAGCAGCAGTCATACAGGAGGGCAGCCCAAATTGCTCTCAATGGGATCTTCTGTGTTGTAGGAGTACCTCCTATTTGTCTTCACTTATACTCAACCTACCCTTTGCTTATATATCTGTCAACAAAGAAACTGTTACAAATACACCTAATCAAACTATTGAGGAAAGGAGGGGTACATTTTCAAAAATAAATACAAGTTTCCAGTGCAGTTTCCTCCAAAGAATCCAGGATAGAATATCTTACCACTCAGGGAAACAGGGAGCATCTCACAATGCAACTGCTTCACACCTGCAAATTATACCAGGGAAGCCCTTGCGAAAAGCTACAACCTGCTCACAGAAACTTACAAACATTTCTATCAGAGTCCGCAGACTCGGCAACTTCGGTGAGGGATGAGATAAACTTAGAGGAGACTTCTTCTGGGGTGTCAAAGGTGAACGGGCCTGGGGGGTAAAAAGGGGAGACAAAGAATTAGCCATTTGGAGTATTATGAACTTCTTTACTCAGCTAGATATAGGAGTCTAATGCAAAACTGAAAAGGGCCTTCAAAGTACGTACAGTAATACCTCAGTTAACAAATCCTCCAGGAAAGAAGCTCCTTGTAGCAAAGTCTTTTTTTGGGTGCGGGGCGCGTGCGCACACTCTCGAGTCAGAACGTGGTTCCTTGTCTATTGGATTGCAGTTGCTGCAGGCAGCTCTCTCATGCGTGACTGGAATGGCGCTCCTTGCCAGGTGGCGCAGACGTCTCTGCAACAAACAGTGCTTCGGGTGCCCTGGAAGCAATGTTTACTGCAGATGCATCTACTCGAGTGTAGGAGAGAGTGGCAGAGGGAGAGAGAGAGAAAGCAATCATGGGGGGAGGGGTGCTCCTTGCTTGCCTGCTCCAGTGTACAAAGCCTTCAAGTGGTCTGTATGCAAAGCTTACCTGACCTGGTTGTTTCATTTCAGACATGCGTATTGTCAGTTTTGAATAAAAAGTTTGCTGAAACATGTTGAATTGCTCTTCTTTTTGTGGTGTAGGAACCTATCCCTGTTCTTTCCATGTTATTCCTCCCTCTGATACCAAAGTTTCTGTTACAGAAGTAATGTTCAAGAACACATCTATTTTGTTAACTGAGGTATTGCTGTATTATAGAAGGATCGTGGCCAGGGGGAAGGCCATCGCTGTATGGAATTTCCATTTTAATTCTGCTTCTGGCTGAATGCAGAAAAGCAAGGGCTCAACGGAGCCAAAGGGGTGATTATCAAGTACTAAGGGCAGACTGGAGTAGAACAAGCCTTAATCCTGAGTTGCCACTTTCTTCCCCGCTCTATCCATTCCCTTTTTCTGATGCACTGCTTCTGGTGCACTGTGTTCTAACTGGGCATACTCTTTCAGCAACTTCCTTCTATGGATTCTCTTGGTCCTTCTGTTCCTGGGCTACGGCTCCTGGTTCCTCATAAGAAACTGCCTTATACCGGGTGAGACTATTTGTCCATCTAGCCAGTACTGTCTACTCTGACTGGCAGCAGCTCTCCAGGTTCTCAGGTAGGGATGGACAACTCCATCCATTTTTTCCCTCTCAGTTTCTAATTCTTTTGAATTTTAAGTTCAGTTCACCACATTTGCACACCAGCATGCACTTTTTTTACGTCATGAAAATTCATCAGCATTGTAATGGGCATATACAATTTTGGTATGCAATTCTGCCTAGTATCTGCAACTTCTCATAATGTATTTTTGTATGTTCACCAATATATGCATTTTTATAAACACTTTCCCTTAATACACACATTTTTGTACACTTTTTTTGGCTGGAGAACATCATCTCAAATTGTGGAGAAGCATGAATTTTGAAGGGCAGCTGTTTTTTGGTTTGTGTATTATTCCGGCAAATGTGAATTAGGTGCATTCACATTAAAATAATACTGAAATGAATTTCTCCCCATCCATAATCTCAGGTGGAGATTTTTCCCAGCACCTGTACCTCATCCTTTCAACTGGAGATCCCAGGGCTCGAAACTGGAACCTCCCAAATACAAAACACATGATCTGCTACTAAGCTCTAGTGCCATTCCCATCTCCTCATAATGGGCAGTCTTCACGGGCAACAAATCCCAGTGTGTTTCAGCCATCGAGCCGTGCTGTGCAGTTCACTGTGTTTCTTTATGGAATTGTGAACTCCACCCCACCTGAGGTAACCATCCCACTATTATTCATGTCATTCTTATAAGAAAGAGACACAGGTTAATGAAGAAACTCTGATCTTCCCAGATATGGTGAACTCTTTCCCTCACCTTCTCACCCAGTTCAACTGTAGCATTTGTCATGACATGAATAGACAAAATGATGGATACCACAAACCACAGTTTCCTTGCATTTGCAAAACAGAACTGGAAACATGATTTGAACTGGGTTTCCAATTCTGATGTGGAGGCAAACTGTACTTAGTCTGATTCGGCTTTCATGGCAAATTATGTTTTGCTCAAACCAGGAAGGAAGGAAATTAGACTTGCATGAGGGCAAGAGGGAAGCGGGAGCACATGAATGTGAAACCCATTCATGAACTGGCCATTACATGTGATCTGTGTCTGATTCAACCCTGAGCGTATAAACAAATCTGAAGTGAAATGAAGGGTAGCTATCCCAGGATGTTTTTGGATGCAGGAATCCTCCTCACGGTTACAGTTCTGGGTCCACATTTTCAAGCTGTATCCCCTAATTCCAGACCATAATCCGTTAGCACCCCCCCATTTTCTCACTTCGACATTCTGGTTCCGATCCACTCCAGCTTCCTGATTCTTGGCAAGTACGTTCTTTGGATCCCACGAGAGAGAGTCCTCCGTCACAATGGTAGCGGACCCGGTTTTCTATGCGATACTGGGTGCCAGCTTTTCGGGCACCAATGGGGACACCAGGGTTTGGACAGTGGCCAGCTAGGCAGGAGAAAAGGATATGAGTTTACGTCTCAGAAATGCTTGGATGGTAAGCACACGTAACAAATATTTCTCAATGCTCAAAACTCTCCCAAAGATGTAGACTCCTCTTTCCCTAGTTATCCATATAGCTCTGTTATTTCAGGAATCCGGAAATCCCCATTTTCTGACCCATGACGCAAGGTATGCCAATACCAATAGGCCACAGTTCATTATTCTAAAGGCTGAAAGCAGCTCTAGTCTCTTTGGCCATATCCACACCACACATTTAAAGCACAAGGCTTCCCTCAGAGAGTCCTAGGAAATGTAGTTTGCTAAGGCTGCTGGGAACTGTAGTTCTGCAAGGGGTAAACTACAGTTCCAGGATACTTTGGGAGAAGCCACGTGTGTTCAATGTGCTTCGACTGTGTAGTGTGGATGGCACCTGTAACAGATTCACATCAGACTCTTGCAAATAATAGCTTAACTAGCAGAGGAAAGTACTCTTGCAAGGAGCTCTGAGTTGAACTAGAGATTCCAGTTCTTGCAAGGGCTTACCTCCCTTGGCGATAGCAGCTTGCAGAGAAACAAAGTTCCTACAAGTTGCTTTGGTTTCATCTAGTGACTCAGGTCTTGCAAAACATAACTGACCACATAAAAGGTGGCATATCGTTTGTTTCAGCTTTCATGTGGAAAGCATATGATGTGGCATATAGAAAAATGGGAAAGAAGGAAAACAAACCTTTCCTTTCCAAAGAGGAAGAATAGGCAGATTTTGCCTGCAATCGAATGCCAAACTCACCTCCATCATCGCATATAGATGTCTCTCCACTCCATTTCCCATTGGGGAGGCAGGTGCGATTCTGTGACCCCCGCAGTGTGTACCCCTGGTAGCACACAAACTTCAGCTCCTGGCTTACATTGTAGTAGAGCTGGCGGGGCTCATACTGGCCATTTTCAAAATCCAGAGGCCTGACGCAACGGATGTCTGGAAAGAAGAGCAAATGTCAGTACGTTACGCCCAGTAATTGGCCTGCATGCTCTGACAAACCATCCTACCTCTCTCTCACACACACACCTCTCAAATTCTGCCACTTGTTATCAATCCTGTCCTGCCGTTCTGTTTAATTTCTACTACGCTACTTTTGTATGACATAGTTTTATTTGTTTTTCTAAAGGTATATAAACTCTTTTCTTCTTTTACTTGTGTTTAATTATATGATTATATTGCTGTAACTGGCCGTAGGACCTTATGGTGAAGGGCAGGTAAGAAATTTTATTAAATAAATAAAAATCTCAGGATAAGGTCAATCATCTGTATTGCCTTGCAGAGCAGTAAGGAATATCACATCACATACCAGGCATACATGCATAGGAAAAATAGGTCTTTTAGATCTTCTGTTTTTATGTTTTGTGATTTTGACCTGATGTGACACATTGCTCCATTTTTACTTTATCTCCTTGTTCTGCAATTAGTACTATATTGTTTTACGTATTTTTAAAAACTCTTTCTTTTAACTATTGTTAGCCACTTTTGATAGTCCCTTTCCAAATGGAAGTCATTGCCCACCTCAGTTTAGTTTTAGATAACCTCTTAAAATATATGGATGTAAACATCTTATTGAATGAAATTCCTGCACTTTGGAAGGGCAACAGTGATGACTACAGAGAGCCCCATTTCATAATGAAATGGATGATACTAGAATTCTGGAAAGATTAAGTATGCAGCCTCTGTCACCCACTGGAGAGTGAACCTTAACAACTTATCCATGTTGGAACAGGTGGCCTACTGTAGGCAACAACATGGGGATTGGTATGCAGATAGCTAGACTGTATATACCAGGCTTCACCAACCTGGTGCCCTCCAAATGTCTTGGATCCAATTCCTATCAGCCCCAGCCACTATATACAGATTTGTATGCATAATGCTGCCAGACTACGGGCTCATCTTCACGGTGGTTTACTGTGTATTTGGTGCTACTCAGATCTCCTTTAAATTTGCATGGTTCATATGACCGGCAAACAGAAGCTATCACACAGTTTTCTCCCTGTAAATCAGTACTAACCCAATCCAGTTATACGAAAAGTGGAGAAAAAAGTCTCCACTCTGTTTCTCTAATGTTTGCAAATGCTTTGCTCCAATGCTTTTAGATGGATGTGTCAATCATTCCCCTCTCCATGCTACACACTCACTATCTCCTAGTCCCTCCTTTCATTTTGTTTCCTATGGGCTGACAAGCAACTTCTGGCTGCTCTCCTCCATTTTGTTGGCCTTTTTTATGTTGCTGCAAATGGTGCATTTGTTTTCTTTCTCCCCTAACTTGTGCACAAAAGTGTAACACTGCTCAAACAAAGATTTGTATTTCAGTTGTATCCTACCAGCCATACGCAGGGACAACACAGATATTCACACTTCCGGGTTTTTGGTTTTTTTAAAGGAAAACAGACTGTGCATATTCAATCACATAGCAACCAGAGGGAGTGGAAATGTATAATTAGAGGGCAGGGCCACAAGCAAACAGCAAGACTAATCCTTTCCAGAGGGATGCCTACTTGTGTGAATGGGAAAAAGCGACTGGCAACTACCACTAAGCAGGAACTGTGGATGTTACAAATCCATAACAAAGATAAATGCAGTATATTTGCTATGAAGAAATGCTCCCATGTAGATAAGCCCTACATCTCTGCGTCCCTTCTTCTCCCCCCATTCCTTTACTGTACAATAGGAATGTGCAAGAATTCTGCCCAATTCAGATTTGGTATTGAATTTTCCATTATTTGCTTATCCTCTATCGTTGCAGATCGGATTTTTATGTAGCGCTTTTCCATGGCTTTTTTTGAATACAGAAAAATATTCTTCTAAAATATCAATATTAAGAATGATAATTTTATCAGTATTTCATTTCATTTATCAATATTTCCTTTCAAAATATCAATATTAATATCAATATTTTTTGTGAGGGGACAAAACAGATTGATAAAAGCAGCCGCTAGCAGACAAAGAACAAACTCCAGTCGATACCAGCCTTTGTGTTTGGGGGGAAAAAAGAGTACAAATGGTTAATTAATTCATATATATATACACACACCACACAACATTAGCCTCTTGGAGAGTGTTCGGGCTCATGAGCAGGTATGAAGTATTACAACTAAACCAAGGCTGGTTAAGAATATTGTATTTATTTCATATACATATGAAATGCTAAAAACCTCCTCCACCACCCCATATCTTCATTAAATTAGAAAGAAGGATTTCCAAGGTTAGAAGCTGCTACTCCTATGTCAACCTGAAATGCAGGCCCCCTCTCTGTTTTGGAATGACCAACAACTGTCCTCATACCTCGGCAAATGGCTGTGGGGACAATCCTTTCAAACACATTTTTCATGGTGCTCCAGCTGCTGTCATAAAGACATGACCGATACTCTGTAGGGTATGGATACTTCCCTTCCGGGCACTCGTATTTCAGCACACTGCCATTTTCCAGTACTGTGTATGTGCCCCCTTCGATCTCAGCTGTCTTCGGGTCACAGGCACCATCAGTTGCATCTGGGGAGAGAAGAACAGTGGAAAGTTAAAAAGAGGTTCAGATCACCACTGTCAAGTCACAATCTATTTGTCTACATCAGAGTCCAGATGTTGCTCCCACTGACTATGCAAGCTCTCACCACAACAAGTACTGTTCTGCAGAGATTTCTTTATACTCATGAGTGGCCAGATTTTACTCTGTAGTATAGGCCATTATCTTACCCCCAGGGTTGCTAACATGGTGCCTGTGTGTGTAATGTTGTCTTCACCTGGTGCCCATGAAGCCTCTGAACACCACACACCCACACAAAGAGTCACTGCCTCCTTGGTCATGAGGTACTGAGAGCTTTCTGGGAAGGACTGATTGCTAAACCATTCTGGGAATGGTAGCTCTATGAGGGAAAGAGAGGTCTCCTAACAACTCTCAACAGCCTTAACCAGCTGCAGTTCCCAGGATTCTTTGAGGGAAGCCATGACTGTTTAAAGCAGTATATTGCTTTAAATATATGGTGCAGATGTGACCAGAATCGGACCACACCGGCAACTGAATCTTATTTCAGCAGTGATGATAAGCTAACATCCTTCACCATACTCGAGGGCAGCAGGCTAGCTTAACAGATCCAGGGTGAATTGGGGCTGCTGCTGCCCCACAACA